>NC_056461.1:1550000-1897500 GCF_018296145.1 Oncorhynchus tshawytscha
TCTGAGGACCTTGTTTGACATCCGCTATGATAGTCTCATTGTCCACCCTCCCTCCCACTGGAAGAGATGAACCTTTGGGTTCGTTGCTTCAACCCCGCAGCGCACACACATTTACACAGACCTACTGATTGATGGACTGTGGAACAAAGTTCGCTTGCTTTATTTGTTATTTTCTATATTATGTCTATTTCTGATAAGCAACCCATATTAATATATGTAGCCTTAGAAATACGATTAATGAAATTAATAACTTGCTAACATCAGATAACATTAATATATTAGCCGTTTATGGAACTCACTTAGATAATTATTTGATGATACAACAGTAGCAGTACAAGGATATAACATGTACAGAAGAGACAGGAATGCCTATTTGGGAGGTGTTGCTGTATATTCAGAGCTGTATCCCTGTAACACTTAGAGAAGGTCTCGTGTCAAGTGTTATTGAAGTGTTGCAGGTTTACTGTAGTTGGAGGTGTACCCGTCTCATCTAAAGCCTATTCTTTTAGGATGTTGCTATAGGCCACCAAGTGCTAACAGTTAGTAAGTATATAAATAATTTTGTGTGAAATGCTTGATAGTGTATGTGATATACTTTCTTGGGGACCTGAATATTGACTGGATTTCATCAAGCTGTCCGCTCAAGAGGAAGCTTCTCACTGTAACCAGTGTTTACAAACACGACAGGAACAAGATCATCCACATGTATTGATCACATTTCTACTAATACTGTAGAACTAAAGGTTCCAAAAGCTTGGCCTAAAATAGTGTATGAGATCATTCATTATGTAAAACATCTTTGTGTCACGCCCTGGTCTTAGTATTTTGTGTTTAATATATTTTTTGGTCAGGCCAGGGTGTGACATGGAGTTATTTTGTGTTGTGTTGTGGTATTGGGGGTTTTAGTAGGTATTGGGATTGTGGCTGAGTAGGGGTGTCTAGCATAGTCTATGGCTGCCTGAGGTTCTCAATCAGAGTCAGGTGATTCTCGTTGTCTCTGATTGGGAACCATATTTAGGTAGCCTGGGTTTCACTGTGTGTTTGTGGGTGATTGTTCCTGTCTCTGTGTTAGTTGTCACCAGATGGGCTGTATAGGTTTTCATATTCTGTTTCTGAATTGTTCGTATTCGTATTCATTAAAGATGTATCGTACTAATCACGCTGCATTTTGGTCCGACTCTCTTTCGACGGAGAAAAGCCGTAACAGAATCACCCACCACACACGGACCAAGCAGCGTGGTGACAGGCAGCGACAGCAGAAACAGCGAAAGGAGGAATGGACATGGGAAGACGTTTTGGATGGCAAAGGTTGTTACACTTGGGAGGAGATACTGGCTGGAAGAGATCGCCTCCCATGGGAACAGGTGGAGGCACTTAGGAGAGCAGAGGCAGCCGGAGATAGGAGCCGACGATACGAGGAACACGGTTGGCAAGGAAACCCGAAAGTCAGCCCCAAACATTTCTTGGGGGGCTCAGGGAGAGTGTGGCAGAGTCAGGGTTCAGACCTGAGCCAACTCCTCCTGTTTATCGTGAGGAGCAGCGATCGAAGGACTTCTGGACTTGGGAGGAAATATTGGACGGAAAAGAACCCTGGGCACAGCCTGGTGAATATCGACGCCCCAAAGAAGAACTGGAGGCTGCGAAAGCGGAGAGGCGCTGGTATGAAGAGGCAGCACGGCGACGCGGATGGAAGCCCGAGAGTCACCCCCAAAAATGTATTTGGGGGGGGCTCACAGGGAGTATGGCTACGCCAGGTAAGAGACCTGCGCTAACTTCCTGTGCTTACCGGTGGGCTAAAGAGACCGGGCAGGCACCGTGTTATGCTGTGGAGCGCATGGTGTCTCCAGTGCGGGTGCATAGCCCGGTGCGGTACATACCAGCTCTTCGTATTGGCCGGGCTAGAGTGGGCATCGAGCCAGGTAAGGTTGGGCAGGCTCGGTGCTCAAGAGCTCCAGTGCGCCTGCACGGTCCGGTCTATCCAGTGCCACCTCCACACACCAGTCCTCCGGTGGCAGCTCCCCGCACCAGGCTTCCTGTGCATGTCCTCTACCCAGTGCCAGCACCACGCACCAGGCCTTCAGTGCGCCTCGCCTGTTCAGCGCTGCCAGAGCTTTTCTCCTCTCCAGCGCTGCCGGAGCCTCCCGCCTGTTCAGCGCAGCCAGAGCCTTCCTCCTCTCTAGCGCTGCCGCTTCCCCTCAGTGCTGAGCTTCCCCTCAGTGCTGAGCTTCCCCTCAGTGCTGAGCTTCCCCTCTATGCTTAGCTTCCCCTCAGTCCCGAGCTTCTACCTCAGTCCCGAGCTGCCCCTCAATCCAGTGGGGTCCTTGGTGAGGGTTATTAGGCCTAGGTCGGCGGCGAGGGTCGCCAATTAAAGGACGCGTTACAGGGGGACTAAAACTTGGTTGGAGTGGGGTCCACGTCCCGAGCCGGAGCCGCCACCGTGGACAGACGCCCACCCGGACCCTCCCCTATGGGTTTTAGTGTGCGGCCGGGAGTCCGCACCTTGGGGGGGGGGGTTCTGTCACGCCCTGGTCTTAGTATTTTGTGTTTAATATATTTTTTGGTCAGGCCAGGGTGTGACATGGGGTTATTTTGTGTTGTGTTGTGGTATTGGGGGTTTTAGTAGGTATTGGGATTGTGGCTGAGTAGGGGTGTCTAGCATAGTCTATGGCTGCCTGAGGTTCTCAATCAGAGTTAGGTGATTCTCGTTGTCTCTGATTGGGAACCATATTTAGGTAGCCTGGGTTTCACTGTGTGTTTGTGGGTGATTGTTCCTGTCTCTGTGTTAGTTGTCACCAGACAGGCTGTATAGGTTTTCATATTCCGTTTGTTGTTTTTGTATTGTTCGTATTCGTATTCATTAAAGATGTATCGTACTAACCACGCTGCATTTTGGTCCGACTCTCTTTCGACGGAGAAAAGCCGTAACACTTTGTTGATCTGATGTGATTAATAAGAAGCATCCAGACGCTGCACTTTATGCATTCATGAAATTGTTTTTTCCAATTATTGACAAACATGCACCTATTAAGAAACGGACTGTTAGAACTGTTAAGGCTCCATTGAGTGATAAGGAATTGAAAAACGGTATGATTGAAAGGCTTAGGGCTCCCGAGTGGCGCATCTCTGTGGTTGAGTTGTCACTACAGACAACCTGGTTCGAATCCAGATTGTATCACAACCTGCCGTGATTGGTGCACAATTGTTCCATCGTCATCCGGATTTGGCTGGTGTAGGCCGTCATTGTAAATAAGAATTTGTTCTTAACTGACTTGCCTAATTAAATAAAAATATATATAAAAAAGAGATGGGCAAAAGGAGTGGCTTATAAGTCTGGCTGCACATCTAAGTGGCTGACTTACTGCAAATTGAGAAATTATGAAACTCAACAAAAATGTAATATGAAGCCAAGATCAACGATTTAAAGAATGATGGGAAAAATGCTGGCTTACTTTAAATGAAGTTATGGGCAGAACAACAAATTAAACTCAATCTTTCATTGAATCAGATGTTGCCAATTATTGTAATGATTACTTCATTGTCAAACTAAGCCAACTTAGGCAGGAAATGCCAACAATGAACAGTGAGCCATCGTATTCATCCATGAAAACAACAAACAATGAAAGAAAAGCAGTCTAAATTTTAATTTTGTAAAGTTAGTGAGGGAGAGGTGGGAAAGTATTTTTGTCGATCGTAATGACAAACCTGCTGGCATTGGCAACTTGGATGGAAAACTACTGAGGATGGTAACTGACTCTATAGCCACTCCTATCTGTCATATCTTTAATCTGAGCCTTGAGGAAAGTGTTAATTTTCAGGCCTGGAGGGAAACCAAGGTCATTCCGCTATCCAAGAATGGTAAAGTGGACTTCTATCAGTTTGCTGACAGCTCTAAGCTATTGGAAACAATTGTGTTTGACCAAATGCAATACTATTTCTCTGTAAACAAATCAGATGTTCAGCAAGCTTATAGAAAAGGGCACACAACAGGTACTGCACTGACACAAATGACTGATGATTGGTTGAAAGAAAATTGATAATAAGAAGATGGTGGGAGCTGTATTATTAGATTTCAGTGCAGCCTTTGATATTGTTGACCATAATCTGTTGTTGAAAAACTTTCTGATGGACCCGCAACATTACTGGGTTTTGAAAACAATACAGCCATAACAAGTTAAGTAAAATGACTTAGATGTTGACTTACATCAAGTACAATTAATATAGATAGCATGCATGGTTAATATTTGCCATTTACCCCTGCTTGATAATCAACACATGGGTGGAATAAATCATGTTTATCTTGAACTGTAAATGAAACAAGGTTTTCATCACTATTGATGTTTATTTGTTTGAACTGAACAAATTGGAAGGACAAATTGAGCCCCATTGAACATAAATTAAGGCCGGTCTACACACCACGTGTGACAGAGTTTTACTGTGTGTTGCAAATGTATTTCTTACACTTGATAGATGTGTACTGTCTTCCTGTCCTCATTGGGTCCACACACATCGCAGCGCTTCTTGTTACTACCGGCTGCAATCGAGAATGATGAAAACACTTAGTTCAGGAATTTTATTTTAGATAAACACAGTCTGCTTAAACTAATAACGCATAAACAATTATACGTTTTCATGTCTTTACTGAACACACCGTGTAAATATTCACAGTGCAGGGCGGGAAAAGTATGTGAACCCTTTGATTTAATAACTGGTTGACCCTCCTTTGGCTGAAATAACCTCAAACGTTTTGTGTAGTTGCAGATCAGACCTGCACATCAGAGGAGGAATTTTGGACCATTCCTATTTACAAAACTGTTTCAGTTCAGCAATATTTTTGGGATGTCTGGTGTGAACTGCTCTCTTGAGGTCATGTCACAGCGTCTCAATTGGGTTGAGGTCAGGACTGACTGGGCCACTCCAGAAGGCGTATTTTCTTCTGTTGAAGCCATTCTGTTGTTGATTTACTTCTGTGTTTTGGGTCGTTGTCCTGTTGCATCAACCAACTTCTGTTGAGCTTCAATTAGCGGACAGATAGCCTAACATTCTCCTGCAAAATGTCTTGATAAACTTGAATTCATTTTTCCATCGATGATAGCAAGCTGTCCAGGCCCTGAGGCAGCAAATCAGCCCCAAATCATGATGCTCCCTCCACCATACTTTACAGTGGGGATGAGGTTTTGATGTTGGTGTGCTGTGCCTTTTTTTCTCCACACATAGTGTTGTGTGTTCCTTCCAAACAACTCAACTGTAGTTTCATCTGTCCACAGAATATTTTGCCAGCAGCGCTGTGGAACATCCAGGTGCACTTTTGCAAACTTCAGACGTGCAGCAATGTTTTTTTTGACAGCAGTGGCTTCTTCTGTGGTGTCCTCTCATGAACACCATTCTTGTTTAGTGTTTTATGTATCATAGACTCGTCAACAGAAATGTTAGCAATGTTCCAGAGATTTTCTGTAAGTCTTTAGCTGACACTAGGATTCTTCTTAACCTTCTTGAGCATTCTGCTCTGTGCTCTTGCAGTCATCTTTTGTAGGACAGCCAGTCCTAGGGAGAGTAGCAACAGTGCTGAACTTTCTCCATTTATAGACAATTTGTCTTACCGCGGACTGATGAACATCAAGGCTTTTAGAGATACTTTTGTAACCCTTTCCAGCTTTATGCAAGTCAACAATTCTTAATCTATGTCTTCTGAGATCTTTTGTTCGAGGCATGATTCACATCAGGCAATGCTTCTTGTGAATAGCAAACTCAAGTTTTGTGAGTGTGTTTAATAGGGCAAAGCAGCTCTAATCAAAATCTCCAATCTCTATTCATTGATTGGACTCCAGATTAGTTGACTCCTGACTCCAATTATCTTTTGGAGAAGTCATTAGCCTAGGGGTTCACAAACTATTTCCAACCTAGACTGTGAATGTTGTATTCAATATAGACAAGAAAATACAATAATGTGTGTGTTGCTAGTTTAAGCACACATTATTGTCTATTGTTGTGACTTAGATGAAGATCATATCAAATTTGACGACCAATTAATGCAAAAATGAAGGTAATTGTAAAGGGTTCACATACTTTTTCTTGCCACTGTCTATAGTTACAGCAGGCAAAGGTAGGAGGGTCAGACACGCACACATGCAACAACATCATTCACACTCAATCAAATGTATTTATAAAGCCCTTCTTACATCAGCTGATGTTACAAAGTACTGTACAGAAACCCAGCCTAAAACCCCAAACAACAAGCAATGCAGGTGTAGAAGCAAGGTGGCTAGGAAAAACTCCCTAGAAAAGGAAGAAACCTAGAGAGGAATCAGGCTATGAGGGGTGGCCAGTCTTTTTCTGGCTGTGCCGTGTGGAGATTATAACAGAACAGGGCCAAGATGTTCAAATATTCATAGATGACCAGCACCCCTCCTCAGGATGGCGTGGAAGAACACCAGTAAGCCAGGGTAGCGTACATGTACGTATGTACGGCAGGACCAAATCGGAGAGATAGGTAGGAGCAAGCCCATGTAATGCTTTGTAGGTTAGCAGTGAAATCTTGAAATCAGCCCTAGCCTTAACAGGAAGCCAGTGTAGAGAGGCTAGCACTGGCGTAATGAGATCCATTTTTGGGGTTCTAGTCAAGATTCTGGCAGCCGTGTTTAGCACCGACTGAAATATATTTATTGCAATATCCGGGTAGCCGGAAAGTAGAGCATTGCAGTAGTCTAACCTAGAAGTAACAAAAGCATGGATTCATTTTTCGGCATTATTTTTGGACCGAAAGTTCCTGATATTTGCAATGTTACGTAGATGGACAAAAATTGTCCTTGAAACAGTCTTGATATGTTTGTCAAAAGAGAGATCAGGGTCCAGAGTAATGCTGAGGTCATTCAGTTCTTTTTGAGATGACTGTACAACCATAAAGATTAATTGTCAGATTCATCAGAGGATCTCTTTGTTTCTTGGGACCTAGATATAGCAACTCTGTTTTGTCTGAGTTTAAAAGTAGAACATTTGCCACCATCCACTTCCTTATGTCTGAAAAACAGGCTTCCAGCGAGGGCAATTTTGGGGCTTCACCATGTTTCATCGAAATCGTCCACATAAGAGTGAAAGTTAACATTATGTTTCCGAATGATATCACCAAGAGGTACAGTGAAAACAACAGTGGTCCTAAAATGGAGCCTAGAAGAACCCCTAAAATTTGAGAGGACAAACCATCCACAGAGAGAAACTGATATCTTTCTGACAATTTGGGTTTCCAATCTCTCCAAAAGATTGTGAGACAGGAACTCAAGTCCTTTTGTTCACCTGACCTAGAATCCCTTACAATCAAATGCCGACCGCATTATCTACCAAGCGAAATCTCTTCGATCATAATCAGAGTCGTGTATATTCCCCCAAGCAGACACATCGACGGCCCTGAACGGACTTCATTTGACTCTATGTAAACTGGAAACGACATATCCCGAGGCTGCAGTGATTGTAGCTGGGGTTTTTAACAAGGCTAATCTGAAAACAAGGCTGCCTAAATTCTATCAGCTATTCTATTCATATCGATTGTGCGACCTGGGCTGGCAAAACCCTGGATCATTGTTATTCTAACTTCCGCGACGCATATAAGGCCCTCCTTTCGGAAAAGCTGACCACGACTCCATTTTGTTGCCCCCAGCCTATAGACAGAAACTAAAACAGGAAGCACTCGTGCTCAGGTCCGTACAACGCTGGTCCGACCAATCGGATTCCACGCTTCAAGATTGCTTTGATCACATGGACTGGGATATGTTCCGCATAGCATCGAACAACAACATTGATGAATACGCTGATTCGTGAGCGAGTTTATTAGCAAGTGCATCGGTGATGTTGTCCCCACAGCGTCGATTAAAACATTCCCAAACAAGAAACCGTGGATTGATGGCAGCATTCGTGCAAAACTGAAAGCCGAACCACTGCTTTTAATCAGGGCAAGGTGACCGGAAACATAACTGAATACAAACAGTGCAGCTATTCCCTTCGCAAGGCAATCAAACAAGCTAAGAGTCAGTAAAGAGAGAAAGTAGAGTCGCAATTCAACAGCTCAGACACGAGAGGTATGTGTCAGGGTCTACAGTCAATCAAGGACTACAAAAAAAAAACAGCCCCGTCGCGGACCACAATGTCTTGCTCTCAGACAAACTAATCAACTTCTTTGTTCGCTTTGAGGACAATACAGTGCCACTGACACGAACCTCTACCAAAACCGTTGGGTTCTCCTTCACTGCAGCCAACGTGAGTAAAACATTTAACCGTGTTAACCATCGCAAAGCTGCAGGCCCAAAGCTGCAGGATTGATTGAATATGTCTGTAAACACACCAGCAGACCAGCTGGCTGGTGTGTTTATGGACATATTCAATCAATCCTTTTCCCAGTCAACTGCTCCGCCACTTTATATAATGTTTACATACACTACATTATTCATCCCATATGTATATACACTGTACTGTATACCATCTACTATCTTGCCATCTTGATGTGTATAAGGTACAGTGCCTTGCGAAAGTATTCGGCCCCCTTGAACTTTGCGACCTTTTGCCACATTTCAGGCTTCAAACATAAAGATATAAAACTGTATTTTTTTGTGAAGAATCAACAACAGGTGGGACACAATCATGAAGTGGAACGACATTTATTGGATATTTCAAACTTTTTTAACAAATCAAAAACTGAAAAATTGGGCGTGCAAAATTATTCGTTTGAAGCCTGAAATTTTGAAGCAAAAGGTCGCAAAGTTCAAGGGGGCCAAATACTTTCGCAAGGCACTGTAGTTGTTGTGAAATTGTTAGGTTAGATTACTTGTTAGATATTACTGCATGGTCGGAAATAGAAGCACAAGCATTTCGCGTGACAAATAAAATTTTGATTTTGAGATAAGAAAGATCAGCAAACGTTTGTTTTTTCCATTTTTAGGGGGGGGGGGAACTAAACAGTCCTCATACTTCCTTTCATTTTTTCAAATGGACTTTCAGACGAGTCTTGTGAGGTCCTAGAGCAAAGCAACAAGTCCCATCTTTCCATAGAGGGGTCATAATAGTCTGTAGGCCAAACCTTTGAGGCTACAGATGATTTTGTGAGAAGACTCATTTTTGGGATGTCTCATTGTCTGACAAACACCACTCCAGCTCTGTCACCTTTCACTGCAGATGTGGAAGAGTGACATATGCGGATGCAGTGGATTGAGGCTCATCCAATGCAACAAAACATCTCTAGCTTAAACTGACAGATTTTGAGGTTGATTTTTGTATTTTGCTCATCAGATTTATGCAGAGGTGTGGACATTGGAATTCACCCCTAAGGTCAAATTGTTTGCATAGTGTCACATTCGTTGTAATAATTATCTCACCAAGCTGCAGCATGATCTGAGTTCCACATATTTTATTAGAAATAAGTGAACCACACAACAAAACAGACTAAATGATGCGTGACGACAATGGAGTGCTAACATGCACATGCACATGAACAAAATCCTACAAAACACAGGTGGAAAAAAGCTACCTAAATATGATCCCCAATTAGAGACAACGATTACCTGGCATGATGACTCCTTGCTGTCTCCAGTCCACCTGGCCGTGCTGCTTCTCCAGTTTCAACTGTTCTGCCTGCGGCTATGGAATCCTGACCTGTTCACCAGACGTACTACCTGTCCCAGACACAACATTTGAACATCTTGGCCATGTTCTGTTATAATCTCCACCCGGCACAGCCAGAAGAGGACTGGCCACCCAACATAGCCTGGTTCCTCTGTAGGTTTCTTCCTAGGTTTTGGCCTTACTAGGAAGTTTTTCCTAGCCAATGTGCTTCAACACCTGCATTGCTTGCTGTTTGGGGTTTTAGGCTGGGTTTCTGTACAGCACTTCGAGATATCAGCTGATGTACGAAGGGCTATATAAATACATTTGATTTGATTACCAGCTGCCTCTAATTGGGAATCATACAAAATCACCAACATAGAAAAACAAAACTACAACCCCACATAGAAATAATAAACTAGACTAACCCCCAGTCACGCCCTGACCCACTCTACCATGGAAAATAAGGTCAGAACGTGACCCATAGTCAACTTACACACAGCACTGACACACACACTTACCCCCACCAGAGGTATTTTCACACTTCCCAGGTGCAGAACAAATTGAAGGAAATGTACAATAACATACAGAGCCATGAGTGCTTGGAACACCCTTCCATCTTATATAGCGCATTCGGAAATTATTCAGACCCCTCGACTTTTTCCACATTTTGTTACGTTAGCCTTATTCTAAAATGTATTTAAAAACATGTAAATATCACATTTGCATAAATATTCAGACCCTTTACTCAGTACTTTGTTGAAACACCTTTGGCATTGATTACAGTCTAGAGTCTTCTTGTGTATGACTCTACAAGATTGGTACACCTTTATTTGGGGAGTTTCTCCCATTCTTCTCTGCAGATCCTCTCAAACTCTGTCAGGTTGGATGGGGAGTGTTGCTGCACAGCAATTTTCAGATATCTCCAGAGATGTTCGATCGGGTTTAAGTCCAGGCTCTGGTTGGATCACTCAAGGACATTCAGAGACTTGTCCTGAAGCCACCCCTGCGTTGTCATGGCTGTGTGCTTAGGATCTTTGTCCTGTTGGAAGGTGAACCTTCGCCCCAGTCTGAGAGCAGGTGCTCTGGAGCAGGTTTTCATCAAGGATCTCTGTATTTTTCTCCTTTCATCTTTCCCTCGATACTGACTAGTCTCCCATTCCCTGTATCGGAGCTTTACGGACAATTCTTTTGACCTCATTGCTTGGTTTTTCCTCTGACATGCACTGTCAAATGTGGGACCTAATATAGACAGGCCAGTGGTTCTGATTCAGCCCACATTGGAGAGGGTGCACCAGGAGGGCTTACCATTTGATTATTATGGCTCCCAGTTGGCCCAGTCAGCCTTGGTTTGCAGAAATTGTTCACCTTTTAGGCTTGGACCCGTGGTAAATCCCATTGCGCAGGGACCTGCTGACCCAACAGGGGTATAATACGAACTGGAGACTGCATCCAAGATGTCCAACTGTTGTTTTCAATTTAAACTACTCACGTTCGCATACGCTGATTAATGGACCGTCTATATTCGGATTGCATCCAGTTTATATGGACCATTATCACATGCCTACTAGCACTCAGTGCGCACAGGGAGCAACAACGAAGTCATCACCTTATCCAAAAACATGGCAGACATTGGATGAATATAAAATGTTAGCATCAACGAATGTGAGTGATGGAAAAAAATTGGCCTCAGTGACAATTATTTGAATAATTCAATGGATATTTTGTGCATAAAGGTGACAACTAAAGTGTCTTATTAGGAATTTTCTAAACTTACTTCTCTATGTGGCCATCTATTGAAGTTGTCTTTCTGGGCAGGGTGTCAGTTAAACTGCAGTACTGAAGCAAAATTGTAGGAGCAGTCAAAACCATGTTTCTAGACAAGGCAAAAGGGCATGTTTGGCATGCGAGTCTGGAGATTTGGTTCCTATGGGCCTGGCCCGTCAGATGGCTAGAGGTTTATCTCGGAATGTTATTGCTATGATTCAGTTCGCAAGGCTGTATGCATATAAGTGGCAAACATTTGAGCTCCGGTGCCAAGATAGAGGGCTGGTTCCTTTCCAGTGTTCTGTAAGAAACACCCTTATATTCCTACAGGAGCTTTCCGAGCAGGGGCGGGCAATCTCCACATTAAAAGTATAAATGGATGCTATTACAGCATATCATGTGTGAATTGATGGCGCCACAACAGGGGCCCACCCCCTGGTTGTACGGATTCTGAAAGCGGTATGTTGCCTCAGACCGGTCTCACATGAGATTTGGTGTTGGTTTTGGAGGCACTGTGTGCAGCCTCCTTTGAGCCACTGGAGTCGGTTGATCTGAAGATCCTCTCCTACAAAACCTCCCTGCTCATGGCTTTGGCCTTGGCTAAACATGTAGGGGAACTGCGTTATCCGTACTCAGTTCGCCCCTGGTGACTCGAAGGCAAAATTGTTTCCAAATGCGGCCTTTGCCCCGAAAGTCATGGCTATGTACTACAGGTCCTTAGCGTTGAGCTATTTCCATTTCACCTCCTCCTTTTGCTTCTGAAGAGCAAATGAGGTTACATGTCCTGTGTCCAGTTTGAGCTTTACATATGTACATTGAACGGACCCGGGATATACGGTTGTGACCAGGTTTTTGTCTGTCTTGCTAATCCAGCTCAAGGCAGGACATTTTCTGGATAGTGGAGAGACGATCCAGTGGAATATAGCAGCAAGGGCCAAAGGTTACTTAGAGGTGTACACACCCACCCCACCTGGGTTCTGGCAGCGTCTTGAGCATTGTTTCAAGAATTGAGTGTAGGAGATATTTGTGCTACAGTGAGTTGGGTATCACCACACACTTTTGTGAGGGTTTTATTGCTTGGATGTCACTGCTCCCAGTGTAACCAACAGTGTACTTACAGCTGGGACAGGGGAAAGTCACTAGGCAACGCGCCGTGTGTGCAACACCCGGACTGCCGCATCTGGCAGGGTCAGGTCTGGGTTGTGTGGCATGAGTTGTTTAATTTAGTCTCGGCTTGGGGCATGATTCAATTTCGCCAATGATGAATGTTGTTCCTTGAAGGAGGGAAATGAGGTACAACACCTGTTTGGCCCAGTAGTGCCTGTTCCTGGGCTAGTGAAGGGCAGTATTAAATTGAAAGAATGAATCCCAGCCTCACACTTATCACCCCTGGAAGGCGCACTTCCAGGAAGGAACAGATTTCATTGTCATTGTCAAGCGATTGTAGATCCTTCAACCGAAGTCGTGAGAGTGCGACTCCCCAAATCAAATCAAATACAAAAGGTGTAGGCCTTACAGCAAAATGCATGTATACAAGCCTTTAACCAACAATGCTGTTTTAATAAAAAAATAGTGAAGACAGTATTTACTAAAATAATAGGAATTAAAAATTTAAAAAAAATATAATAAAATATATATATACATATTTGTTTTAATTAAATTTAAAAAATTACAAATAATTTAGGAACAACAATAAAATAACATTAGCGAATCTATACATAGGGTGTACCGGTACAGCGTCAAGGTGCAGGGGCACAGGTTAGTTGAGGTAATTGAAGTAAAATGTACATGTAAGTAGAGGTAAAGTGACCACGCTTGAATAATAGAGTTTTCACCCCCCTTGACATTTTTCCTATTTTGTTGCCTTACAACCTGGAATTAAAATGGATTTTTGGGGGGTTTGATCCTTTGATTTACACAACATGCCTAACGCTTTGAAGATGCTTCAAGTTGGATGGGTTCCGCTGGTGTACAGCAATCTTTAAATCATACCACAGATTCTCAATTGGATTGAGGTCTGGGCTTTAGGCCATTCCAAGACATTTATATGTTTCCCCTTAAACCACTCAAGTGTTGCTTTAGCAGCATGCTTGGGGTCATTGTCCTGTTGGAAGATGAACCTCTGTCCCAGTCTCAAATCTCTGGAAGACTGAAACAGGTTTCCCTCAAGAATTTCCCTGTATTAGCATCATACATCATTCCTTCCATTCTGACCAGTTTCCCAGTCCCTGCTGATGAAAAACATCCCCACAGCATGATGCTGCCACCACCATGCTTCACTGTGGGGATGGTGTTCTCAGGGTCATGAGAGGTGTTGGGTTTGCGCCAGACGTAGAATTATCCTTGATGGCCAAAAAGCTTATTTTAGTCTCATCTGAGCAGAGTACCTTCTTCCATATGTTTGGGGAGTTTCCCACATGCTTTTTGGCGAACACCAAATGCCCAGGACAAACCATCCAGCAGAATTGTTTGAGGTCACTCTATATTCAATAGGATTTCTATGTGGATCTAGATTTCTTTGGAACTTGCTTACAGTTCCTATTGCTGCCACTGGATGTCAACAGTATTTAGAAATTAGTTGATGTTTTTCCTTTGAGAAATGAAGAAGGATGGATGTTCAGAATGAGGGTCGAGTCTAGTGTACTGTTGTGGTTGGGGCGCGTGACCTGAAAGCTCGCTCCACTTTGTTTTTGTCCACTATTGAACGCAGTTTATACCATATTAAATTTTATTGATTATTTACAGTAAAAAATATCTAAAGTTGTAATAGGAAAGTTGTTTGAAATGTTTGGACAAAGATTACAGGTAATTTATTAGATATTTTGTAGTCATGTTGTGCGAGTTGGAACCGTTTTTTTTTTCTGGATCAAACACGCCAAATAAATGGACATTTTGGAGCTATAACGACGGAACTAATCGAACAAAAGTACAATTTGTGATGTTTATGGGACAAATTGGAGTGCCAGCAGAAGAAGCTCTTCAAAGGTAAGGCTTGAATTATATAGTTATTTCTATATAGTTATTTCACGCCTGGCGTGATGAAATATGATTGTCTGTGGTTGTTTGATGGGGTGCTGTCCTCAGATAATCGCATTGGATGGCTTTCGCCGTGAAGCCTTTTTGAAATCTGACACAATAAGTTAAGCTTTATCTTGACATATTGCATGTGTATTTTCAAGAATGTTAAATATTTACAATTCTGTAGTTTGAATTTGGCGCCCTGCACTTTCACTGCAAGTAGGTCAGATGGGACGGTAGCATCCCAGCTAGCCTAGAGAGGTTAACATCTTTGGGCTGAGATCCCGCTAACGGGATCAATATGACAACAGCCAGTGACAGTGCAGTGCAAATTCAACAGAAATCCCATAATTAAAATTCCTCAAACATACAAGTATTTTACACCATTTTAACGATACACTTCTTGTTAATCCCACCACAGTGTCCAATTTAAAAAAGGCTTTACAGCGAAAGCAAACCAAACGATTATGTTAGGTCAGAGCCAAGTCACAGACATTTTTCCATTCAAAGAGAGGAGTCACGAAAAGCAGAAATAGAGAAATTCATCACTAACCTTTGATGATCTTCATCAGATGACACTCATAGGACTTTGTTACACAATACACAATACATGTCTTGTTCGATTAAGTTCATATTTATATTTAAAAAATCTGTTTATATTGGTGCGTTACGTTCAGTAGTTCCTAAACATCCGGTGATTTTGCAGAGAGCCACATCAATTTACAGAAATACTCATAATAAACATTGATAAAAGATACAACTATTATGCACTGAAGTATAGATACACTTCTCCTTAATGCAACCGCTGTGTCAGATTTTTAAAAAACTTCACGGAAAAAGCACACCATGCTATAATCGGAGTACGGCACTCAGAGACCAAAACAACCCAAACAGACATCCGCCATATTGTGTAGTCAACAGAAGTCAGAAATAGCATTATAAATATTCACTTACCTTTGATGATGTTCAACAGAATGCATTCCCAGGAATCCCAGTTCCACAATACATTTTTTGTTTTTTTCAATAATGTCCATAATTTATGTCCAAATACCTCATTTTTGTTCCCGCGTTTAGCCCAGTAATCCAAATTCATGACGCGCGATCACTAGGAGCAGACAAAAAGTCAAAAAGTTCCGTTACAGTCCGTAGAAACATGTCAAACGAAGTATAGAATCAATCTTTAGGATGTTTTTAACATAAATCTTCAATAATGTTCCAACCGGAGAATTCCTTTATCTTCAGAAAAGCAATTGAACTCAAGCAAACTCTCACGTGAACGAGCATGGCCAGCTCATGGCTCTCTGGCAGACCTCTGACTCATTCCCCTCTCATTCGCCCCCACCTCACAGTAGAAGCATCAAACAAGGTTCTAGAGACTGTTGACATCTAGTGGAAGCCTTGGGGAGTGCAATTTGACCCCATAGACACTGTGCATTCGATAGGCCAAGGGTTGAGAAACTACAAACGTCAGATTTCCCACTTCCTGTTTGGATTTTTCTCAGGTTTCTGCCTGCCATATGAGTTCTGTTATACTCATAGACATCATTCAAACAGAAACTTCAGAGTGTTTTCTATCCAAATCTACTAATAATATGCATATATTAGCAACTGGGCCTGAGTAGCAGACAGTTTACTCTGGGCACCTTATTCATCCAAGCTACTCAATACTGCCCCCAGTCATAACAAGTTTTAAGAAGTCTTTTTGAGCTAGACTTGGCACTACGGTACCGCTTGCCGTGCGGAAGCAGAGATAATAGTCTATGACTAGGGTGGCTGGAGCCTTTGGCAATTTTTTGGACCTTCCTCTGACACCGCCTGGTATAGAGGTCCAAGATGGCAGGTAGCTTGGCCCCAGTGATGTACTACCCTCTGTAGCGCCTTGCAGTCAGAGGCCGAGCAGTTGCCATACCTGGTGCTGATGCCTGGTATGGCAGAACATTTTGATGATGTGAAGACCCATGCCAAATCTTTTCAGTCTCCCGAGGGGGAATAGATCTTGTCGTGCCCTCTTCACAACTGTCTTGGTGTGTTTGGACCATGATAGTTTGTTGGTGATGTGGACACCAAGGAACTTGAAGCTCTCAACCTGCTCAAATACAGCCCCGTCGAGGAGAATCGGGGTGTGTTCGGTCCACCTTTTCCTGTAGTCCACAATCATCTCCTGTGTCTTGATCACGTTGAGGGAGAGGTTGTTATCCTAGAACCACACTGCCAGGTCTCTGACCTCCTCCCTATAGGCTGTCTCATCATTGTCAGTGAATAGGCCTACCAATGTTGTGTCGTCGGCAAACTTAATGATGGTGTTGGAGTCATGCTTGGCCATGCAGTCATTGGTGAACAGGGAGTACAGCAGGGGACTGAGGGGTCCCCGTGTTGAGGATCAGCATGACATATGAGTTGTTACCTACCCTTACCACCTGCGGGCGGCCCATCAGGAAGTACTGGATCCAGTTACAGAGGGAGGTGTTTAGTCGCAGGGTCCTTTGCTTAGTGATGAGATATTCAGGGATAATGGTGTTGATGTGAGGCATGACCATCCTTTCAAAGCACTTCATGGCTACAGACTTGAGTGCTGCATGTCAGTAGTCATTTAGGCAGGTTACCTTGGTGTTCGTGGACACAGGGACTATGGTGGTCTGCTTGAAACATGTTGGTATTACAGACTCGGTCAGGGAAAGGATGAAAATATCAGTAAAGACACTTGCCAGTTGTTCAGCGCTTGCTCGGAGTACACATCCTGGTAATCCATCTGGCCCTGCGGCGTTGTGAATGTTGACCTGTTTAAAGGTCTTGCTCACATCGGCAACTGAGGGCGTGATCACACGTTCGTCCGGAGCAGATAATGCTCTCATGCATGTTTCAGTGTTGCTTTCCTCGAAGCGAGCACAGAAGTTATACAGCTTATCTGGTAGGCTTGTGTCACTGGGCAGTAATATTCAATCTTAGTCCTGTTTTGAGGCTTTGCCTGTTTGATGGTTCGTCGGAGGGCATAGTGGGATTCCCACTCCTTGAACGTGTTAGCTCTACCCTTTTGTTGATGAAGCCAGTGACGGATGTGGTGTACTCCTCAATGTAATCGGAAGAATCCCAGAACTTATTCCAGTCTGTGCTATCAAAACAGTCCTGCAGCTTAGCATATGCGTCATCTGATCACTTCCTTACTGAGGGAGTCACTGGTACTTCCTGCTTTAGTTTTTGGATAATGTTATGGTCAGATTTGCCAAATGGAGGATGAGGGAGAGCTTTGTACACATCTCTGTGTGTGGAGTAAAAGTGATCTAAAGTTTTTTTCCTCTGGTTGCACATGTAACATGCTGGTAGAAATGAGGTAAAACGGATTGAAGCTTCCCTGCATTAAAGTCCCAGGCCACTAGGAGCGCTGCCTCTGGATGAGCATTTTCTTGTTTGCTTATGGCCTTATAGAGCTAGTTGAGTGCCGTCTTAGTACCACATCGGTTTGTGGTGGTAAATAGACAGCTACGGAAATATAGATGAAAACTCTCTTGGTAAATAGTGTGATTTACAGCTTATCATGAGATACTCTACCTCGATCGAGAAAAACCTATATTGTTGTGCACCAGCTGTTGTTTCCAAATAGACACAGACCGCACTTACTGAAGGCAGCTGTTCTATCTTGCCGATGGACTGAAATATCTATCTTGCAGATGCAGCGTAAACCGTGCCAGCTGTCTGTTATCCATGTCGTTGTTCAGCCACGACTCGGTGAAACATCAGATATGACCGTTTTTTTATGTCCCTTAGGTAGGATAGTCTTGATCGGAGCTCATCCATTTTTGTTATCCATTGATTACACGTTAGCTAATCGGACTGATGGTAGAGGGGGATTACTCACCCGCCTTCGGATCCTTACAAGGCACCCCGACCTACGTCCCCAATATCTCTGTTTCTTCTTCATTTAGGCCTCAGATGTCTGAAGGAAATCCTTCTCGTCCGACTAGTTAAATAAAAATTATTTATCCAGTACGAGGTGAGTAATATCTGTCCTGATGTCCAGAAACTCTTTTCGGTCATAAGAGATGGTGGCAGAAACATTATGTACAAAATAAGTTACAAATAATGCGAAAAAACATACAACATAGCACAATTGGTTAGGAGCCCATAAATCGGAAGCCATCTCGTCCGGCGCCATCATCAGTTATATGTTGTACCTTTATCCCTCTTCAGGGACCAGTGGTTAAAGTCAAAGTTTTTTTCAATACCAAATATATATTTATTGTATTGATACTGGATTCCTACACTCCTCTGACCAGGGTTGCTATTTCTCTCTCTCTATTGTTCTCTATTTATCTTCTTTTCCTCTGGCTATTGCAAGAGGCTATCTGTCCAGCAGAGTGAGAATCACCTGCAAGTCCCAAGGCCTAGAGAGAGAGAGAGAGAGAGAGAGAGAAAGGAAAATTGAGTGATAGATGGAGACTTGTCCTATCTCTCTCTCTATCACTCAGTTTTCCTTTCTCTCTTTCTCTGGGTAGCTTGGGGGCTCTTACTAAGCCAGTGTGGCATGCGTGATATTCCAAGGGTTCCAAAACATCCACGCTCTGAAACATCAGTGCAGATGGGGCTCCCGAGTGGTGCAGCAGTCTAAGTCACTGCATCTTAGTGCTAGAGGCATCACTACAGACACCCTGGTTAGATTCCAGGCTGTATCACACCCGTCTGTGATTGGGAGTCCTATTGGGCGGCGCACAATTGGCCCAGCGTTGTCCGGGTTTAGACGGTGTAGGCTGTCATTGTAAATAATAATTGCTCTTAACTGACTTGCCTAGTTAAATAAAGGTTACATTTACATTTTGTACTATTTTATTTTGTCACTCTTATTTCATGGGGGTTAAATATTTAACTTTATTCAATGTGATGGTTCCAAACATTCTGTTACACCCACCTGGAGATGGTCCTAAATCCAAGCCATTAGCCTATTTTTTGGAGAAACCCTGGCATACTGTAAGACATTAACTGAGAGAAAGAAGTGTCTTTATAATGCTATGTTTGAAACTGGGTGCAGATGTTAGCTATTCTAAATGTTGCCACAACGCTCATTGGACACATTTCCCCCCACACTCCAATCCCCGATCATTGTCATAGACAATTAACAGTGTTTTTGACAATCACGGTGTTGAGTGTGTTTCCCACACAGAGACCTCAATACTCATATCCTCAATACTCATATTCCTTCCATTCTCAAGCGCTACAGTATGGGTGTATTTCATCCCTAGTTGGGTGGGTCAGTTTGCCTACACCGTTTTAAGTCCCTCAGTAAATCTATGGTCCAAGGAAATGACCATAGTTCAGGTTTGTGTTGAAAACAGAAGAAAACTAACTGGAACATGGAGGACTTTTGAACCTGTCGTTTTTCTTGATGCAAACCCTTCAACATGTCTTCCATTGCGTGCCCTAATGAAACCAGATTATTACCAGATTATGGTAATGTAGAAGTAAAGAGGTAACATGGCTTGGCTGTCCCAGAGTGTTAGGAGCTTGGGAGAGGAGCCAGAGAGAAGATGGGCATGGTATAATGCTGTATCTTGGCTATTACATAACACTGGAGGAGGGGGCTTTGTGTGGATGTGTGCGTGCAGTATGTGTGTGGACCAGAGAAGGCTGGTGGGAGTAGCTATTAGGACAGGCTTGTTGTAATTGCTGGAATGGAATTAATGGAACGGTGTCAAACGTGGTTTCCATATGTTTGAGGTATTTGATACCGTTCTATACTCCAGTTTCAGCCATTACAATGAGCCGGTCCTCCTTTACATCCTACCACCAGCCCCCTCTGGGGTGAATGACCCCTGAAAACTCTTTCAATATGATACGCCCCTCCTTCTGTGTTTGTGTTTGAATGCATGCGTGTGCTAAATGGAGTGTGTATATGTCACACCTTGATCTGTTTCACCTGTCTTGTGCTTGTCTTCAACCCCCACCAGGTGTCTCCCATTTGTTCCCATTATTTCCTGTGTATTTGTACCTGCGTTTTCGTTTTGTCTGTTGCCAGTTCGTCTTGTTCTGTCACGTCCTGCCAGTGTGTTCCTGTGGTTCCTGTGCTCTAGTTTTTCTTAGTCTTCCCAGTTCTGACCTTTCTGCCTGTCCTGATCCTGCCTGCCGTCCTATACCTGCCTGACTCTGATTTGGATTACAACTCTTTGCCTGCCTTGATGACCTTTTTGCCTGCCTTTTGTACTATAATAAACTCTGAGACTGGTACTATCCGTCTCCTGTGTCTGTATCTGGGTCCTGATATGTATGCACAGTTGACGTCGGGAAGTTTAAATACATTTAAACTCAGTTTTTCACAATTCCTGACATCTAAACCTAGTTAAAATTCCCTGTTTTAGGTCAGTAAGGATCACCACTTTGTTTTAATAATGTGAAATGTCAGAATAATAGAGTTTTTTTATTTCAGCTTTTATTTCTTTCATCACATTCCCAGTGGTTCAGAAGATTACATACTCAATTAGTATTTGGGACCATTGCCTTCCAATTGTTTAACTTGGGTCAAACATTTTGGGTATCCTTCCACAAGCTTCCCACAATAAATTGGGTGAACTTTGTCCCATTCCTCCTGACAGAGCAGGAACTGAGTCAGGTTTGTAGGCCTCCATGCTCGCACACGCTTTTTCAGTTCTGCCCAAAATGTTTCTATAGGATTGAGGTCGGGGCTTTGTGATGGCCACTCCAATACCTTGACTTTGTTGTCCTTAAGCCCTTTTGCAACAACTTTGGAAGTATGCTTGGGGTCATTGTTCATTTGGAAGACCCATTTGTGACCAAGCTTTAACTTCCTGACTGATGTCTTGAGATGTTGCTTCAATATATCCACGTCATTATCTTCCCTCATGACGCCATCAATTTTGGGAAGTGCACCAGTCCCTCCTGCAGCAATGAACCCCCACAACATACTGTTACCACCCCATGCTTCACAGTTGGGATAGTGTTCTTCGGCTTGGAAGCCACCCCCTTTTTCCTCCAAACATAACGATGGTCATTATGGCCATTATTGCCATATTTGTTTCATCAGACCAGAGGACATTTCTCCAAAAAGTACGATCTTTGTCCCCATGTGCAGTTGCAAACTGTAGTCTAGCTTTTTTTATGGTGGTTTTGGAGCAGTGGCTTCTTCCTTGCTGAGCGGTGTTTCAGGTTATGTCGATATAGGACTCGTTTTATTATCGATATAGATACTTAAGTACCTGTTTCCTCCAGCATGTTCACAAGGTCCTTTACTGTTGTTCTGGGATTGATTTGCACTTTTTGCATCAAAGTACGTTCATCTCTAGGAGAGAGAATGCGTCTCCTTACTGAGTGGTATGACGGCTACATGGTCCCATGATGTTTATACTTGCATACTATTGTTTGCACAGATGGACATGGTACCTTCAGGCATTTGGAAATTGCTCCCAATGATGACTTGTGGAGGTCTACAATTTTTTTTCTGAGGTATTAGCTGATTTCTTTTGATTTTCTTTTGATTTTCCCATGATGTCAAGAAAAGAGGCACTGCGTTTGAAGGACGGCCTTGAAATAGACCCACATGTACACCTCCAATTGACTCAAATGATGTCAATTAGCCTATCAGAAGCTTCTAATGCCATGACATAATTTTATGGAATTTTCCGAGCTGTTTAAAGGAACAGGCAACTTATTGCATGTAAACTTCTGACCCACTTGAATTGCGATACAGTGAATTATAAATTAAATAATCTGTCTGTAAACAATTAAAAAAATTACTTGTGTCATGCACAAAGTTTATGTCCTAACCAACTGCAAAAACTACAGTTTGTTAACAAGAAATGTGTGTAGTGGTTGAAAAACGAGTTTTAATGACCAAACTAAGTGTATGTAAACTTCCGACTTCAACTGTATGTATGTACGTGTCTGTGCAGGCTTGTGTGCATGCGTGAACACATTGACTGTACGTACATACCCCTACAAGAAGCCATGGATTACAGGCAACATTTGCACTGAGCTAAAGGGTAGAGCTGCCGCTTTCAAGGTGCGGGACTCTAACCCGGAAGCTTACAAGAAATGCTATGCCCTGCGTTGAACCATCAAACAGGCAAAGCGTCAATACAGGGCTAAGATTGAATCATACTACACCGGCTCCGATGCTCGTCTTATGTGGCAGGCCTTGCAAACTATTACAGACTACAAAGGGAAGCACAGCCGCGAGCTAACCAGTGACACGAGCCTATCAGACGAGCTAAACATTTCTATGCTCGCTTCGAGGCAAGCAACACTGAGGCATGCATGACAGCATCAGCTGTTCCAGACGACTGTGTGATCACGCTCTCCGTAGCCGACGTGAGCAAGACCTTTAAACAGGTCAACATTCACAAGGCTGCGGGGCCAGGCAGATTACCAGGATGTGTGCTCCGGGCATGTGCTGACCAACTGGCAGGTGTCTTCACTCACTTTTTAACATGTCCCTGATTGAGTCTGTAATACCAACATGTTTCAAGCAGACCACCATTGTCCCTGTGTCCAAGAACACAAAGGCAACCTGCCTAAATGACTACAGACCCGAAACACTCACGTCCATAGCCATAAAGTGCTTTGAAAGGCTGGTTATGGCTCACATCAACACCATTATCCCAGAAACCCTAGACCCACTCCAATTTGCATACCACTCAAACAGATCCACAGATGATGCAATCTCTATTGCACTCCACACTGCCCTTTCCCACCTGGACAACAGGAACACTTACGTGAGAATGCTATTCATTGACTACAGCTCAGCGTTCAACACCATAGTACCCTCAAAGCTCATCACTAAGCTAAGGATTCTGGGACTGAACACCTCCCTCTGCAACTGGATCCTGGACTTCCTGATGGGCCGTCCCCAGGTGGTGAGGGTAGGTAGCAACACATCTGCCACGCTGATCCTCAACACTGGAGCTCCCCAGGGGTGCGTTCTCAGTCCCCTTCTGTACTCCCTGTTCACCCACGACTGCATGGCCAGGCACGACTCCAACACCATCATTACGTTTGCAGATGACACAACAGTGGTAGGCCTCATCACCGACATTGACGAGACAGTCTATAGGGAGGAGGTCAGAGACCTGGCCTGGTGGTGCCAGAATAACTACTTATCCCTCAACGTAACCAAGACTAAGGAGATGATTGTGGACTACTGGAAAAGGAGGACTGAGCACACCCCCATTCTCATCAACGGGGCTGTAGTAGATCAGATTGAGAGCTTCAAGTTCCTTGGTGTCCACATCAGCAACAAACTAGAATGGTCCAAACACTCCAAGACAGTCATGAAGAGGGCACGACAAAGCCCCCCCCAGTAAACTAAAAAGATTTGGCATGGGTCCTGAGATCCTCAAAAGGTTCTACAGCTTCACCATCCTGACTGTTTGCATCACTGCCTGGTACGGCAATTGCTCGGCCTCTGACCGCAAGGCACTACAGAGGGTAGTGCGTACGGCCCAGTACATCACTGGGGCTAAGCTGCCTGCCATCCAGGATGTCTACACCAGGCGGTGTCAGAGGAAGGCCCTAAATATTGTCAAGACCCCAGCCACCCCAGTCATAGACTGTTCTTTATACTACCACATGGCAAGTGGTACCGGAGTGCCAAGTCTAGGACAAATAGGCTTCTCAACAGTTTTTACCCCCAAGCCAAGACTCCTCCTACATTCATGTACATACTTCCTCAATTGGGCCGACCAACCAGTGCTCCCGCACATTGGCTAACATAGCTATAACATCACTTTAACCGTATCTACATGTATATACTACCTCAATCAGCCTGACCCACCGGTATCTGTATATAGCCTCACTACTTTTATAGCCTCGCTACTGTAGCTACTGCCTGTCTTTTTACTGTTTTATTTCTTTACTTCCCTATTTTTCACCTAATACCTTTTTTTGCACTATTTGTTAGAGCCTGTAAGTAAGCATTTCACTGTAACATCTACAGCTGTTGTATTCAGCGCATGTGACAAATAAACTTTGATTTGAAAGTTGTCGGGATGTTTTATTCATATTCTGAGAATGGAAATTATAGGTTATTTGGATGTTTTTGAATCCTTTCATCGTTTCCATAAGGCTTTTAATAACACTGCAAGCTTTCTTTGCGTTAACTGTTTTGATCTACAGTACAAGCACAGATAAGACACATGGAAATTAATTTGCTTAGGCTTTAATCATGCCAACAAATGTTTTTATTGTGACATGTCATCAGTAAGATTCGAACTGAAAGTCCACTGGGCCATTTTGAAATTTTTTATGAATACAAAGCTGTTAATTATAGTAAATTCAATCAGACCCCATTTCAATGGGAACAAGCATTCATTAAAATGTGGCCAATTAGTGGGTATGGCAAACACACCTGAATACACTTAAAAAGATAGAGGATAGAGAGAGTTTTGTTGATGCTGAGTTATCGACATTTCTTAATGTTTAAATGTTAAGAAATTCCCACAGAAGAACGTTGTATCTTAATATTCTCTGAACATTCTGAGAACATGACTTTATATAGACCATGAGGAAACCTGTAGAAAATGTTATGCTGAAGTACTGAAATTCCCACCTAAGAAACACATGGTTCTCAGAACGTTATGTGGTAACTGGGTATCCAGCACCATTCACAAAACATTGTGGGAAGTGTGTATCCTGTATGTGTATTTCTTTTCTCTCCTTCTCTCCTCCTCACAGGTGGCAATCATCATTCCCCAATCAGTCATCAATCAGAAGACACACCTCCTCCTATTTCCATTACCCAATCACATCCCCTTCCCTTGGTTTAAAAACCCATTCAGTTGTTTCATCAGGAGCTCCATCTCTCTGTCAATCTCTCTGTAGTTCTCTGGTTTTGTTTTCGCTACTACATGTCACTTTGTTGTTTGATGGTGGGAAAAGGGAGTACTAAGACAAGTCGCCCATGGGCATACAAGTTGCCAATGGGCATACACTACCCGTAGGTAAATTTTGTTTAAAACACTAGTTAGAGTTGGGCGGACCACCCACTGTATCTTTGGTTAGTTAGTTAGCTGTATGGAAGTAGGCTAGTCTAGCTTAGGGGTATTTTGGGATATTTGTTTTTTCCTTGGGTCCAGCTCCAGTTTTTTTCCTTAGATGTCTGTGGTTATTTCGTCCTCAGCGTTACTTTGTCACTATTACACTTTACATGAGTTATGTTACGGGTCTCGATACCACCCCCCTAGACTGCCGGGCAAAAGGGATTCTTAACATAAATGGGGGCTCATCCGGGATCTGTCATTACTGACACCCATGCCGCTCATGCAGATTGTTTTAGTGGTTTAGTTCAGTGTTGAGTGTCATAGCTGATGTAGCATTAGTGTTTGCTATTTGTTGGCTCTTGTGTAGTATTTCAAAATGGATACTTTTGATTTGAAATCCTTTTTGGATAACCCTACGTGGGAGGTTTTTGACAAATGTCGTAGAGTTGATTTACTGACCTTGGCTGACCATTATTCTGTATCGATTCCACAGAATGTAGTTAAAGCGGAGGTTAAACAGCTGAAATGTTTTGTTAAACAGCTGGTGCCTTAAATAAGAGTGTCTGAGCCTAAAGCAAACTTCCCGTTTTGATCCACTCTCCCCACTGTCAAACGGTGATGCCAGGAGGGATCTTTGACCAGTTGGAGATCTCCAGTTGGAGATGTGTAAAATTGAGGCAGACAGAGAATGAAGGCGGTTGGAGTTCAAAATGCACCAGATGGAACTAGAGGCAGAGACAGCAAGGCTAGCCTTCGTTCCCACTGTGCCTGTTAGTGAGCCGTCCTCCCCAACTGGAGCTCCAAACACTTGACATTAGTAGGCAGATTGCCTTGGTACCTTTTTGTTCAGAGAGTCAGAGGTTGACTCCTATTTTTGTATTTTTGAACGTATAGCCGTAGCATTGAAATGGCCTGAAGAGATACGGTGCCTATTACTTCAGTGTAAATTAACTGGTAAAGCCCAACAGGTTTTGTCAGCGCTACCTCGAAGACAGTTTGATTTATGAAGTGGTCAAAGCTACTGTTCTTCGACCTTTATAATGGGTAACGATATTGCCGGAGGAAAAATATTACCCATATTGGAAGTACTGGATACAAGTGACCACTCTCTCTCCAATGAGCTGTCACAGTGTTATCCACATGTCTTCCCCGCTTGTGCTGTCACTCGTGCTCAGGCACGACAAGAGGGTGATGTGATAGATTTGTCGAACTCTGTTCAATGAGGTTGATCAAGAGGATGGGTTGTGTGCTACCTCTGGGAAGCTGATCACCTCTGACAAACAGCCCTGGGAAGAATCAAAGAATGCTGAACTTATTGCTGATGCAATACAGTTACCAGTCACTCGTGAGCAGCTGATTGCTAACCAAAAGGTTGACAACAGGCTTGCTAAATGTTTTTCTAGTGCTGTCTCAGTGGAAGAGGTAAAGAAGAAGAACGTGGCTTACTTCATTGATGGTAATCTCCTCATGCGTAAATGGAAATCCCATGTTGACTCGGGTGGAGATTGGAATGCTGTTTACCAAATAGTGGTTCCTACAGCCTTTCGACAAAATGTGTTATCCCTTGCTCATGATCACCAGTGGTCTGGTCATTTAGGAATCACAAAGACTTATGATCGGATCCTTCGACATTTCTTTAGGCCAGGTTTAAAACAAGATGTGGCTCAGTTTTGTCGGACATGCCACACGTCAGATAACAGGAAAACCAAATCAGGTTATTCCTCCCGCTCCTCTTTGTCCCATACCTGTCATAGGTGAACCATTCGAACATGTGGTGGTTGATTGTGTTGGACCGTTACCGAAGACAAAATCGGGTAACCAGTTTTTGTTAACGATTATGTGTATGGCAATAAGATACCCCGAGGCCATTCCTCTGCAAAGGATTACAGCCCCAGTAGTGAGTAAAGCCTTAATTTAATTCTTCACGACATTCGGTTTACCTAAGGTGGTACAAAGTGATCAAGGTACCAATTTCCTATCAAAGCTCTTCAAGCATGTGGTAAAATCCTTGTAAATTACACACAGTGTGACAAGGGCATATCACCCAGTCTCAGGGTGCACTTGAACAATGACATCAGACACTGAAGTCTTTGCTATGTAAATATTATTTGGAATCTGAGAAAGATTGGGATGAGGGAGTGCCTCTAGGTTTGTTTGCTGCTCATAAAACTGTACAGGAGTCCCTTGGTTTCAGCCCGGCTGAACTGGTGTTTGGTGACACAGTGAGAGGACCAATGAAAGTCCTTTAAAGAACAGTTTTTGTCCCAAGAGTGGTGTACAGGAGATGAGAATGTGTTGGACAACATTAGTCGCTTTCGTGAGCGCCTACACCAAGCCTGTGCTCTCGCAAAGGAAGCTCTGTCTTCCTCACAGAAGAGTATGAAAAGACTCTATGATAAAGAGGCTGCTTCTCGTCCACTCCAGCCAGGTGACCAAGTACTGGTGTTATTGCCTGTTTCAGGATCTTCACTGTCAGCTCGTTTCTCTGGTCCTTATTTCATTGAAAAGAAATTAAGTGAAACAGATTATGTGCTTCAAACTCCTGATAGAAAACACCAATCTCGTGTGTGCCATATTAACATGTTGAAAGCATATCACACCCGACCCATCACCCAGTTAGATAGATAGTTCAAAAACAGCGGAAGGTACTGCTGTCTCTTCTGCTTCTACTGCTATGATAGTGGACTGTCATATTGATGATGTTGATGGAGATGGATTGGAGTTGCGCAATACTCAGTGGCAGTGCGTTAGATTGCCCAACCTCGAAATGCTGCTGTCTCTCCCGTCAGGTCTGGTTCATTTAACGGATGGACAGGCCGACGATATTGTGAGGCTGCCACAGATTTCCATGTCTCTTTATTTACGTTCCTACTCGCACAAACGTGTTGGAACATGACATTAATGTTGGAAATGCTGCCCCTATCAAGCAACACCCATATCGTATCAATGCTTCTAAGAGGAAGATAATGCGGGATGAAGTGAAATATTTGTTGGAGAAGGACCTGGCTATGCCAAGTTCAAGCACTTGGAGTTCTCCTCGCATTCTGGTTCCTAAACCTGATGGTACGTCCAGGTTATATACGGATTATCGAAAGGTAAATTCTGTCACAATGCCAGATTCGTTCCCGTTACCCAAACTGGACGACTGTATCGACACTTGGTGCTTAACTTCTTGGATATAGGGGACGCCATTTTAATTTTTGGATGAAAAACGTTCCCGTTTTAAACAAGATATTTTGTCACGAAAAGATGCTCGATTATGCATATAATTGACAGCTTTGGAAAGAAAACACTCTGACGTTTCCAAAACTGCAAAGATATTGTCTGTGAGTGCCACAGAACTGATGTTACAGAAAAAACCCAGATAAAAATCCAATTAGGAAGTGCCGCATTTTTTGAAACCGCCTCATGCCAATGACTCCTTATATGGCTGTGAATGGGCCACAAATGAGCTTAGGCTTTCTGTCGCTTCCCCAAGGTGTCGACAGCATTGTGACGTATTTGTAGGCATATCATTGGAAGATTGACCATAAGAGACTACATCTACCAGGTGGTCGCTTGGTGTCCTCCGTCGCAATTATTGCGTAATCTCCAGCTGCAGTATTTTTCCATTTGCTTCTGATGAGAAGCCAACTGCCACCACTGATAGATTATCGAATAGATATGTGAAAAACACCTTGTGGATTGATTCTAAACAACGTTTGCCATGTTTCTGTCGATATTATGGAGCTAATTTGGAAAAAAGTTTGGCGTTGTAAGTGACTGCATTTTCCGGTCTTTTTCTTAGCCAAACATGATGAACCAAACGGAGCTATTTCGTCTACACAAATAATATTTTGCTATCTAAGAGTCTCGTCATTGAAAACATCCGAAGTTCTTCAAAGGTAAATGATTTTATTTGAATGCTTTTCTTGTTTTTGTGAAAATGTTGCCTGCTGAATGCTAGGCTTAATGCTATGTTAGGCTATCAATAACCTTACACAAATGCTTGTGTAGCTTTGGTTGAAAAGCGTATTTTGAAAATCTGAGATGACAGTGTTGTTAACAAAAGGCTAAGCTTGTGTTTCAATATATTTATTTCATTTCATTTGCGATTTTCATGAATAGGAAATGTTGCGTTATGGTAATGAGCTTGAGGCTATGATTACGCTCCCGGATACGGGATTACTCGTCGCTAGAGGTTAAAAGGTTACTGGCAGGTTCCGTTAACATCACGTGCGTCTGAGATTTCTGCCTTTGTAATCTCAGACAACTTTCTAAAGTACCCGGTCATGGCTTTTGGAATAAGGAATGCACCAGCCACTTTCCAACGATTGGTTGACTAGGTATTAGCTGGAGTTCCCAATTGTAGTGCATACCTTGATGACCAAGTAATTTATTCGTCTGAGTGGTCAGATCATGTTGACTCTCTAAGGGTAGTATGTGAACGTTTGGCAGCTGCTTCTCTAACCCTGAACTTGGCAAAGTGCGAGTCAGGTAACAGTAGCTTCCCCAATCTGGGCAAAGAGGTCGGCCAAGGTCTTTGCTATAACTGCATTCCCCGCACCTACCACCAGATGAGAGCTACACCGCTTTATAGGGATGGTTGGCTACTACCGTAGTTTCTGCAAAAAAAAACTGTCTGCGGTAGTTGCCCCATTGACCGATTTGCTCAGTCCGGCTAGATCGTTTGAGTGATCCCCTGATTGTCAGGTAGCTTTTGATACTGCTAAAGCACCCTTATGTAATACCCCTGTACTTGCTGCTCTGGATTTTGAATGACCGTTTAAACTGGAGGTAGATGAAAGTGCCAGAGGTGCTGGTGCTGTTCTACTGCAGCAGGACAAGAGTGGAGTGATTTATCCCATTTGTTATTTTTCTCATAAGTTTAACAAATGTCAGGCAAGTAATGCAACTATTGAACAAGAGGCTCTTGCTTTGTTATGTCTGCAATACTTTGAGGTGTATATTGGTTCCAGTGCCCTACCAGTCCTTGTATATACTGACCGCAACCTCTTAGTGTTTCTCCACCAGATGTACAACCAGAACCAGCGCCTTATGCGTTGGGCGCTGATTTCACAGAATTATAGTTTGGAGATCCACCACAAAAAGGTTTGTGGTAATGTGTTGGCAGATGCTTTGTCTCGTGTGTAAATATGAGGATTTTTTTGGTATGTTTTGTAAATAATTTGATCGCAATCCCCCTAGGGTTGCTCTTTTAAGGGTGGGAGTGTTACGGATACAAGTATTCTGTGTGTGTGTGTATTTCTTTTCTCTCCTTCTCCCCTCCTCACAGGTGGCAATCATCATTCCCCAATCAGTCGCTAATCAGAAGACACACCTCCTCCTGTTTCCATTACCCAATCACATCCCCTTTATTACCCAATCACATCCCCTTTCCCTTGGTTTAAAAACCCATTTAGTTGTTTCTTCTGGAGCTCCATCTCTGTCAATCTCTCGGTAGTTCTTTGGTTTTGTTTTCGCTACTACATGTCACTTTGTCCCCACCTGTGAGTATTGTTTTTGTTATGTTTGATGGTGGGAAAAGGGGGTACTAAGACAAGTCGCCCATGGGCATACACTACCTGTAGGTAAACGTTTTAAAACACTAGTTAGAATTGGGCGGCCCACCCATTTTTGGTTAGTTAGCTTTATGGAAGTAGGCTAGTCTAGTTTAGGCGTATTTTTGGATACTTGTTTCTTTCCTTGGGTCCAGCTCAGCCTCTTTTTCCTGCCCCCACCCTTTACCGTGTGTTTGCAAATAAACCCTGAGTGTTTGACGGTAGATATTAGTTGTCTGTGGTTATTTCATCCTCATCGTTACTTTGTCACTATTACACTTTGCATGAGTTATGTTACCGGTCTCGATACCACCCCCCCTTAGACTGCCGGGCAAAAGGGATTCGTAACAGAAGTTATTATGCAAAATAACCATAGGACAATCACGCTCTCACCAAGCTATAAAAGCAGATGCTTCTCAGAATGTTATGTGTTTGCTGGGATGTGTATATGACAATCAATAAGATGACTTCTCATCATTGGTGTGTGTGAACTTCACAAATCCATAGCTAGGCATGGTTTTGCCATTCCCTTGCAGTGTGCCATGTCCTTCAAATGGATGAATTTCACACTGGGCATCTTTAATTAGGTCATAGTAGCCTCTCTCCCTATCTGCCTCCATCTCTGGCAGTACAGTCTTGGATGGGTTTTCAATGAAGCACCACACAGTGTGGGAAGAATGCGGCACACAGATTAAATGCCCTCTTTTACGAGACTGCAGAGGGGGAGGATACGCGTTAAAGCTTGAAATAGTAATCTCTATATTTGGTTTGGCAGAAAAATCGCATGGGAAGAGAAATTGCATTTCTGTTTACAAGGCGTGGAGGGTACATTGTAAGGTCCAGCAAGCCTGGAAACCTTGGAAGCCCCCATGGCTAAACTCTGTCTGTCTCATGTCCTCCCCCTCTCCATCCCTCTCTCCCATCTCTGTCTCACTGTCTTTCCCCCCACACTGTGGATCCTGACAGACAACTGCCACCTGGCCTGTAGGTTCTCTGAAAGAATGGCATGAGGGCAATACAACAAAGGAAACCAAACCCACTCTGGTACAGATACGCCAACTTGATCTGAATTATTTTATCCATACAGAATATCTACTCCGATGTGTCTACTTTCATGTGTTTGGCTTTGGTGCGTTGCGAGGGCTATTTACATAAATAAAATAAAAAGCCAAAATGAAGAAAAGTTCACCAAAAAAGAGCAATGTATGTGTGCCACATGTTTCTGTTTGTTTACCTGATTAGGGGAAACTAGCTTCAAGATTATTTTAAAAAGCTGTTTTTCTTTTATTTAGTCAGTGATTGGGAACAGACTTACTGTAAGTAAGGTTGCAAAATCACTATAACATTCTCCAAATTCCCGGCTTTTTGGAAAATTCTGGGAATTAGGAGGCTGAAAAGCCGTAATCTTCCAAGGACTTCTGGAAAAACCTTCTCAAAAATCACAGGTTCAGAATTTTGCAATATTTGATGTTAGACACCTCACCTTTGTCTTCAGTCCTCCACCATTACACTGCACTGCAGTGGAGGCTGATCGAGGGAGACATTGGGAGGACATACTCATTGTAATAATTGTCATGACAAAAGACCTGACAAGACTACTTCTGAAAGGCATATCTGTCACGTTCGTCGAATGGAGAAGACCAAGGCGCAGCGTGATATGAATACATGTTCTATATTTAATGAAGAAAGAACACTAAAACAAACTTACAAAACAACAAACGACTGTGACGCTATATATAAACAGTGCAGACAGGCAACTAGACAATAACCCACGAAATACCCAAAGAAGATGACTGCCTAAACTGCCTAAATATGGTTCCCAATCAGAGACAACGATGAACAGCTGCCTCTAATTGAGAACCAATCTAGACAACCACAGACATACATAAACACCTAGATGGTAAACAACCCCATAAACCTACAAAAACCCCTATACAGTACAAAAACACATTACCCATATCACACCCTGACCTAACCAAAATATATAAAGAAAACAAAGAATACTCCGGTCAGGGCGTGACAGTACCCCCTCACAAAGGTGCGGACTCCGGCCGCAAAACCTAATCAGAAGGGGAGGGTCCGGGTGGGCCTTTTTCACGGCGGCGGCTCGGGTGCGGGACGTGGACCCCGCTCTACCTCAGTTTTTGCCCACTCAGGTGACGCCATGGAGTGGGGACCCTCGCAGTGGGCCCCGGACTGAAGATCATCGTAGAGAGCACCACTGGATGGAAAGGCGCATCTGGACTGAGGAGCGGCTCTGACAGCTCCGAACAGGAGGGAGATTCTAATATCGCCGGCATGATGGGCGGCTCTGGCGGCTCCTGGGTGGCTGGTGGCTCCTGGCTGGCTGACGGCTCTGGCGGCTCCTGGCTGACTGGCGGCTCCTGGCTGACTGGCGGCTCTGGCGGCTCCTGGCGGACTGGAGGGAGACTCTGGCAGATCCGGACTGGAGGGAGACTCTGGCGGATCCGGACTGGAGGGAGACTCTGGCGGATCCGGACTGGTAGGTTCCGGACTGCCCCCCGTCGTGGTAGGTCCGGACTGCGACCCGTCGTGGTAGGTTACGGTCTGTAGACTGTTGCCGGACGCTCTGGACTAGGTACTGTTGCCGGACGCTCTGGACTGGGTACTGTTGCCGGACGCTCTGGACTGGGTACTGTTGCCGGACGCTCTGGACTGGGTACTGTTGCCGGACGCTCTGGACTGGGTACTGTTGCCGGACGCTCTGGACTGGGTTCTGTTGCCGGACGCTCTGGACTGGGTTCTGTAGCCGGACGCTCTGGACTGGGTACTGTAGCCGGACGCTCTGGACTGGGTACTGTAGCCGGACGCTCTGGACTGGGTACTGTTGCCGGACGCTCTGGACTGGGTACTGTTGCCGGACGCTCTGGACTGGGTACTGTTGCCGGACGCTCTGGACTGGGTTCTGTAGCCGGACGCTCTGGACTGGGTACTGTTGCCGGACGCTCTGGACTGGGTACTGTTGCCGGACGCTCTGGACTGGGTACTGTTGCCGGACGCTCTGGACTGGGTTCTGTTGCCGGACGCTCTGGACTGGGTACTGTAGCCGGACTGGGTTCTGTTGCCGGACTCTGGACTGGGTACTGTAGCCGGACGCTCTGGACTGGGTGCTGTAGCTGGACGCTCTGGACTGGGTACTGTAGCCGGACGCTCTGGACTGGGTATTGTCGCCGGACGCTCTGGACTGGCGAGACGCACTGTAGGCCTGGTGTGTGGTGCCGGCAATGGTGGTACTGGGCTGGGGACACGCACCTCAGGGTGAGTGCAGGGAGGAGGAACGGGGCATACAGGGCTCTGGAGACTCACAGGAAGCCTGGTGCGTGGTGTTGGCACTGGTGGTACTGGGCCGAGGACACGCACCTCAGGGCGAGTGCGGGGAGAATGAACAGGGCGTACTGGACTGCCGAGGCTCACTATAGACCTGGTACGTGGTGCCGGCACTGGTGGTACTGGGCCGAGGACGCGCACCTCAGGGCGAGTGCGGGGAAGAGGAACAGGGCGTATTGGACTGTCGAGAGGCACTATAGGCCTGGTGCGTGGTACCGGTACTGGTGGTACCGGGCTGAGAACACGCACCTCAGGATGAGTGCGAGAAGCAGGATTAGGACACACCGGGTTGTGAAGGTGTACTGGAGACCAGGTGTGTATAGCCGGCATCAAATCTTCTGGAACTTTAACACAAGTTTCAGGCTGATTACAAGGAACTGACACAGATAGCATCGGACAGCTAACACTCTCCTCAGGGCGGATGCCGTGCATACTACGCCAAACCAACAGCTCTCTCGCTTCACTCTCTCCCCCAATACATTTTTGGGGCTGCATCTCGGGCTTCCAGCCGCGCTGCCGTGCTGCCTCTTCATAGCGGCGCCTCTCTGCTTTCGCAGCCTCCAGCTCTGCCTTGGGGCGACGATATTCCCCTGGTTGTGCCCAGGGTCCTCCGCCGTCCAGAATTTCCTCCCAAGTCTATGAGTCCTGCGATCGCTGCTGCCTTTTACCACGCTGCTTGGTCCTTTTATGGTGGGTTATTCTGTCACGTTCGTCGAATGGAGAAGACCAAGGCGCAGCGTGATATGAATACATGTTCTATATTTAATGAAGAAAGAACACTAAAACAAACTTACAAAACAACAAACGAACGTGACGCTATACAATATATATAAACAGTGCAGACACAGGCAACTAGACATAGACAACAACCCACGAAATACCCAAAGAAGATGGCTGCCTAAATATGGTTCCCAATCAGAGACAACGATGAACAGCTGTCTCTAATTGAGAACCAATCTAGGCAACCACAGACATACATAAACACCTAGTTGGTAAACAACCCCATAAACCTACAAAAAACCCTAGACAGTACAAAAACACATACATCACCCATGTCACACCCTGACCTAACCAAAATATATAAAGAAAACAAAGAATACTCAGGTCAGGGCGTGACAATATCACAGCAATATACAAGATACATACAGTGCCTTCAGAAAGTATTCAAATCCCTTTGCTTTTTCCACATTTTGTTGTGTTACAGTCGGAATTAATAATTGATTACATTTAGATTTTTGGGAACTGGCCTTTACGCAATACCTCATGTCAAAGTGGAATTATGATTTTTGATTTTTGTAACAAATTGATTAAAAATTAAAAGCTGAAAAGTCTTGACTCCCTAAGTATTCAACCCCTTTGTTATGACAAGTCTAAATAATTTCAGGAGTAAAAATTAGCTAAGCAAGACAAGTTGCAATAGTTTTTAACACATATATATATATATATATATATATATATATATATATATATATATATATATATACACACACAATTATGTGTAAGGTCAAACAGTGAATTTCAAACACAGATTCGACTACAAAGACAAGGGGTGTTTTCCAATGTCTCGCAAAGAAGGGCACCTATTGGTAGATGGGTAAAAAAAGAAGGCAAACATTGAATATCCGTTTGAGGATGGTGAAGTAATAAATTACACTGTGTACTGTATCAATACACCTAGCCACTACAAAGATACAGGCGTCCTTCCTAACTCAGTTGCCGGAGAGGAAGGAAACCACTCAGGGCTTTGACCATGAGGCCAATGGTGACTTTAAAACAGTTACAGAGTTTAATGGCTGTGAAAGGAGAAAGCTTCTCCTGTACAGAATACAAAAATTCCAAAACATGCATCTGGTTTGCAACAATGCACTAAAGCAATACTACAAAAAATGTGGCAAAGCAATTTACTTTTAGTCCTGTATACAAAGTGTTATATTTGAGGCAAATACAACACATTACTGAGTACCACGCTCCAAGCACAGTGGTGGCTACATGTTAAGAATATGCTTGTAATCAATGACTGGGGAGTTTTTCAGGATAAAAAAGAAACGGAATGGAGCTGAGCACTGTCAAAATCTTAGAGGAAAACCTGGTTCAGTCTGCTATCTGCCAGACACTGTAAGAAGAATTCACTTTTCAGCAGGACAATAACCTAAAACACAAGACCAAATCTACACTGGAGTTGCTTACCAAAAAGACAGGGAACAGTTTTGACTTGAATCTACTGAAAATCTATGGTAAGACTTGAAAATGGGTGTCTAGCAATGATCCACAACCAATCTGACAGATCTTTAAGAATTTTGTATAGAATAGTGGGCAAATATTGTACAACCGATGTATTCAAAGCTTTTAGAGACTTACCCAGAAAGATGCACAACTGTAATCGCTTTCAGTGTTGATTATAACATGTATTTACTTAAGGGTGTGAATACTTACGTAAATTAGATATTTCTGTATTTCATTTTTAATGCTAAAATTTACAAAAACACGTGTTCACTTTGGCGTTATGGGAATATTGTATGGAGATAGGTGACAAAAAAACATCTCTTTTAATATATTTTGAATTCAGGCTGTAACAACAAAATGTGGAAAAAATCCATGGTTATGAATACTTAACGCACTGTAAGTTAGCTATCCTATTAACAATGATACATACAGTGCCTTCAGAAAATATTCAGACCCCTTCACTTTTTTCACATTTTATTATATTACAGCTTTATTCTAAAATGGATTAAATAAATTTAAAAAATACTCAGCAATCTAAACCAAGCCATGAGGTCGAAGGAATCCGAGACAGGATTGTGTCGTGGCTCAGATCTGGTGAATGGTACCAAAATCTTTCTTCAGTGTTGAAGGTTCAACCTACCAGAACCTACCAGAAGGACAACCATCTCCACAGCACTCCTCAGTAAAAGGCACATGACAGCCCGCTTGGCACCTAAAGACTCTCAGATTACGAGTAACAAGAGACTCTGGTCGTGATGAAAAGAAGATTGAACTCTTTGGCCTGAATGCCAAGCGCCTCATTTGGAGGAAACCTGCCACCATTCCTATGGTGAAGCATGGTGGTGGCAGCATCATGCTGTGGGGATGTTTTTCAGCAGCAGGGACTGGGAAATTAGTCAGGATCTAGACAAAGATGAACAGAGCAAAGTACAGAGAGATCCTTCATGAAAACCTACTCGAGCGCTCATGGGGCAAAGGTTCACCTTCGTTTAGGACAATGATTCTAAGCACACAGCCAAGACAACGCAGGAGTAGCTTCGGGACCAGTCTCTGAATGTCCTTGTACAGCAACACTCCCCATGGAACCTGATAGAGCTTGAGGATCTGCAGAGAAGAATGGGGAAAACTCTCCAAATACAGGAGTGCCAAGCTTGTAGCGTCATACCAAAGAAGACTCAAAGTACTGAGTTAAAGGTCTAAAAACTTATGGAAGTATAATAGTTCACTTCTAAAAACCTGTTTTTGCTTCGTCATTGTGTGTAGATTGATGAGGGAACTTTTAGAATAGGGCTGTAACATAACAAAATGTGGAAAAAGTAAAAGCGTCTGAATACATTCCAAATGGACTATACATGCCACCAGCATTCCTAATGACTAGGGCTGGGAGAAAGTCCTGACTTATTTTTTAACTGGTAGTTCTGTCCTCTAGCACAAGAGGTTGATATAGTAGGCTACCTTCTCAAGCCACTTGATCAACAGACGGCACATATTGATACCTAAATCAAAATGAATCATCTAATTACCACACTCACCTTTCACTGGATGTTTGATATTGCACAAATGGTGATGCACCTGTGTTAATTACCTAAAGATGGTTGATATTGTAGAAGTGCCTGCAGTAGTGCCCTGAGTTTAAGGACTGCATTACAGGTTAAATATGTCATAGTGTATTGCACCTTTGCCTTTGTTGGACAGCGATAGTATGTCTACTCCACTAGCCACAGTAATATGGAGACATGAAAAACAATATGGAAGACTATTGAGTACATTTCTATTAAATGTAGCTTAGCAAAAACTGACCTCCATTTTGAAAGCCTCCGATATCTATCTAGTAAAGGGGGTAAGGCACATCCCGGCTAGCATATAATGTTCTGAGGACTATATGTTTCTTAGAGATTGGTGACAGCGTGGTTGTCCTATGGTTATTTTCCATACAAACTTTCCACAACTTTCTAGTAATGGTGCAGGATAGTTGTTTGGCTTTGGAATCATTTTCAGCACATTTATGGATCTTGATAAAATATATATATATATATATATATATATATATATATATTTCATTGTAATGTCATTACTAAGTTCAAACATGATTACATTTAATAAAAATGTTAAATGTTCTAGGTACGTTCTACAACTGGTTTGACATTGGGAATGTTCTCAAATAGCTTGGAGAACATTAAGAAACAACGTTCTTCTGTGTGAATTTCAGTACTTAAGCATAAGGTTTCCTACAGGTTCTATTTAAAGGCATGTTCTCCAATTGTTCCGAGAACGTTAAGAAAACGTTCCACAAAAAACACGATGAAACTTTAGCAACATTCAGAGAACGTTCTAAGAATGTTATTTAAAAACATACATTCTGTTCTCAGAATGTGAACAAAATGTTCAATAAAATCCCCAAGAAAACATTAGTAAACGTTCAGAGAATTTGTTCTAAGCATGTTATTTAAAAACACATACATTCCATTCGAAGCCTCAACGAAACTCTATCCTCTATATTGTTAAGTGTGTTCAGGTGTGTAGGCTGCGTCCACTAATTGGCCACATCTGATCTTCATTCTTTTTTCTTTTGAAAGAGGGTCTGTTTGAATAGACTAAAATGAACAGCTTTGTATTCATTAAAAAACATGGCATGCTAGTTCCATCCTGGTGGCACAGTGGACTAATGCCTTGGATAAATTATAGTTTTGAATCTCCCAGTGGAGGCTCTTCAGAACAGGACGGGTAGGACCATCCTCCTCAGTGAATTTCATAAAAATTTAAATAGTTAAACATTAAACAAGCTATCATTTTAGATAAAACTATAACAAATATATCCACATCACCAGATACTTGATTAAAACACACTGTTTTTCAATTAAGGTCTTCAGTAGCCTCAACAGCACTCTGAAGGGTAGCACCATGGTGTAGCTGAAAGACAGCTAGTTTCCGTCCATGACTTCAATACAAAACCTAGGAGGCTCATGGTTCTCCCAGACTTACACAGTAATTATGGCAACTTCCGGAGGACGTCCTCCAACCTATCAGAGCTCTTGTAGCATGAACTGACATTTTGATCACCCAATCAAAGGATCAGTGAATGAATCTACACTCTAAGAAGAAAAGGCTCCTGAAGTATCCTAAGGGGTTCTTCAAATTGAAACTGTGGGTGAACCCCTACAAGTTCTTATAAGAACCTTTTTAAATTCAACGTTTTGGGGTCCATTTTTTAACTACCACCCCAGTTATTATTATTATTATTCATAATACGCATAACAATAACAACAATACCACAATATTTTAGTTGTCAGTGTTTATGATTTAGTGGCAAAGCAGAATAAAAAAAATCTAAATATGAAGTAAACTCCCAGCAGAGCCCCAAGTCCAATTGATATATCCTCTGGCGTATTGATGTTAATGTGTTGATGTTCTCCGTATCCATAGCCAGAATGATTTTGCAGTACATGGTGATCGAACAGGTTTCCTGTTATATTCATCAGAGGTGTAGGGAGGGTGAAGTCTGTGAATCCAAAAAATAGTAATTATACAGATGATCAACAAAACATGCACATGATAGAATTCATACCTTGGTTTTTATGGTGAATGTGAATGATAATGGCCTATGGGCTATTCATTGAAGAGGTAAGGGAGGAGGAAGGTAAATGTGATCTGCATAACATACTAATACCAATTGACATACCTTTGTATGCCTCCTCATCTGTATAAATGCAGACACAGACACAAAAGTGAGCAGTTCAGTCCTCTGCATGCAATACAGTTAGCCTTCAGCATATTCTTATAGCCTACTTATTCTTAATGCTTGATATCTATTGAATTGTGTCCATTTTCTGTTTTAGAAAGATTGGCACAAATATGAAAAGATAGATGGTATCATCATAAAACAATATACATTTAGATCATACAAGGGACAAATCTTACCTTAAATTGAGATCATAAAATGTTTTGTTAAAACTTGTTAGGGAGGATGTTCCTGTGGCGGGATCAAATCAGCGGATATTTTAGCGCGCCACCGAAAGTTTTCGATAAAACTCAAACTTTCATTAAAACACACATACAAGGTACTGAATTAAAGCTACACTCGTTGTGAATCTAGCCACCAAGTCAGATTTGTAAAATGCTTTTCGGCGAAAGCATGAGAAGCTAATATCTGATAGCATACACCCCCCAGAATACCAGACCGTCAACAAAACAACAGATTTTGCGGTAGCCGGCGCTACCCAAAACGCAGAAATAAAATATAAAACATTCATTACCTTTGACGAGCTTCTTTCTTGGCACTCCTATATGTCACATAAACATCACAATTGGGTCTTTTTCCCGATTAAATCCGTCATTGTATACCCAAAATGTGATTTGCTGAAGACCGGTCTGATCCAGAAAAATGCCCCTTTACAAGACGCAACGTCACTTTTTAAAATTACAAAAGTTGCCTATATACTTTTACAAATCACTTCAAATTACTTTTCTAAACCAACTTTAGGTATTAATAAACGTTAATAATCTATTAAATTGATCACGGGGCGATCTGTATTCGATAGCAGCAAGTCTTGAAATCATCGTCCATGTTTTCACATTCAAAACATCCTGTGGTGAGCCCAAAGAAAGGAAATGCGTCACGTTTCCAAACCAAGGATAAAGCCGCCCTTAAATGACAGCATTGGCGACATCGTGTGGAAGCTGTAGGCGTTTACAGGGGATTGCCATGTATTTTCTTCAGCCTTAGACAATACATTGACTGGCGGATGGATATTATTTTTGTGTTTTTGGTGACCAGTTTTTCGAAAGGATTTTGACTCCTAAACACGTTCTGTTATAGCCACAGACACGATTTAACCAGTTTTAGAGACTTCAGATTGTTTTCTATACACACACACTTATCATATGCATATACTATATTCCTGGCATGAGTAGCAGGATGCTGAAATGTTGTGCGATTTTTAACAAAAAGCTGTGAAAATTCGCAGCCTCCTTAAGAGGTTGTTAATTGCCTGCACCTGTTGTCCTTTGAAATTGATATGTTTCAGTTGGGAAGTTAGGTTCCTGCAAGCACCCCACCAACTAAGGAGGTTCCTAGATGATGATTGAGGGCCATTTTCAGTGCCAAGAACCCTAAGATCCTTTATAGAACTTTGAGGATCTTAGAATAACTCTTGTTGAACCCCTATTTGTTTTAGAGTGTAGTGCTGAAAGCATACGCTACAGCTAGCTATCTAGCTAGCTAGCACTGCAGTGCATGAATTGTGGTGAGTAGTTGACTCAAAGAAAGAGAAAGACAATAGTTCAACAGTTTTGAACAAATACATTTCTTCAAAAATGAAGAAGCAAAAGAGAAAGCAAGAGAAAAAAAAATGCACTTACTTGGCTAGCTTAGCTAACTAGCTAGTTTAGCATACTCAAACACCCAGCTGAAACAGAGAGATATGCTTTGTTAGCTAGCTGGCTATGGCTATCCAACACTGGAACTTCCAATTCAAGGTAAGCTTTTGGTTTGATTAATTGATTGCCACTGGGGCCCACCTGTATAACTGCTAAACTGCTTGCTGATTGTACACTGTTTGGCTTGGACGTTTTTTTGATGTGTTGTGCACTGAAGTCCACAAGCGAAGTGAAAAGGTGAGTGAGGAGGAGAGTATGTAGATACGACATGGAATTATAACAAGCAAAGTGATCATGCTGTTTGTATGTGGCGGCTATGAACGTGGACTGTGTTTGCGTGTGATCAGGGGTGTATTCATTCCGCTGATTCTGTTGAAAAATGTTTCTTAAACGGAAGCAAACGGAATGAAACAGGGATGAACATACCTGAATTTGTCCAATAGAAACTCTTGTTTGCAACAGTTGGACTAATGATTACACCGTAGATCAACTGCAGGCAAGAGTGTGTAAGGCAGTATTGAATGTGTCACTGTCTGTTACCTTGATTGCAAGAAAATGTATTGACCTGTGCACCTACGTTGTAAACTTTCATTCATAGGCTAGGATGTAACAATCTCATGATTTGTATAAACAACATTTGAGTATCATGTAGTAGCCTAAAGCTATTGATGTTACATTGAGCTGAGGGAATGGAATATGAATGACAGTCATCCAATATAATGTAATAGAAATAAGCCCATGCTCATTAAAACAAATATTGTCCTCATCTTAAATGGCATCGACCATCACTGGAATCTCTCTGATGTCACAATAAAATAGAAATGTGTTTGCATGATTAATGACTAAGGAAATTAATGTCCATATGTCTTGTGTTTGCAGTAAAAACAAGTTAGCCCAAAATAAGCTAGCAGTGTTATTATAATTCTTATTGACACATTCAGTGAAAGTTTTAATTAAGTTATTCCAAAACCTCTAACTAACCTATTATTTCTATTCTCATTAATAAAATCTCCCAGGAAAACGTATAGTAAAATGTTCTCAGAACAGGCAAAATGTTCACTTCTGTTAAAAATGTTAAAAAACGTTCTGTTTTACCAGTCTGCAAATGTATGGCTTCGTTCCTACAACCAATGTGAAATTAAAAACATACATTCCCACAACTTCCAAGGAACCAAATGTGCTAGATTGGATGGACTTTATGCACATCTACATGCCAACCCCCTTAAAGCTAATGCTAACAATGCTATTGCTAACATTGCTAATGCTAACGTTGCTAATATTGCTAACATTGCTTATTGAATGGTTCAGTGGTAGAAGATTCACTTCTATGACTGTAGATAGGAACATGTTAGGGCCAATACGTCCATCCTGAATCTGTTCTCCCATGATCACCCGGGCCTGAGGAAGTGGCCCAGATTTGTTATGGAAATTATCAAGATTAATGCAGGCAAACAAGGGAGAGTTGACAAGCATGGGGTGGCAGGGTAGCCTAGTGGTTAGAGTGTTGGACTAGTAACTGAAAGGTTGCAAGTTCAAATCCCCGAGCTGATAAGGTACAAATCTATCGTTCTGCCCCTGAACAGGCAGTTAGCCCACTGTTCCTAGGCCGTCATTGAAAATAAGAATTTGCTCTTAACTGACTTGCCTAGTTAAAATAAAATAAAAAAATAAATGGTGTTCAGTCAGCCCAACAGTGCATTGCCATTTCTGTCTTAAAAACACTCAATGGTCAGCAGATAAAAGCACCTGTGAAATACAGTATAGGGTCCATTCATTAAACTGAAGCCTTCAATTGGTTAATCAACTGTAGTCAGTTGCTGGGTTTCTGTGATAAGCCCAAAAATATTTTATTCTTGCACTTGTACTCTTCGATCGATTGTAGGGATTTTAAATGTTACAATACTTTGTAACTTACTTTACTTTCACTTCCCCCAAAAACTGGTCTCTGATTCTGACTGAATAAGGCCCTCCATATTTTGGGTGGGCTTTTACGGTTGTTAATGTAATGAAAATGAATGAAGACTTATTCTTCATGTTTTTATTTTTTTCTTGTGCTTTATAGTAAATAGAGGAACCTGGTGGGAAAAAAGTGTGTGTCAATTTAAGTGAATGTGTATCTTACAGATAAAGAGCTTTCCAGAGAATACCCCATCACATCGCAATGCTGCCCACTTCTCTTCTTTTTAGTGCATTTTTTTTGTCTTTATGTCTCCAGTCTTAGTGCAAGCTAAAGTATGTTTATGCCAAAAGCTAAACATGTTACTTCATTTGTGTCTTGCGTCTATGAAGGCTTCAAGCTTGAGACTGACCTGGTTGTATTTTTGTCTCCCTAGAGCGTGTGTGTGTGTGTGTACATGTGTGTACATGTGTGTGAGAGAGACAGATAGGGCTGAGTTTTAAGTGTGCTTCAAGTGTCAGTCTAGCTTTGTATGTGCCCCTGTGCGTGAGAGAGTGAGGCATGTGTGTGATCATCCCCTCTCTCCTTACACCATGCATGAGAGAGAGAGAAAGAGAGAGAGAGGCAGGGTGAGAGTGTTAGGTGTAGTATAGGAACATACAGAATGTTCCTAGGATGTAGTCCCTGCCCTATTCATGCACTCCCCGAGCTCTGATTGGCTGGCGTTTCCATGGTGATGGCAGTTCTGGTCAAAGGCGGGGGAGGGAGGTTGTAGGAGGGTTTGCTGGAGTAGTTGCACGGCAGTGCTGGCTAAAGGCTGGAGCACCTCTGTCTCACATCCCCCCCGGAGGGAGAGGCTGCCTGACAGGCAGGCAGAGAGAACCAGGGGCCAGGGGCTTACGCCTGAACTCGAAGCCCAGAGACAGCACCCTCCACTGGGTGAGTGGGGGAAGAGTGAGAGCAATGCACAAGGAGAGCAATGAAACATAGGCTGTGCATGAACAGAGAAGGAGGGGAAGGAGGGAATAAAAGAGCGAGGAATGAGAAAGAGAGAGAGAGAGAGCCATCTATAGGGAAGGAGAGAAACAAAGATGGGTGCAAAATAAAGAAGTTTAGAATAACAAATAAAATACAATACAAAGCAATAAATTAAATTGATTCAAATATCTAGGGCGACCACATTTAAAATACTCAAATGAGGGAAAAGAGGATGATTTTGTAGGACATTCGCGGTACAGTGTAGCCTACATGAATAAAAACACACTAACAAAATTCCCGCTCATGGTGCAGTGCAAATATTTTAGATGCCGGAGATCAATACAAATTTAAATGACATCATCATTTCTCAAAGTTTGTACCGACAGATTATATCTGTTGAATATTGTTATAGAATATGCATAAAATGCATCCTCCAATTGCCCACACATATTGTCTCAAGAAAAGTGTCAATTGTTAATACCTTCACACTCCAAGTTAGCATACCCCATTTCAAAATAAGCCATGGTGTCATCACTGTCAATCGTGAATGATAATTCTTCACGTTTTACCAGTGAAATGTCCAAACTGCATCTGCATGCCAATCCTTTGATCTCTATCCGTTTCATGGGAATTTGCATTTAGATCTTCTTGAATTACCGTTTGGTGAGCAAATTAGAGCAGATGGTGTTAATGAACTATATAGCTTTCCTGTATTTTGTTTCAATCAAAGCACATTCTGTCTAGTGATGTGCCCTTGTTGAGTTGTGACAGAATGAGATTTTTTTTACTATTCATCTAACCATCCAAAATCGGAAAAATAAATTAGGTGATGTTTTTGGTATGACAGTAACGTTATAATATGATATTTATTATATTTAGTTGTGTTATTTAGAATACTAATGAATCATTATGTGATCCTGCAACACATTGATGCCGCATTGATCTAACTTGACTAAACAAGAACCAACGGTGGAGGAGCAACGCTCCAGTGCACTGAGGCAGCACTACACCCCTGCAGTCCACTTCACCAAATGAGCAATTGAAGCGCACCTAGCCTACTCTTTTGCCTTGTGCAAAATTTAGTGATGCAGAAATGAGAGACCATATGTATGGCTGTTTTATGAACATCTGGGAATATTTGGCTAAGGAAAAAAGTCTGGTTGGTGAGTGAAATAGCAGCAAATATGTTGTATGTTGTATTTAACGAGCATGCAAAGTATTTTTTTTTGTGCTCACCATAGTTTGCCTTTCACTGAGCAGTGGCTTCCATCTGGCCACTCCACCATTAAGGCCTGATTGGTGGAGTGCTGCAGAGATGGTTGTCCTTCTGGAATGTTCTCTCATCTCCGCAGAGGAACTCTGGAGCTCTGTCAGAGTGACCATCGGGTTCTTGGTCACCTCCCTGACAAAGGCCCCTGATTGCTCAGTTTGGCCAGGCGGCTAGCTCTAGGAAGAGTCTTGGTGGTTCCAAACTTCTTCGATTTAAGAATGATGGAGGCCACTGTGTTCTTTGGGACCTTCGATGCTGCATACATTTTTTGGTACCCTTCCCAAGATCTGTGCCTCAACACAATCCTGTCTCGGAGCTTTACGGACAATTCCTTCAACCTCATAGCTTGGTTTTTGTTCTGACATGCACTGTCAAATGTAGGACCTTATATAGACATGTGTATGCCTTTCCAAATCATGTCCAATCAATTGAATTTACCACAGATGGACTTCAATCAAGTTGTAGAAATATCTAAATTTAGTCTCATAGCAAAGGATCGGAATACTTTTGGAAATAAGGTATTTCTGTTTTTTAATTTTAAATAGATTTGCAAAAATTTAACATCTGTTTTCGCTTTGTCATTATGGGCTATTGAGTGTAGATTGATGAGCGACTGAACACCAATTCCGCATGTGTTTCTCTATTGCTCATTAAGAAAAATGAGATGTCAGTCCTGGGGGTGTGGTGTGATGTGGCAGTTACTGATGTTTGTCACCCACAAAACACCGCAGGAACAAAGCCAGTAATACTCCCTTAAAATAGTGAGAATAAATCTAAGATAACTCAAGAAATCTGTCATTAATTTAGAAATCTATTCATCCAATTTTACATCTCAATAGAAAAAATGCTTTAGGTGTTGTTGTATGTCAACAAAGTCAGATCCTTTGTGCATGGGCATGTCTGTCTCACTGTCTGTGTCCTGAGGTAGGATTGGATACCATCACAGCAGCTGTGTATCCCATGTTACTGGGCAAGTGAGCATGGTCGAAATCAAAAACCCAACCCTCAATTAAGTCATGACGAACTCCCAAAACTCAGTTTTGGATGAGACTGACTTTTTGAACATAATTATCCTATTTACACTGTAGTACATTTTGAATAAATGTTTCTAATATCGAAGCCACAGGTTGTTTAGCTTTAAAGGAAACCTTATAATACAGCTAGAAAACTTGGTACCAAGATGTGATGTAATGTTACTGTATATTTTTTATTATTATTTTACCCCCTTTTCTCCCCAATTTCGTGGTATCCAGTTGTTAGTAGTTACTAAGTGGTCACATATTGCTCTGGGTTCTGTTGCACTACTTGTTAGTAGTTACTATCTTGTCTCATTGCTACAACTCCTGTACGGGCTCAGGAGAGATGAAGGTCGAAAGCCATGCATCCTCCGAAACACAACCCAACCAAGCGGCACTGCTTCTTAACACAGCGCGCATCCAACCCGGAAGCCAGCCGCACCAATGTGTCGGAGGAAGCAGCATGCACCTGGCTACCTTGGTTAGCGTGCGCCCGGCCCGCCACAGGAGTCACTGGTGCGCGATGAGACAAGGATATCCCTACCGGCCAAGCCCTCCCTAACCCGGACGATGCTAGGCTAATTGTGCATCGCCCCACGGACCTCCTGGTCGCGGCCGGCTGCAACAGAGCCTGGACGCGAACCCAGAGTCTCTGGTGGCACAGCTAGCGCTGTGATGCAGTGCCCTGGACCACTGCACCACCCGGGAGGCCCACCGTTACTGTAGATTGTATAGCTAGTAGCTAGCTAAGGTTTTTTTTGGCACCACAGGTTCAAAACTGGTGTGGCAAAATATGTATGTGTCTTTTCTGGGGCCTGGAGTTTTTCCTGATCTCATGACCTATCATGATAGAATATGTATATAAAGAATCCTCGTATTGCAACGTCTGCCTATGCCCACACACAGGGTTGGGTAGGTTACATTCTAAATGTAATCCGTTACAGTTACCTGTCCAAATTGTAATCAGTAATGTAACTTTTGGATTACAATCATATTACATTCAGTTACTTTTAGATTACTTCCCCCTTAAGAGACATTAGAAGAAGACAAACATGTATGTTTCCAATTGAACAGCATCTATTACAGGATACATTAATGTTAAAGTTTATATAGCTGACCATACATCTCTGGAAAAGATGAAGAGACCACTGCAAAATGATCTGTTTCAGTAATCATCTAGTTTTTGTAAAGCATCAGTAATCTGATTACAATCTTTTGTTTTCTAATGTAACGGATTCCAGTTACCCTTTTTTTTTGTAATCCCTTACGTACCCCAACACTGCGAACACATATTGTCTCAATAAATGTTCTATTTAATACCCTAAAACACCAAGTTAGACATATCTAATTCTAAAATAGGCTAGCATCACTGCCAATCATTTGAATAATCTCAATCAGTTTAATGGATATATGCATTTAAATATTTTTTAATTAGTAATTAATGAGTGAATTAGAGCATATAGTGTTAACAAACTATCAGCCTTGTATTTAGTTTAAATCAAAGCATATATCCTGCCTAGTGGTACGCACTGAGTTTTGACCCACAACATTTTTTGAGGGACTATTTAACTTCAGCTAACCCTCCTAAAATGTCATTAGAAATGAAGGGTTTTTGGTGTAACAGTAACGTTATAGGCAGGGCGTAACTTTGGTTTTAGAAGTGGGAGCGACATTTTTATTTATTTCTATCCAGTCGTATAAACACTCCAAACAGCCTACCCGACTACTCGGTGGCTTCGGCATGGTCCTAAAGCACACTGTTGCCTTGTTTTGTATCACATTCCAATGATAAAGCTGGGGGGGACAAAAATGCAATTTCAGAATGTGGGGGGGACATCCCTCCATCCCCGGGGAAAGTTGTGCCATTAGTTTTTAGGTCTGCTCTGATATTATTTTCAGTTATGTTATTTAAAATGCCAATGAATCATAATGTGATCTTGCAAGACATTGAGGCGTCAGGCTCCTTGGGATTTGCGGTGGCCACGCTGGTTTGGGTGTCACCGGCAGGATGGTTTCACCTTAACCAAGTGGTCACATATTGCTCTGGGTTCTGTTGCACAAGAGGGGGTCCATGAAGTTTTATGAAAATCAAGGCAGACACATGGCAAATTTAGATATTTTTTCAACGGGCCTCTGCAGTGCACACGTAGGGCTGTTACGGTGACCATATCACTGCCACACCGGCGGTCATGAGTCATGAAGGCCGTCAAATTCCACATGACCATTTAGCCATGGTAATTAGGCTTCTCCAAGCTCTAATGCTGATGATGGTCATTAGTAGCCTACCAACTTGCTAACTGCCTGTTACTCAGCACTCTATTCTCTCTCTAATCCCACTTACATCAATACAAATGTAATCAAAAATCTAATTACTTTGTGTGAGCCCATGAGCTCATGTTGTACATTTCTATAGGCTATGAAATTGTGTGAGAAAACAGAGTGATGGACTCTATTAAAAACAGGAGGATCCCATCAGCTTTTTACTAGGCCTACTATATTTACTTCTCAACTTCCCTAATATTAAGCACATTGCTTCATTTTACAACAGAAGTACAGCCTACTTAGCAGGCATGGAAATTAACCACGGTAAAAGTGTCCTCCATTACCTATTTAAGTGCAGAGATGACATGTATTTTTCCCCCTGTTTCAAGACTAGTGGATGACAATGGCCCATTCTAAATAAAAAAAGATTCACACATTATTTACTATAAGTAAAGACAAGATTAAATCAAGAATAGTCTGATGGGTAACAATATTAGCTTATCACTTGTTCAGGCAGGGAGAAGGCAATATAAATTATTATATTCAGCCCAAATGCACAACGACCATTGGCCGCAAAAGGCATGTATTTTTTTTAGGGGCATTACAGCCACACAATGGGGATGCCTCTGGGAAATTCATAGAATTATCAAGTTCTTGTAAAATTGTGAAGGAGAGACTGATGAAGTGTGTACAGCCTGCACAAACACAAAGCAGAGCTCATGCTTTTCAGGCAACGTTTTTCAAATCATCATTATAGTTCAATCATGCAGCCTTTGAAAATATTAAAAATCAAAACATACAGTGCCTTCAGAAAATATTCAGACCCCTTTTCCACATTTTGTTACGTTACAGCCATATTCTAAAATGGATTAAATAAATGAAAATCTACAAACAATACCCCATAATGCAAAGTGAAAACACGTTTTTAGAATTTTTTGCAAATGTATTACAATTAAAACAGAAATACCTCATTTCTGGAAGTATTTCAGCCCCTTTGCTGAGACTCTAAATTTAGGTCATGTGCATCCTGTTTCTACAACTTGATTGGAGTCCACATGTGGTAAATTCATAGATTGGACATGATTTGGAAAAGCACTCTGTTACTATAATGTCCCACAGTTGATAGTGGATGTCAGAGAAAAAAAACCAAGCCATGAGATCGAAGGAATTGTTTGTAGCGCTCCAAGACAGGATTGTGTCAAGGCACAGGTCCAACCTGACAGAGCTTGAGATGATCTGCAGAGATGAATGGGAGAAACCCCAAATACAGGTTAGCTTGGCATACAGAAGAAGACTCGAGGCTGTGAAGAAGACTCAAAGGTGCTTCAACAAGGTACTGAGTAAAGGGTCTGAATAGTTATGTAAATGTGATGTTTATTTATATATTTTTTATCAATTCGAAAAATATTCTAAATACCTATTTTTCTTTTGTCATTTGGGATAGATATATATATATTGTGTGTAGACTATTGAGGAAAAAAATACAATTTTAATACATTTTAGATTAAGGCTGTAATGTAACATAACGTAATCTTCTGTATACCCCCCTACCTTGTCACAACACAACTGATTGGCTCAAATGCATTAAGGAAAGAAATTCCATTAATTTACTTTTATTGGTTTGTATTGCTCGTTAAAGCTTGCTGTTAACTTCTTGGATATAGGGGGCGCTCTTTTAATTTATGGATAAAAAAACGTGCCCGTTTTAAGCGCAATATTTTGTCACGAAACAATGCTCGACTATGCATATAATTGGCAGCTTTGGAAAGAAAACACTCTAACATTTCCAAAACTGCAAAGATATTATCTATGGGTCCACAGAACTCATGCTACAGGCGAAACCAAGATGAAACTTCAACCAGGAAATGGGCAGAATTTTTGAGGCTCTGTTTTCCATTGTCTCCTTATATGGCTGTGAATGCGCCGGGAATGAGCCTGCCCTTTCTATCGTTTCTCCAAGGTGTCTGCAGCATTGTGACGTATTTGAAGGCATATCATTGGAAGATTGGCCATAAGAGACTACATTTACCAGGGGTCCGCCCGGTGTCCTTTGTCTAAATTGGTGCGTAATCTACAAGCTGCACGCAGTCATCCAGTGATTGAGAGGAGAGAGGAGGCTTTCAACGAACGATATATCATGAAGAGATATGTGAAAAACACCTTGAGGATTGATTCTAAACAACGTTTACCATGTTTCAGTCGATATTATGGAGTTAATTTGGAGAAAAGTTCAGCGTTTTGATGACTGACTTTTCGTTTTTTTTTTTGGTAGCCAAACGTGACGCACCAAACGGAGCGATTTCTCCTAAACAAATAATCTTTCAGGAAAAACTGAGCATTTGCTATCTAACTGAGAGTCTCCTCATTGAAAACATCTGAAGTTCTTCAAAGGTAAATGATTTTATTTGAATGATTTTCTGGTTTTTGTGAAAATGTTGCCTGCTGATGCTAACGCTAAATGCTACGCTAGCTGCGCTAGCTGTTACACAAATGCTTGTTTTGCTATGGTTGAGAAAGATATTTTGAAAATCTAAGATAACAACACTGTCAACAAAAGGCTAAGCTTGAGAGCTAGCATATTAATTTCATTTCATTTGCGATTTTCATGAATAGTTAACGTTGCGTTATGGTAATGAGCTTGAGGCTGTATTCACGATCCCGGATCCGGGATGGCTCGACGCAAGAAGTTAACTAGCCAGCTGACGTTAGATGGCTGCCTAGCTACATTAGCTAACATTCCCTGTATGAACTGTGTGTAGAGATGTTCTCACAATACCATTTCGCATCTATTGTATAATAATGCTAACATATTTGTATCTGGAATTTGTCTTTCAGCATCAATCTGTAGAACACGCCTGACACTAATCCACCAGTCATACAGTCATCAAAATGAGAGCTCAAGCAAGCAAAGACAGCAGTGCATTCATCAACTACATGAACCATTTCTTCACCAAGCAAAGACAGCAGCGCAGTCATCAACTACATGCACCATTTCTTCAACTACGGAGCTGGGAAAACATGTGATAACTGCAGTGGCCAAAACAAGTTCTCTCTCTGTCACGCCCTGACATTTGAGAGCCTTTTTATGTCTCTATTTGGTTTGGTCAGGCACCGTGTTATGGGATGATGCGCTTGGTGTCTCGAGTGAGCATTCACAGGCTGGTGTGCTCTGTGCCAGCGTCCCGCATTTTCAGGGTGGAAGTAGGCATCCAGCCAGAACGGGTTGTGCCAGCTCTGCGCTCGAGACCGCCAGTGCGCCTTTATGGGCCAGTGTATCCGATGCCCGCCCCACTCACCAGGCCTCCTGTTATCCATGGAAAGAAGCCTCCAGTGATGATCCAGGGCACGAAGCCTCTAGTGAGGTGTCATGGCACGAAGCATCCAACGACGGCCTCCAGTCCGAAGCCTCCGGCGACAGTCTCCAGTCCGGAACCTCCGGCGACGGTCTCCAGTCCGGGGCCCCCGGCAACGGTCCCCAGTCCGGGGCCCGCGACGAGGGTGCCCAGTCCGGGGCCCGTGGCGAGGATGCCCAGTCCGGGGCCCGCGGCGAGGGTGCCCAGTCCGGGGCCCGCGGCGAGGGTGCCCAGTCCAGGGTCAGAGGCGAGGGTCCCCATTCCGGGGTCGGGCGAGGGGTCCCCACACCAGAGGTGCCACCAATGTGGGGTGAGCCAGTGGTGGAGCGGGGTCTGCGTCCCGCACCTGAGCCGCCACCACGGATAGATGCCAACCCAGGCCCCCCCCTATAGGTTCAGGTTTTGCGGCCGGAGTCCCCACCTTTTGGAGGTGGGGGTAACTGACCTTAGAGAGCCTTTTTATGTCTCTATTTGATTTGGTCAGGGTGTGATTGGGGTGGGCATTCTATGTTTTATTTTCTATGATTTTGTGTTACTATGTTTTTGCCGGGTATGGTTTCAATCAGGGACAGCTGTCTATCGTTGTCTCTGATTGGGAACCATACTTAGGTAGCCCTTTTTCCCTCCTTTTGTTGTGGGAGGTTAACGTTGTTTGTGGCACTAATGCCCTGTAAGCTTCACAGTTGTTTTTTCGTTTGTTGTTTTGTTGGCGACATTTTGAAATAAAAAGGAAAATGTACGCTCACCACCCTGCACCTTGGTCTTCTTCCAGCAATGGCCGTGACTCTCTCTCTCTCGTCCCTTTTTCAGGACCCTGTCTTTCAAGGTTAATTCGTAAAAATCCGAATAACTTCACAGATCATTGTAAAGGGTTAAACACTTTCCCATGGTTGTTCAATGAAAAATAAACAATTAATGAACATGCACCTGTGGAACGGTCGTTAATCCACTAATAGCTTACAGACGTGGGGCAATTAAGGTCACAGTTATAAAAATATAGGACACTAAAGAGGCCTTTCTACTGACTCTGAAAAATATTCCCATGGTCTCTGCTCATCTGCGTGAACATGCCTTAGGCATGCTGCACGGAGGAATGAGGACTACAGATGTGGCTAAGGCAATACATTGCAATGTCCGTACTGTGAGATGCCTAAGACAGCACTACAGGGAGACAGGACGGACAGCTGCTCCTCCTCGCAGTGGCAGACCTCGTCCTGCCATGGCCAGCGAAGAGCCCGGATCTCATTCCATTGAGTACGTCTGGGGCTTGTTGGATCGGAGGGCTAGGGCCATTCCCCCAAAAAATGTTCGGGAACTTGCAGGTGCCTTGGTGGAAGAGTGGGGTAACATCTCACAGCAAAAACTGGCAAATCTGGTGCAGTCCATGAGGAGGAGATGCACTGCAGTACTTAATGCAGCTGGTGGCCACACCAGATACTGACTGTTACTTTTGATGTTGACCCCTCCTTTGTTCATGGACACATTATTCCATTTCTGTGAGTCACATGTCTGTGGAACTTGTTCAGTTTATGTCTCAGTTGTTGAATCTTATATTCAAACAAATATTTACATGTTAAGGATCTTTTAAGTGTTCATAAGTAGCTAGCCAGGGAGAGAGAGGAGAAGCCCCAGCTTATGAAACCGTGGCCCCTGCTGTTCAAGCATAAACAAGAAAACACACCAAAGGGTTGAGCACGCACGGTCCGTGCTACTTGACCGTGTGTGTCAACTACTTTTGGCATGTGAACACATGGCCTGTGGAGATTTTCAACCATAGTCCTATGTGTTCAGAATTGAGTGGTGTGTGCTAAGCCTCTATTTATGAGCATAAAACATCATGTCAACTAAGGGATATTGAGCTTTGTTTGGACATTGCTTTTATGGCCAAATGACAGAATATTGCTGTAACTCAATTTTTGTATCCATTTTCTTTTATTTATACAGGGTCACCATTGAGACCAGGGTCTCATTTGCAAGGGAGCCCTGTGAACATGAACATACAATGAACAATATCAATACAATAAATACAAGATTAGTCAAAGGAAACAACTCTGTCACAACTTCCGCCGAAGTCGGTCCCTCTCCTTGTTCGGGTGGTGTTCGTCGGTCGACGTCACCGACCTTCCAGCCATCACTGATCCATTTTTCATTTTCCATTGGTTTTGTCTTTCTTCACACCTGCTTCCAATCCCATCAATTACATGTTGTGTATTTAACCCTCTGTTTCCCCTCATGTCCTTGTCGGAGATTGTTTTGTTTGTATGTGATGTGCTATGTAGTGTTGGTGTGCAACGGGTTTTGTACCCACTGTTATTTTGTACATTTTGGTTGTTTTGGACTCTTGTCAGCATTTATTAAACAACTCTGTTTATACCAAGTTTGTTCTCCTGCACCTGACTTCCCTGCCACCAACACGCACCCCTTACAAACTCTCACATATCAATTCATCCAGAGCTTACAAAACAAATCATGCAATATTTGCTTACATTAATGATTACAGTAACTGCCTATTGCATATTGAGTTGGTTTTAAAAGTAGCTGGTAAAAATAATAATGTAATATAATCTAGAAAGTTGTATTGTCATGTTGTTCTGTATTGAAACGCCACTTTAAACGTGTACATGACACTGCAACAACATGTCCCCATGGGGACAATGAAGTAAGAACGCTTCAGGAACCATATCATCATGTGATGGGGCAGAGCGAAAGTTTAAGCATGTGGTCTAACTAAACCAAAACTTGTCGAAACTTCTCACTAACAGCTCTCAGAACTCCAGTATCTATTATCTCTCACGTACAACTCGCAATCTGGTCACTGAATGACTGACATCTTGGTTATCGTTTTTCAGAGTTGTTTGAAAACTGATGTCAACTATGGATGGTCCCTGAATATCTTGAGTTTCCCAGAGTGAATTTCAAGACAGCTGTTCCCTGTGATGTAAACCGACAAACTTCGGACCCCTTACATCATCAGAACTGCTTTTAACAGGTATGTTTTGTGCTTTGGTCACTGAGGTTCAAGAGTAGGCCCCAGGATTCCATTACGATTGTCTGTTTCATAGTAAAATTTCCCCGAAATACCAATACCACACTGGGGGTCTGTCCACAGGGAAATACTTGAATGCTTTCAATTTCAGAAACACAAATTGAACATTAAAGATAATATACATTTGTCAGAAAAATGTTAACTGTCAGATATCATATGAAATGATAGTTATAGAGGAAAATGTGGTATTGTGTTGCCTGTAAATGTTCCTGAACAAAATATTGCTCTTTAGGTTACTGGAAATAACTTTTGTTTATTTACATTGTAAACTTTAATATTAAAGAGTTGCTTGATGATTTGGGATGGGGGTAGAGTACTATTCCATGTTAGTGTGTTAGTGTATTTATATAGCATATAAAAAAATGTCAAATAAAACACCATTATTTTAAAGTAAAATAGTTTCCCACGTCGACTCAATCTCTCAGTCCCCCCTACTTCTCCCAGCCCCCTCCCTCCCTTTCACTCTCGCTCTCTCACTCTGTCACCCTCTCCCCCTGTGACCCAGTTTCTGCAGTCTGCCAGTTAGCACTGGAAGCCTCACCCCACTACCTCTGAGTGGAAATACCTCAGTGGATGCTAGGGGAAAGCAGCAGTAACAATAGCTTCTCAATCACCCAAGCTAACGCTAGCTAACGCTGGGTGGGTGGGTGGTCTATGGGCCAGGGAGAATTGTCCAGGCTACACTAACCTCAGCAGAAATCATAATAATAAAGGAATAAAACTGTCAGTGCAGAGAGAAAGGGAAGAAAGAAGGGAAGCACAGTAAGGAGGAGGGAGTAGAGGGTATAGTGTGTGTGTGTGTGTGTGTGTGTGTGTGTGTGTGTGTTTGCTGCCTGACTGTTTGTGTGTTCCTGCTTGCCTGCCTATGCATGTGTGTGAGATTGACTGTGTATGCTTGTTGATGGAAAGGAAGAATGAAGGGGAGGGGCCTTAGCGGACAATAAACAAATCTGGACATGTTCCCTCAGCTCATTTGCATAAAGGCCCCTCCGGCGGTTGACAAGCCGTTCTGCAGACGGTCCACCATTCCTCTCCCTCTCCCTGCTCCTTCTGCTTTAAGAGGGCTGGGAGGGAGGGAGTGAAGGGGCCTGTGGGAGGAGGAGGAAGGGGAAGGGAGGGGATGGGGGAGGAGAAAGGAGGCAGGGAGACGGATAGGGCGTAGTAGACGAAGAAGAAGAAGAAGGAGAGAGAGAGAAGGGTTGGCCGGTGCATTGCGCTCCCCTGTGTTCTAATTGAGAAATATCCTCATCGCAGCACTCCTATATGAGGCACTGGAGCGAACACAGTGAGAGGGATGGAAGGACAAAAAGAAGGGAGGGAGAGAGAGGGCAACAGAGGAATAGGGTGTCGAAGGGGTTGAGAGAGAGAGAACTAGAGAGATGCACAGGGAAGTGATTTGTGGTTGTGATGACACCTTGTGTGTCAGTCGTGCCTGTACATTAGAGAAGCAGGAAAATTCACTATCCCTTCTCTGTGGCTATATGTGATATGAGAGGAAAGGAGAAATCCACAATGTGAACAAAGCATCCAAATGGGATGTACTGTATGTAATAACATTTTTATAATATTTAAAAAGTAGTTGTGATTTTGCAGTTAAGAGTGTGATATAAAAACAAAATTAAAGAGTGATTTTTACAATGTCCGAATATACATTTTTTTCTCACATAACTTCTAATTTATTTGAAAATATCAAAATAAAGCATGTATTAGTTATTATTTAATGGAAATGGCGCTGACAGGGATAATGGAAATGACGCCGAAAGAGATGGTCGCCTCGCTTCAGGTGCTTAGAAAACTACGGAATTATTTGTTATTTTATGTATTATTTCTTACATAGTTAGGCCAGAAAATCTCAAGTGTTATTACATACGGCCAGGAAGAACTATTTGATATAAAAGCGATGTCAACTTACCATCATTACGACCAGGAATACGACTTCCCCAAAGAGGATCCTTTGTTCGGACCTCCATGCTGGACATGCGATCTTATCCCAGAGGCCGACCCAAGACAAAGCGGTGGCTGCAAGAGAGGCAGACGGAGAAGCCTACTGGTCAGACTCAGAAGGTGAGCACACCAGCCACCGCTCCCGAGCATATTACTTGCGACTGTCCAATCTCTAGATAACAAGGTGGATGAAATAGAAACATCAGAGATTGTAACATTCTCTGTTTCACGGAAACATGGCTCACACTGGATATGTTGTCAGAATCGGTACAGCCACCGGTTTCTTCACGCATCACCCCGACAGAAACAAACATCTCTCTGGTAAGAAGAAGGGTGGGGGTGTATGCCTTATGATTAACGACTCATGGTGTAATCACAACAACATACAGGAACTCAAGTCCTTTTGTTTTCCTGACCTAGAATTCCTTACAATCAAATGCTGACTGCATTATCTTCCAAGAGAATTCTCTTCGATTATAGTCACCGCCGTGTATATCCCCTGAAACTGCGAACCACAACTTTTAATCATGGCAAGGTAACCGGAAACATGACCGAATACAAACAGTTCAGCTATTCCCCCCACAAGGCAACCAAACAAGCAAAATGCCGGTATAGAGACAACGTAGAGTCGCAATTAAACGGCTCAGACATGAGACGTATGTGGTAGGGTCTACAGTCAATCACGGATTACAAAAAGAAAACCAGCCCGTCGCGGATATCGACGTCTTGCTCCCAGACAAATTCAACAACGTCTTTGCACGCTTTGAGGACAATATAGTGCCACTGATACGGCCCGCTACCAAAGCCTGTGGGCTCTCCTTCTCCGTGGCCAACATGAATAAAACATTTAAACGTGTTAACCTTCGCAAGGCTGCCGGCCCAGACGGCATCCCTAGCCGCGTCCTCTAAGCATGAGCAGACCAGCTGGATGGTGTGTTTACAGACATATTCAACCAATCAATATCCCAGTCTGTTGTCCACACATGCTTCAAGATGGCCACCATTGTTCCTGTTCCCAAAAAAACTAAGGTAACTGAACTAAATGACTATCGCCCCATTGCATTCACTTCTGTCATCATGAAGTGCTTTGAGAGACTAGTCAATGATCATATCACCTCCACCCTACCAGATACCCTAGACCCACAACAATTTGCTTACTGCCCCAATAGGTCCACTGACGATGCAATCGCATCACACTGCACACTGCCCTATCCCATCTGGACAAGAGGAATACCTATGTAAGAATGCTGTTCATCGACTACAGCTCAGCATTTAACACCATAGTACCCTCCAAACTCATCAGTAAGCTTGAGATCCTGGGTCTCGACCCCACCCTGTGCAACTGGGTCCTGGACTTTCTGACGGGCCACCCCAGATGGTGAAGGTAGGAAAAAACATCTCCACCCCACTGATCCTCAACACTGGGGCCCCACAAGGGTGCGTTCTCAGCCTTCTCCTGTACTCCCTGTTCACTGCGTGACCATGCACGCTCCGAACTCAATCATCAAGTTTGCAGACAACACTACAGTGGTAGGCCTGATTACCAACAACAACGAGACGGCCTACAGGGAGGAGGTGAGGGCCCTCGGAGTGTGGTGTCAGGAAAATAACCTCACAATCAATGTCAACAAACAAAGAGATGATCGTGGTCTTCAGGAAACAGCAGAGGGAGAACCCCCCCTACCCACCTCAATGGGACAGTAGTGGAGAAGGTGGAAAGTTTTAAGTTCCTCGGCATACACATCACGGACAAACTGAAATGGTCCACCCACCCAGAGAGCATCGTGAAGAAAGCACAACAGCGCCTCTTCAACCTCAGGAGGCTGAAGAAATTCAGCTTGTCATCTAAAAAGCTCAAACATTTACAGATGCACAATCGAGAGCCTCCTATCGAGAGCCTCCTAGGCTCTTCAGAGGGTAGTGCGGTCTGCACAATACATCACCGGGGGCAAACGACCTGCCCTCCAGGACACCTACAGCACTCAATATCACAGGAAGGCAAAAAAAGATCATCAAGGACAACAACCACCCGAGCCACTGCATGTTCACCCCGCTATTATCCAGAAGGCGAGTTCAGTACAGGTGCATCAAAGCTGGGACTGAGAGACTGAAAAACAGCTTCCATCTCAAGGCCACCAGACTGTTAACCTCTTGAAACTAGGGGGCACTATTTTTATTTTTGGAAAAATAATGTTCCCAAAGTAAACCACCTATTTCTCAGGACCAGATGCTAGAATATGCATATCATTGACAGCTTAGGATAGAAAATACTCTAAAGTTTCCAGAACTGTCAAAACATTGTCTGTGAGTATAACAGAACTGATATTGCACTTCTTACTAGGGTTCCTCCTTTAAAAGTTGCGAGCTTACACCAGACTTAGAGGTACCCTGCATCACGGCTTCATTGCTCCAGACCACCACAAGGGGGAGTTAGAGAACTCATTATGGATTTGGGTCCCGAATTTGACGCAAGCCATCCGTCCCTGGTGACTTTCTTCAGCAAAGATGGCTGACAAAGCATTATGGTGGAAGCAAATGTAAGTGGTTATAACGTCATAATGAGTCAAGCAAAACATTTACAATTGAGAGGAATATAGAAAACAAATGTGCATTTTTTTTTGCCAAGTTTAAAAAAAAATCGCTATTCAGCAAGTCATATCCAACACCAGGTGTATCCAACTCCATTCTGTGAATGGTGCTGTGTCTGCAGTTATCTATTACAGTTATACACTTCAACCGTGTTTACCATGCTCCTGGGACATCAATGATTACACATTGTTAATATTCAATGGAGTGGGAACATGATTTAAGTAAAGGCTGATTTATAATTCATATATACTGAATACAAAAACAGTACATCCTACCTGCATGCCCACAAGTGTGCTGAATGATGTGTGGAAGAGAGCGAGGAATGAGATGGGAGTAACAATCTAGGCTATTTGCTCTGAGACCGGCATAATAATGTAATGAAACATGCATGGAGCAGGTTTCAAACCCTCAACATTCTAGCCCGAAGTCCAGCATGCTATCGACAATACCGAAATGTATTAATTGGGCTTGGGGCCGATTGTGGCTAAAAATGTTGATTTAGTTATGGATCCATAACGTATTACTATGGGAATAAATATCACTGATTTACAGAAATATTGGAACAAAGTTGTCTAATGAAGGCAAACAATTTAGCCTAGTCCTTCCTCCCCGTCGGGGATTTGAACCTCCGTCTCTCGTCTGAAAGATACAGGGATACTTTAGCAAAATAGCCCAGTATTATACTGCCTACCGTCACATTGTACAGCACCATATTTTCTGTTCCATTCTAACAGAAACCCAGAGGGTTTTTTGTTTTTCATGGAACAGAAACACCATAATATTATTCAAATTAATTAAGCAAGTCCCAGTCAAAATTTGGTGCACACATACTCATTCCAGGCTTTTTCCATATTTTTACTATTTTCTACATTGTAGAATAATAGTGAAGACATCACAGCAATGAAAAAACACTGGTCTCCCGCATGCCCTGTATTCTGTAGTACAGACATGACCTGCTCTCCCTAATGTAAGGAATTAGGCACTTTCCCATGTTTACTACAGTATGTATTGTAGACTGCACAGTAGCCTAATAAACAAATAAGCACATTTACCCTTTCAAAATGCAGATGTTGATTTTAGTTATCGATCAGTAATGAATTACTATGGGAATAAATGTCAATGATTTACAGAAATATTGGAAGAAAATTGTCTAATGAAGGCAAAACATTTAGCATCCTCCATTCCTGTAGCCTACTCTCGACTGTCACGTTGTACAGCTCCATATTTCCCTTCCATCCTAACGAAACCCTGAGCATTTTTCTATAATTAGAATCTTCATAATATTAATCAAATTAATTAAGCAAAATCTCCTCAAATCAATCCCATCTGAGACGACAGGGTGATCAACAAAAGGCTAAGCTGTGTTTCACTATATTTCACTTGTGATTTCATGAATATTTTCTTGTAATATTTTTTATCCGTTGCGTTATGCTAATTAGTGTCAGTTGATGACAATTCTCCCGGATCTGGGATGGGTAGTTTAATCAAATTAATTAAGCAAAATTTCTTCAAATCAATCCCATATACTATGTTATTACAAAAAAAGGTTTTAAATTCTCTGGTAATGCCAATACGGAATACTATCAAATACTTCTCAAAGCTGCCCTCTGGTGGTCAAACTAGAAATAACTTGCAGTAACAAAAAAAATGACTTTTAAAGGAGGAACCACTGTACATATTCAATTCTCTGGCCACTTAAATAAATCGACTTAATGACGGTATCACTAGTCACTTTAAATAACGCCACTTTAATAATGTTTACATATATTATTACTCATCTCATATGTACATACTGTATTCCACACCATCTACTGCATCTTGCCTATGCCGCATGCCATCACTCATCCAAATATTTAAATGTACATATTCTTATTCATCCCTTTACATTTGTGTGTATTTCTGTGTATAAGGTAGTTGTTGTGAATTTTCTAGATTACCTGTTAGATATTACTGTATAGTCGGAACTAGAAGCACAAGCATAAGCCATTTTGCCACAACTTTGGAAGTATGCTTGGGGTCATTGTCCATTTGGAAGACTCATTTGTGACCAAGCTTTAACTTCTTGGTGACTGGGGGGCAGTATTGAGTAGCTTGGATGAATAAGGTGCCCAGAGTAAACTGCCTGCTACTCAGCCATAAAAGCTAGACTATGCATATAATTAGTATATTTGGATAGAAAACACTCTGAAGTTTCAAAAAATGTTTGAATGATGTCTGTGAGTATAACAGAACACATATGGCAGGTGAAAACCTGAGTAAAATCCACCAGGAAGTGGGAAATCTGAGGTTTGTAGGTTTGCAACTCATAGCCTATCGAAGATACAGTGGGATATTGGTCATGTTGCACTTTCTAAGGCTTCCACTGTGAAGTGGGGCCGAACAAGAGGGGATTGAGCCAGGTATCTGGCAGATTGCCACGCGCTCGTGACGCGCGGTCAGGTGAAAGCTGGCTTGCGTTCCATTGCTTTGATTTTTTTCAATTTAAAGTTTAAAGTTTTCTTGTTTTTCAATCAACCAACAAAACACATTCCACATTCACAGATGTGACAGGCTTTAAAAAAAGAAAAAGTCAAAAAATAATAATACATTTGAAAAAATAAAAAATAAAAATACAATTAAAATGAATGATAAAGTCAAATAAAAGCATTTATTTTTCTTAATCTATTTATTTTCCTTGGTGCATATATATATACATACATACAGTGCCTTGCGAAAGTATTCAGCCCCTACTGAACTTTGCACACACATACACACACATACACACACACACACACATACTCAAAAACTAAATTAAAATAAAAACACACAAAAAACATATAACACTTGCAGCAGCACTATCAAGGTTCTTATCAGCTATTTCAAGCATTCGCTGAGACGACGGGCCAATAATTTGTTTTTAGGTTTTACAGTACCTTACACAACATGTATCTGTGCATTTCCCTAGTCACCCCATTCACTCTGTCCAGTGTGAAATATAGTTGAATAGTGGAGACCAGCGTCTATCAAACCTGGGCTGTCTCTTGTGGAGGTCATAGGTGAGCTTTTCAAGAGGGAGAAAGTCAATCTGGTCAAATCACATTTTAAATGTAGGAGAAGTATTAGAGGCCCACAATAGAAGAATACATTTCTTAGCAAAGTATGTAATAGTCATAAGCAAATTTTCTCTGTCAGGATCAAGAACAAAGTCCTGCTGGGCATTAAAAAGATAGATACACAGGGTTATATCAAACTGTACCTCTAGTATTTTCTGTGCAGCAGTATGAATCTGGCAATCTCTCTACAGCTCCAAAATACATGCATATAGGTTCCACTTTCAGAGGTACATCTTTTACAGTTAGGAGACATATCTGTTTTCATTCTATGGAGTCTCAAAGGAGTATAATAAAATTTGTACAAAAATTTGTAATTGGATTCTTTCATTTTTACACTGGTAGAGGAGCAGTATACCCTGTCGCAAACCTCCGCCCATAACTCATCACTGATAGTCAGACCAAGGTCCTTTTCCCAGATTATTTTCAAAGGAGTAAAGGAGGAGCTTCCTTTCTCAGAAAGGAGTCTATAGATGTAAGATATTTTGCCTTTAATGGATTGTGCTGTGACAAGAAGGGTTTCAACTTCATTCAACTGAGTTCTAAACCTCCTCTTGGAGGTAAATGAGGAAATTACATGTCTAATTTGAAGATATTTTAAAAAAAATGGGATCTTGGCACATCGAATTCACTGCAGAGCTCTTGAAAGGATTTCAGTGTAGTGGTTTTCTGATGAAATAGATCTGAAAATGTCCTGATTCCTAGAGTATGCCAAAGATTAAAGTTGGCATCCCTCAGGGCTTTTGGCAAGTCTGGGTTGCCTACTATAGGTGAGTGAGAACATATTTGGGAGGAAATGCCCAGGTATTTCTTACAGTCTCTCCACGCTAGTAGGGTTCTGTAAATCACAAAGGTTTTGGCTATGTTGCCCACTTCACTAAAGTTATTAATGAATATAATTGAGCTTAAGGGCAATGAACCACAGGATTGGGCTTCTATCTGAATCCACGTTGACTCTTGTCTGTTTGTGATCCATGTTAGCATGTTGCGGATTTGGGCAGACCAGTAGTACAATTGAAGGGAAGGGCAAGACCACCCTTAGATTCAGGTTTCGATAGAGTGGAAAACTTGATACTAGGTTTTTTATTGCCCCATATAAATTTTGTGATGCTTTGGTTAGTTGTTTTGAAGAAGGAAACTGGGAGATAGCATGGGAGCATCTGAAATAAGTTGTTCAGTCTAGGGAGGACGTTCATACGGATTACATTAATTCTTCCTACTAAGCTAATTGGGAGTGAGATCCAGGTTTGGAGATCGTTCTTGATTCGATCCAGGAGTGGAAGATAATTTTCCTTAAAAAGGCTATTCAGATCTGGTGTTATGAAGATCATGAGGTATTGAAACCCCTGTGTTTTCCATTGGAAAGGACAAAGTGTCTGCATAGAGCTGGTGAGTGTAATATTGAGAGGGCAGACAGTGGATTTGTTAACCTGTTGCGTCGAGCCATCCCGGATCCGGGATCGTGAATACAGCGTCAAGCTCATTACCATAACGCAACGTTAACTATTCATGAAAATCGCAAATGAAATGAAATTAATATGCTAGCTCTCAAGCTTAGCCTTTTGTTAACAACACTGTCATCTTAGATTTTCAAAATATGCTTCTCAACCATTGCAAAATAAGCATTTGTGTAACAGCTAGCGCACCTAGCGTAGCATTTAGCGTTAGCATTAGCAGGCAACCTCTTCACAAAAAAACAGAAAATCATTCAAATAAAATCATTTACCTTTGAAGAACTTCAGATGTTTTCAATGAGGAGACTCTCAGTTAGATAGCAAATGCTCCGTTTTTCCTGAAAGATGATTTGTTTAGGAGAAATTGCTCCGTTTGGTGCGTCACGTTTGGCTACCAAAAAAAAAAACAAATTCAGTCTTCAAAACATCGAACTTTTTCCAAATTAACTCCATAATATCGACTGAAACATGGCAAACGTTGTTTAGGACCAATCCTCAAGGTGTTTTTCACATATCATGATATATCGTTCGTTGAAAGCCTCCTCTCTCCTCTCAATCAGTGGGTGACTGCGTGCAGCTTGTAGATTACGCACCAATTTACACAAAGGACACTGGGCGGACCCGTGGTAAATGTAGTCTCTTATGGCCAATCTTCCAATGATATGCCTACAAATACGTCACAATGCTGCAGACACCTTGGAGAAACGATAGGAAGGGCAGGCTCATTCCCGGCGCATTCCCAGCCATATAAGGAGACAATAGAAAACAGAGCTTCGAAAATTCTGCCCATTTCCTGGTTAAAGTATCATCTTGGTTTCACTGTAGCATGAGTTCTGTGGCACTCACAGATAATATCTTTGCAGTTTTGGAAACGAGTGAGAGTGTTTTCTTTCCAAAGCTGCCAATTATATGCATAGTCGAGCATCTTTTCGTGACAAAATATTGCGCTTAAAACGGGCACGTTTTTTTATCCATAAATTAAAAGAGCGCCCCCTATATCCAAGAAGTTAAAATTTGATCTTATAACCTGAAAACTTGCCATACTGAGAAATTGTGTCTAAAATGATAGGGGAGGGATTTCTCAGGGTTGGATATGTAGAGCAAGACATCATCCGCGTAAAGCGAAATCTTGTGCTGCATGCCGCCTGCAGAAACACCCATAAAACTTGAATTGCTCCTCATCAGCTCTGCCAGAGGCTCCACCCCCAACAAGTAGAGCAGCGGAGACAGCGAGCACCCTTGTCTTGTGCCCCGTTCCAGAGAGAATCTGTCAGAGTTCAGTCCATTAGTAGTCACCATGGCATTTGGATGAGAGTATAGTGATTTGATCCATTTAATAAAATTTGGGCCCATATTGAACTTTTCTAAGACTGAAAACAGAAAGCTCCACTCCATCCTGTCAAACGCCTTCTCAGCATACAGTGAAGCCAGCAGGAAAGGGGTCTTCTGTGCGTTTACTTGATCAATAATATCAAAAAGACGGCGAATGTTATCAGAAGAGTATCTGTCTCTAATAAATCCAGTTTGGTCCGCTTTTATTATTTTGGGAAGAAGAGTGCTTAGTCTTTTGGCGAGCAATTTGGTAATTATTTTATAGTCGAAATCCAACAAGCTTATGGGCCGGAAGGACGAGCAGGATAGGGGGTCCTTGTCCTTTTTTAGCAACACTGTAATGCGAGCTGTGTGCATTGAGTCTGGGAGAACTCCGTTTTTGCAAAAATCCTCCAGCATTGGCATGAAGATAGGGCTGAGCTGGGGCCAAAAAGCTTTGTAGAACTCTCTGGGGAATCCATCTGGGCCTGGGGACTTATTAGGTGGCATGGAGGTAATTGCCTCCAGGATCTCCTCAGGAGTGAAGGGGGAGTTGAGATCTTCTTGGTCGTTCTCTGATAGTTTAGGTAGCGAGATACCCTCTAGGAAAGAGTGCAGTTCTGCCTCCGTGTGTTTTCTTTCAGAGGTATATAGTTTGCAGTAAAAATCATGAAAAGTTAAATTGATCTTTTTTGGGTCATACATGACCTCGTCCTCTGCTGTTCGGATAGCCATGATTGTATGCTCTGACTGCTCCTTTTTTAATTGGTAAGCAAGCAATCTACTGGGCCTATTGCTATACTCATGGTATTTCTGTTTAGTAAAGAAAACCTTTTTTTTTATCTCCCGAGTGTAGTCCAAATTCAGTTTGGCTTTGGCTGCTTTAAGTTGACTCCAGGGGGTGCTGTCTAGGGATTGTCTATGTATTTTTTCACAGCATTCCAGCTCCCTCTCAAGATCTAGCCTGTGTGCTTCCATTGCTTTTGTCTTAGAGGAAGCATATGCAATTAGATGACCTCTTAGTGTGGCTTTAGCAGCGTCCCACATTGTGGCCGGAGAAACAGGAGAATCTTTATTGTCTTGTGTGTAGTTGTCTATCCATGTAGTTACCAATGTATGGAACGCTTCGTTTGATAGCATGGAGGTGTTGAATTTCCAGCTCTTTGACCTCGGGATGTTTTTGCTGAGGTCAAAGCGGAGGTGGACAAAGGCGTGATCTGAAAGTGCTATGGGTCCGATTGTACAAGTGGCTGAATTTATGAAACTCTTTGGGATAAAAATGTAATCTATATGGGAGTATGTGTTATGGACATTAGAGTAGTATGTATAGTCCATAGATGAGCTATTAGTCTCTCTCTAGATATCTATCAGTCCCATCTCTTTAGTAAGAGAGTTCAACATCTTTGCAGATCTAGGATTTGTGGTGGGGACTTGAGATGATTTGTCTAGGGTTGGGTTAAGTGTACAATTAAAATCTCCGGCCACCACGCCAAAGGAGACACAATGCTAATTGAACAGGGTTGTAATTTTTGACATGAAGGCAGGAGTATCTGTGTTAGGGGCGTATATGTTTAATATAGTAATTGGTTGACCATATAGTGACCCAGTGATCAAAATAAATCTCCCCTCCGGATCAGATATGTTTTTGTCAATTATGAATGGAACATTTTTATGGATAAGTATGGCTGTGCCTCTACTGTTTGATTTGAAAGATGAGAAATACACCTGTCCCACCCAAGCTCTGCAGAGTTTGGCATGTTCAGCATCACAGAGGTGTGTCTCTTGTAATAGTGCGATGTCTGCTTTTTCCTTTTTTAGAGCACATAGTATCTTTTTTCATTTTATTGCATGCCCTAGACCATGGCAGTTCCATGTCAATAGATTTAAGGTACTAGTCATCGTCATCGAGCAGTAATCGAACTTTAGTGCAAGTCATCGCTGGGTAAAAGTGGATAGCAGTTACAGCTGTGTTCACATAAAAGGAAAATAAATGGTGTACATAAAATAATCATCTCTGAACACCCCAGCCGAGTTCCCAAACAACTCGACACATCCCGTTGGATCTATTACCCCCCCGCTCAGTCTCAATTCTGTGTTCCGAATAAAACAAAAACCGGGAACAGTTAGCAATGCACAACGTCTCCCTCTCCCCACCAAAGAAATGCCTCATCCTCTCCACCCCGCATTGAGTAAATAACACAGTTGCCCTCATCCAGACCACAGTAAAAGAGGGGAGAAAAATAAAATCAATAGACCAGCCTACATATACCTCCCCCAAGGGAACCCCAAGTAATAATAGCAACAATAAAAAAAAAAACTGGGAAATAAAAGTAGGCTGAAACATTAGTAGGCCTAGGTTAGGCTATACAGCCCATCCCTCTCAGTTAAAGGAAAATAAATATAAATTGGACGGCTATAATGACATTTAGGGGGTGGGTCTCTGGATATCGGCTATATGTCGTCTTACCTCCTCTAGTAATGGCATTAATCGCATTTAGTCATTGGTCTGTTTCTCATTCTCCATGATTGTCTTTCAAAAAACGTTTTGCCTCTTCGGGAGTTTTGAAGTATCGCAAGGCTCCTTGGTGAAGAATCCTGAGCTCGTTTGGGTATTTGAATCCCCTGAAGATGCCTCGGTCAATGGAGTATTTTTTCACTTCGTCAAATTCTCGGCGCTTTCGGCGTATTCCAGCTGACAGGTCCTGGTGTAAAGCGAGTTTGGCTTTTTCCACTGTGATGGTGTTGTTTTTCGCCGCCTGTAGGACTCGTTCCTTGTCAGTGAATCTCAGGAAACGTATGGTGATTGGGCGCGGTGGTTGTCTGGCTGCTGGTGGGGGCCTCAGTGCTCGGTGAACTCTCTCTTGTTCTATGGGCCTGTCGGTGGACATGTGGAGCCACTCGGGAAGTTTGTCTTGCAGGTAGCGGATCAGTGGCATGTTTCCCTCTTCTTTTTCGCCCAGATTGAATAGAACACAATTATTCCTTCGCCCCTTGTTTTCCAGGTCCTCTGTTTTCTATTCCAGATGCTCAATTTTCTTTTTAGCATATGCTATTGTTTCCATGGCATCTGTCAATAAGTTTTCCATGGATAGGATTCGCCCCTCTGCCTCGTCCAGGCGCCCCGATTTTATGGTTATCTTGTTGTTGATGTCAGGCAAAGCATTTTCCAGGATTGTCACCTTGCCCCCTATCGCACTGAGCTGAGAGTTAATGGCATCTAATTTAGTGTTTAGTTCTGTACGTTGGGATCTCAACTCAGAAAGGATGTCTTCGACAGAGTGCGAGGTTGGCATTCGTTGTGCCTCGTGGGGGAGCGGGTTCTCTTGCTCCTGGCTAATGGCGCTAGTTTTTTCTGAAGCTAGCTTCTTCTTGGAGGCTTTTTCCGTCGCTAATACTCGAGTCCGGGTAAAAATGTCACCCGTAGTGTCGCCTTTTGTAGCCGCCATTACTTTTTCTTACTAAAGCTAAATGAGTTTGAACTTGGAGTGGAGGTAAGATTAGGAATTGGAAACTACTTGTGCGGAGCTCTTAGTTCATGCGGCCATCTCGTCCAAGGGTCACGTGATCCCCCTCCATTGCTTTTCTACAGACAAAGGAATTCTCTGTTTGGAACATTATTTAAGATGTATGATAACATCCTAAAGATTGTTTCGATACTTCATTTGACATGATTCTACGACCTGTAATATAACTTTTTGGACTTTTCGTCCGTTCGGGTGGACTTGCACACGCGTTTGGATTTGTTTAGCAAACAATGAACTTTGTCAAACAATCAAACATTTATTGTGGAACTGGGATACCTGGGAGTGCATTCTGATGAAGATCATCAAAGGTTTGTGAATATTTATAATGTTATTTCTGACTTCTGTTGAGTGAACAATATGGCAGATATCTTTCTGTTTGGTCTCTGAGCGCCGTACTCAGATTATTGCATGGTATGCTCTTTCTGTCATGAAACTGCCACCCCCGGACTTCACAGTTGGGAAGGTGTTATTCGGCTTGCTAGCCTCCCCCCTTTTCCTCCAAACATAACGATGGTCATTATGGCCAAACAGTTCTATTTTTGTTTCATCAGACCAGAGGACAGTTTTCCAAAAACTACAATCTTTTTCCCCATGTGCAGTTGTAAACTGCTTTTTTATTGTGGTTTTGGAGCTGTGGCTTCTTCCTTGCTGAGCGGCCTTTCAGTTTATGTCGATAAAGGACCCATTTTCCTGTTGATATAGATACTTTTGTACCTGTTTCCTTCAGCATCTTCACAAGGTCTTTTGCTGTTATTTTGGGATTGATTTTCACTTTTCGCACCAAAGTTTGTCCATCTCTAGGAGACAGAATGCATCTCCTTCCTGAGCGGTATGACGGCTGCATGGTCCCATGGTGTGCTATTGTTTGTACAGATGAATGAATTACCTTCAGGCATTTGGAAATTTCCCCCTCAAGGATGAACCAGACTTGTGGAGGTCTACAATTTTGTTTCTGAGGTCTTGGCTGATTTCTTTTTGATTTTCCCAAGATGTCAATCAAAGAGGCAATGAGTTTGAAGGTAGGCTTTGATATACATCCACAGGTAATCATTTTCTGGAATTTTCCAAGCTGTTTAACCTCTCTGGGATATGTGGGACGGTAGCGTCCCACCTGGCCAACATCCAGTGAAAATGCAGTAATTCAAATAAATTACTATAAAAATTTAACTTTCATGGAAACACGCATTCAATACACCTATTTAATGCTACACTTGTAGTGAATCCAGCCAACGTGTCAGATTTTTTAAAATGCTTTACGGCGAAAGCAAACAATACTATTATCTGAGGATAGCACCCCAGCTAACAGTCACAGACCATCATATTTCAACCTTCCAGGTGCGACACCAAACACAGAAATGAAGATATAATTCATGTCTTACCTTTGACAAGCTTCTTCTGTTGGCATATGTCCCATAAACATCACAAATGGTCCTTTTTGTTAAATTAATTCCATTGATATATATCCAAAATGTCCATTTATTTGGCCCGTTTGACCCAGAAAAACACTGGTTCCAACTTGGGAAACGTAACTACAAAATATCTCAAAAGTTACCTGTAAGCATTGTCCAAACATTTCAAACTACTTTTGTAATACAACTTTTGGTATTTTTTAACGTAAATAATCAATTAAATTGAAGATGGGATGATCTGTGTTCAATACCGGAGGAAAACAAACTGTAGCTAGCTTTCTGGTCAAGCACCTCTAACAAACAGTACACTTCACTGGAGCCTCATTCCGAACATGGCTACTTCTTCATTTCTTAAAGGAAAAACCTCAACCAATTTCTAAAGTCTGTTGACATCCAGTGGAAGCGATAGGAACTGCAGGAAGGTCCCTTTAGAAATCTGGATTCCTAATGAAATCTCTCTGAAAAGAGAGTGACCTAAAAAAATAAAAAATCTGAATGATTTGTCCTCTGGGTTTTGCCTGCCAAATAAGTTCTGTTATAGTCACAGATATGAATCAAACAGTTTTAGAAACTTCAGAGTGTTTTCTATCCAATACTAATAATAATATGCATATATTAGCATCTGGGACTGAGTAGGAGGCAGTTTACTCTGGGCAAACATTAAAATGCTGCCCCCTATCCTAGAGAAGTTAAAGGCACAGTCATCTTAGTGCATGTAAACTTCTGACCCACTGGAATTATGATACAGTGAATTATGAGTGAAATAATCTGTCTGTAAACAATAGTTGGAAAAATGACTTGTGTCATGCACAAAGTAGATGTCCTAACCGACTTGCCAGAACAATAGTTTGTTAAGAAGAAATTTGTGGAGTGGTTGAAAAACAAGTTTTAATGACTCCAACCTAATTGTATGTAAACTTCAACTGTATATACTGTATTCTATTCCACTGTATTTTAGTCTATGCCACTTTGACATTGCTCATCCTATATTCCTTAATTCTATTATTTTACTTTTAGGTTGTGTGTATTGTGTGTATTTTTTGTGAATTGTTCGATATCACTGCACTGTTGGAGCTAGTAACACAAGCATTTCGCAACACCCGCAATAACATCTGCTAAACATGTGTATGTGACAAATAAAACTTTATTTGATTTGAGTATTGGCCTATCTGGACGATTGGCTGGTCATAGTGGAGTCGAGGGAACAGGTGGTGCTCCACACTACCACGTTGGATATCCAAATTCTGTCTCTGGGGTTCAAAGTGAATCAGATGAAAAGTTGACTCTGGCTCAGTGGATTCAGCTTCTGGGTCTCGTTCTGGACTAGGTTCTGTGTCATGCATTTTTGTCCCATCAGAGGAGGGTTGCATTCCAGCTCTGTCTTGCACAGTTTCAGCTTGGGGATTCGGTACATACAGTTGAAGTCGGAAGTTTACATACACTTAGGTTGGAGTCATTTAAAACTATTTTTGTAACCACTCAACACATTTCTTGTTAACAAACTAAAGTTTTGGGAAGAGGGGTATTCTTCTTACCAAACCACATTACCTTTGTTTTGGAGGTGTTCAGAACAAGGTTAAGGGTAGAGAAAGCTTGTTGGACACTAAGAAAGCTTTGTTGTAGAGCATTTAAAGGAAAATCCGGGGAGGGGCCTGCTGAGTATAAGGGGGGGGGAGACCACCCCTTGGTGGTGGCCCAGATAAGGTACCGGTTTTTGCAGGGCAGACGTAGATCTTACACATTGCGAGAGAACGTGCATTGTCGTCTGTTCTTCTCAACAAGGGATTTGGGTGCCCCCTGGGGAACGGATGCTTTGGCATATCAGTGGCCTCTGACCCTGCTCCGGTGGGCCTGATTCAGTCCACCATGGAGAGGGCCCACAGGAGGGTCGTTGTTTATTTTGGTGGCTCCCCATAGGCCCAGACAACCCTGGTTCCTCTGCCTGTGGGGGCGGAGACCCGTGGGGGGGTTTCGTGTTGTTGGGCATTTTTTTCCACATTGAAGGGCAGCTCTACCCCAGGATCTCATCCTAAACCTATGGCACCAACCTGGGACCTAGCTTTGGTCATGGACGCTCTGTGTAAGCCTCTTTTTGAACCATTGGTGTCTGTGAACCTGAAGGTCCTTTCCTACAAGATTGCCCTGCACATGGCACCGGTCAAGCGCATTGGGAATCTCCGTCAGTACACCCTTCATGTTTGGAGTTTGTGCCTGGCAACTCCAAAGTGATGTTTCATCCTAATTCAGCTCTTGCTCCTAAGGTTATGCCTATGTCTTACAGGTCCTTGGCTTAAAGAGCTGTTCCCTTTCTCACCTGCTTCCAGTGAACAAAAGAGGTTGCATGGCCTGTGTCCGCTCTAAGCAGAGTTTTTCTCATTGGATTGTGGAGGCATATGACAGCAATTGACAAGGCTTGCCTAGTGGTGTGCATGCTCACTCCACTAGAGGTGTGGCGGCATTTTGGGCAGTGTTCAGGGGCATGACGATTGGTAATATCTGTGCTGCAGCAAGTTGGGGTTCCCCACGTACCTTTTGTGAGGTTGTATTGCTTGGATGTAACTGCTTCCAGTGTGGTGATAATCATTAAACCAACCAACTTTACTACAGTATTATTCAAATAGCATAATTACATGCCTGACCATGTTAGCAATCATTTTACATACATTTGAGAATGTTATACATTTGGTCAGGTTTTGGACAAATGGAAAGGTTCACCATATGCCACACAGTGTAGTGTAGTGTAGTGGTGCGTGGAGATGTGGGTATACTGTAATTTAGCAAAAGATTTCCAAAATGGCCCACCTGGCGAAGGAAAGGCATCATGTTTGAAAAATTGTAAGAGAAACAGTGAGATACACTGAATGACCTAAAATTATAAATCCCATATTGGTCTTTCACAGTCAGGACAACCCGAGCTGTACTGTGCAAGTAGGCTAATAGTAGGCCTACTGTTGAAACAGATAAATGAGGCTGTCAACTGAGACAGAAATTCACAGGTTCCTGGTTTCCCCATTTTCGCAATTTTTTTCAGGTTTTTGCTCGTAAAGTCATGCTTTTTATTTATTTATAGAAAAATAACAAAATTGAATATTCTAAGTCAATAACAATGCTTAAACCACATCAGGAGACCAATTTTGATGTCTAGAAAAATTTAGATTTTTTTTGTATAATTACTCTTTAATTCAAGTGCACAGGCATTGTTGTTTGGTTCAACAAATGGCCAGTGGATTGATGCAAATAATCATGATAACATTCTGCCAGGTAGGCATAGGCTAGTTTGTAACTAGTTAACATTTAATTGAGAAAGTTTTTGGAAAGCCTTTCCATCTACCAGAAGACAGTTAGGCCTATCATTAGCATCAATACATTTTTTATGTTCTTGAAACATGGATGTTTTACTTTATATTATGAAGCATGTCGTACCTTGCTTCAAAGTAGCCTACAGGCAAAATCAGACCATAGAAATGTGGAGGCAATTATTTAACAAAGACTTCCTAATTTTCTATTTGTATTTATTATGGATCCCCATTGGCTGCTGCCAAGACAGCAGCTTATCTTCCTGGGTTACAGCAAAATGAAGGCAGTTATATACAATTAAAACATGACATTACATTTCACAACAGATAATCTATGCATTCTCATGTTCTATTGGTTTTCTTTCCACTTTCTTTCATTGTCTTGCAGCCAAAGGCATTATTATAGTCATATTAGAAACTCATGATAGTTGTTGAATCTTTAGATCTCCCCTCTTTCAAAATCTGTAACAGATATTTCCATCACTGTCCATGAAACCGCTCGCAGGTGTGGTGTCCATTTCACATACTGTGTTTTCTAAAAAATGGCGTTTTGGAACATTCACATGTGGGCCTACCACCCTGTGCACATTGCTGTGCCTGTAAACATTCACATGTGGGCCTACCACCCTGTGCACATTGCTGTGCCTGTAAACATTCACATGTGGGCCTACCACCCTGTGCACATTGCTGTGCCTGTAAACATTCACATGTGGGCCTACCACCCTGTGCACATTGCTGTGCCTGTAAACATTCACATGTGGGCCTACCACCCTGTGCACATTGCTGTGCCTGTAAACATTCACATGTGGGCCTACCACCCTGTGCACATTGCTGTGCCTGTAAACATTCATATGTGGGCCTACCACCCTGTGCACATTGCTGTGCCTGTAAACATTCACATGTGGGCCTACCACCCTGTGCACATTGCTGTGCCTGTAAACATTCACATGTGGGCCTACCACCCTGTGCACATTGCTGTGCCTGTAAACATTCACATGTGGGCCTACCACCCTACATTGCACCCTGTGGGCCTACACCCTTGCTTGTGTGCCTGTAAACATTCATATGTGGGCCTACCACCCTGTGCACATTGCTGTGCCTGTAAACATTCACATGTGGGCCTACCACCCTGTGCACATTGCTGTGCCTGTAAACATTCACATGTGGGCCTACCACCCTGTGCACATTGCTGTGCCTGTAAACATTCACATGTGGGCCTACCACCCTGTGCACATTGCTGTGCCTGTAAACATTCATATGTGGGCCTACCACCCTGTGCACATTGCTGTGCCTGTAAACATTCACGTGTGGGCCTACCACCCTGTGCACATTGCTGTGCCTGTAAACATTCACATGTGGGCCTACCACCCTGTGCACATTGCTGTGCCTGTAAACATTCACATGTGGGCCTACCACCCTGTGCACATTGCTGTGCCTGTAAACATTCACATGTGGGCCTACCACCCTGTGCACATTGCTGTGCCTGTAAACATTCACATGTGGGCCTACCACCCTGTGCACATTGCTGTGCCTGTAAACATTCATATGTGGGCCTACCACCCTGTGCACATTGCTGTGCCTGTAAACATTCACGTGTGGGCCTACCACCCTGTGCACATTGCTGTGCCTGTAAACATTCACATGTGGGCCTACCACCCTGTGCACATTGCTGTGCCTGTAAAGAAATAATACTCTATCAACATGTTAAGCTAAACATTCTGATCTATCCATCACTGTTATTAACTGATACGGTGTATAACTCCCCTACACTAATTTGATATGCATGGTGGGGAATAAGAAGTGAGTATACGCAACTCCCACTGAGAAATACATTGGTATTCAATTTATACCTGTGTATACCCACCACTACACCACTGATGACACAATGTTAGAATGGGGATGATAGTACTATAGACCAGCAGAGGTGTGCCAGTTAAGTTTAGAGATTCCCCACAATCCCATCCTTGAGACTATAAGCCACCATCTTTCCCTCTGGAAGTATGTGTGAATTTATGAATAAAAGCACTCCCGATATCCAACATGCACAAATGCAGTCACATTACGTAACAATACCTTAGGTGTCAAACAACACCATAGGCAGTGGCAGACGTTGCCCATGCTGTGTGTATATAAAAATTATCTTTATGGAACAAAAGGAACATTTGTTGTGTAACTGGGAGTCTCATGAGTGAAAACATCCGAAGATCATCAAAGGTAAACAATTAATTTGATTGCTTTTCTGATTTTCGTGACCAAGCTTCCTGATGCTAAGTGTACATGATGTTATGCTATGCTATCGATAAACTTACACAAACACTTGGATTGCTTTCGTTGTAAAGCATAATTTCAAAATCTAAGACGACAGGTGGATTAACAAAAGGCTAAACTGTGTTTTGCAATATTGCACTTGTGATTTCATGAATATGAATAATTTTTAGTAATATTATTTGACTGTTGCGCTATGCTATTCAGCGGTTGCTGACGAAAATGATCCCGCTAACGGGATGGGTAGCGCCAAGAAGTTAAGCTTTAATATTTAATCATTTTAGCCCCCGAAAATCATATCATTGTATAAATAGGCACGTTTAATTTTGTCTGGTTTAGCATTCCAAATAAAATTACATATTTTTTGCTCAAATGATTTAAAAAAACGAGTTGTCTGGAGTAGGAAATGATATTAGTAAGTAAGTAAACTGTGATAGGATTTTTTAAAGATTTTTTACATTTTCTGAGATGTGAATACCAAGTACGTGTACTACATTCTCCGCACATTTTATTGGTTAACTACAAGATAATGTAAACACTGTATTTTTTTAACGATCCAATACGTTTTATGGTACACTTGTCATAATTAGTTTTTAATCCAGAGAGGCTATAAAAGGGATCAAGATGTTTAATGAGACTGTCCAGGGATCCAGATTGCCTCATCTATTGACAATCCAGAGAGGCTATAAAAGGGATCAAGATGTTTAATGAGACTCTCCAGGGATCCAGATCGCCTCATCTATTGACAATCCAGAGAGGCTATAAAAGGGATCAAGATGTTTAATGAGCCTGTCCAGGGATCCAGATTGCCTCATCAACATTGACACTTGTTTTCATCCCCTGGATTTCTAACCCCTTGATGTTCACGTTGGATCTAATTTTAATTGCATTTCAGTGGCCATAATAAATAGATAACCTATATATTTTCAAATAACTGTGGATCATCATTATTTGGCCCATATAGATGAATTACCCAGATCTGTTTTTGGTCCAAACTGTTTTCAAAGTTTGCACAATCGGATCAAAATGTGTATTAATCAGTATAAATCGATAAATTACACAAACGCTTGGATTGCTTTCGTTGTATGGAGATGTAAGCCATTTCTCAGTAAAAGGCACATGACAGCCCACTTGCCCAAAAAACTTTTGAGTTTCTTTGCCCATAACAAAAATATAATTCTCCCTCAAAGTCCTTTTTCCACCCAACCTCATCTACATTTGTAGAATGAGTTTCCTGTAAACAGTAGATATTATATTATTTCTGTCACGTATACTCCCTCTCCGGCCTCTAGGTCATCAGGCTGATGATTATCGTGCACACCTGTCACCATCGTCTCTCACACCTGCACCTCATGACACTCACATGGACTCCATCACCTCCTTGATTATCTTCCCTATATCTGTCACTCCCTTGGTTCTTTCCTCAGGTGTTATTGACACTGTTCAACACTCACTCCCTGAACTTGCTTCCCGACTCTCAGCACACTTGTTACACTTTCTCTTTAAGCCATGTAGAAATGTATCTTATTTTTTTTTGATCCACTAAGCCATTATGATTATAACTAGCTATACTTATTTCCACACTAATCATAATGACACCGAATTTTCAATTATTCTTACCACATCCAATGTCGGTAAACTTACCAAAAGCACTGTGATGATTAAGTGTCCATATAGCTGTGTCTTTGTGAGATGCAGAGTAGGTGAACATATGATCTCTGTGTGGTTCCCACCATGAAGCATGGAGGAGGAGGTTTGATTGAGTGGGGGTGCTTTGCTAGTGACACTGTCTGTGATTTGTTTAGGATTTAAGGCACACTTAACCAGAATGGCTACCACATTATTCTGCAAGCGATACGCCATCCAATGTGGTTTGCGCTTAGTGGGACTATCATTTGTTTTTCAACAGGACAATGACGCAAAACACATCTCCAGGCTGTGTAAGGGCTATTTGACCAAGGGGAGTGATGGAGCTGTCATCAAGGCAAAGGGTGGCTACCTTGAAGTATCTCAAATATAAAATGTATTTTGATTTGTTTAACACTTTTTTGTTACTACATGATTCCATATGTGTTATTTCATAGTTTTGATGTATTCTGCAGCATTGAAGGTCCCCAAGAACACCGTGGCCTCCATCATTCTTAAATGGAAGAAGTTTAGAACCACCAAGACTCTTCCAAGAGCTGACCGCTGTGCCAAACTGAACAATTGGGGGAGAAGGGTCTTGGTCAGGGAGGTGACCAAGAACCCGATGGTCACTCTGACAGAGCTCCAGAGTTCCTCTGTGGAGATGGGAGAACCTTTCAGAAGGACAACCATCTCTGCAGCACTCCACCAATCAGGCCTTTATGGTGGAGTGGCCAGATGTAAGCCATTTCTCAGTAAAAGGCACATGACAGCCCACTTGAAGTTTGCCAAAAGGCACCTAAAGACTCCCAGACTATGAGAAACAAGATTCTCTGGTCTGGAGGACGGGGTGTGCGGTGAAACATGGTGGTGGCAGCATCATGCTCCGGGGATGTTTTTCAGCAGCAGTGACTGGGAGAATAGTCTGCATCGAAGCAAAGATGAACCGAGCAAAGTACAGCGAGATCCTTGATGAAAACCTGCTCCAGAGTGCCTAGGACCTCACACTAGGCCAATGTTCCCCTTTCATCAGGAAACCGACCCTAAGCACACAGCCAAGACAACTGAGGAGTGGCTTCAGGACAAGTCTCTGAATGTCCTTGAGTGGCCCAGCCAGAGACCGGTCTTGAACCCAATCGACCATCTCTGGAGAGACCTGAAAATAGCTGTGCAGCAACGTTCCCCATCCAACCTGACAGAGCTTGAAAGGATCTTCAGAGAAGAATGGGAAAAACTGCCCAAATACAGGTGTGCAAAGTTTGTAGCTTCATAGCCAAGCCTCAAGGCTGTAATCGCTGCCAAAGGTGCTTCAACAAAGTAACTGAATAAAGGGTCTGAATACTTATGCAAATGTGATATTTCAGTTTCTTATTTGTAATAAATTAACACAAATTTTGAAAACCCTGTGTTTGCTTTTGTCATAATTTTTCTTTGTCATTATTATGTGTAGATTAAGGGAAAAATAAACAATGTAATCCATTTTAGAATAGGCTGTAACATAAACTGTGGAAAAAGTCATGGGGTATTGAATACTGAAGGCACTGTACTAATGAAGTGGGTGAATCAGTATGTAAACATTATCAGTGGCCAGTGTTCAATGACTCCAACTACTGTCTCTAAGATGCAGGATAGAGTACCAGGTGGTGGCCGGCTCAAACAGTGACTAAGGTTCAGGGCAGGGTACTAGGTGGAGGCCGGCTGTGTTTGTCTCACCAGCCTGGTCTCATAAACTAAATGTAACATAGTAAATGTAAATTCAGGACACTAAAATGAGTTTGAAATGAAGTTTGTAGTATGAAGTTTGGTGTGGTATGGTTACATAAGACAGATGGTTACTTAACCCAATAACGAGTGGTTTCGAGTTCGAATCTCATCACTTACACCTAATCCTTAATTCTAACCCCTAACCGCTATTCTAGTTAACGTTAGCCACCTAGCTAGAATTCGTAACAGTTCATACATTTTGCAAATTTGTTACATATTGTACGTTTAGCAAATCCGTAACCTATAATAGAGATTCTAATTTGTAGCATATCATATGAAATGGATGATTGACATCCACAAGTTATTACATACCATACGAAATGTAAAATATTATACTAAATGGAGTGTCTCAGATTTACATACAAAATAATTTGATATGCTCTGAGACCAGATTGGACTCACTCATCATGACTACACACCATGCTGGCCATAGCATAGCACAGCATATTGTGATAAGAGGAACTGCAGCAGTTATACTGTGTCCATACATACTGTAGCACCACAGAAAGTAGGGTAAATATTTAAAAGTATCAAATCAAAATCAAATCAAATGTATTTATATAGCCCTTCGTACATCAGCTGATATCTCAAAGTGCTGTACAGAAACCCAGCCTAAAACCCCAAACAGCAAGCAATGCAGGTGTAGAAGCACGGTGGCTAGGAAAAACTCCCTAGAAAGGCCAAAACCTAGGAAGAAACCTAGAGAGGAACCAGGCTATGTGGGGCGGCCAGTCCTCTTCTGGCTGTGCCAGGTGGAGATTATAACAGAACATGGCCAAGATGTTCAAATGTTCATAAATGACCAGCATGGTCCAATAATAATAAGGCAGAACAGTTGAAACTGGAGCAGCAGCACGGCCAGGTGGACTGGGGACAGCAAGGAGTCATCATGTCAGGTAGTCCTGAGGCATGGTCCTAGGGCTCAGGTCCTCCGAGAGAGAGAAAGAGAGAATTAGAGAGAGCACACTTAAATTCACACAGGACACCGAATAGGACAGGAGAAGTACTCCAGATATAACAAACTGACCCTAGCCCCCCGACACAAACTACTGCAGCATAAATACTGGAGGCTGAGACAGGAGGGCTCAGGAGACACTGTGGCCCCATCCGACGACACCCCCGGACAGGGCCAAACAAAAAGTATGAAAAGTAAGCTATATTATTGTCCAATCATACAAACATGACATGAATAAAAAGCATTGAGGGAAAGAGTGATATGGTACTGAGAGAGTGTATGTGTTTGTGTTTCAGAAAGAGTTTGTGACAGAGAGAAGTAGTGTTTGTTAGTGTTTGAGAGAGAGAGATAATGACCTTCAGACAATTTAAGTGGCGAATTGCCCCTCTAATTTTGTTTAATTTCCACGATCATAAGTGGCTCCACGGTATATTCAAGGATCTAGCATGGCTGTAACTAAAAAACCCATTACAAACCGCTCTTCCCCTCTATCCTCTCCGATGAGACTAAGGTGAACAAAAAGGAGAAGGGAGTCCCAAGAGCCACCTACACTGTAAAACCACTCAGAAGAAGATATTACACATGGATTTACAGGTGCATAGAGGCAATGCATATAGTACTTTTCCCGTACATAATATTAACCTTTATAGGGCTTAAGAACTGCCTTGCATGTGTGTTTCAAAGTTCAAATTCAGGAACAAGCTCTTCATGAAAGGTGTGATGGGAAAGTGTCACTTACCATGTCATTTTGATGTATAGTGTGTTCAAAGTCATTGAGAGACATACATTTGATAGAAATGAAAGCACCAGGACATACGTAACACATCCAGTAGAGTTAGTGTACTAAATTAGTGAGTGCTAGAGGTCTATAACATAGCAATAAGTTCACATTACAGTAACTTTTTACCTAAAGCTAACAGATACAATTTGCTACAGTGCAGGTATAACACATTATAAGACTGGTCAGAACCCTATATGAGCCCCTTACAAACTCTTATTACCATCTCATGATTAATTACCAAAAATTCCTACATATTAAAATGTAATATCATAAGCTGAAATATTAAATGTCATAAGACATTCACCATGCTGATACCACTCCAAAAAGAAGTTCCCTTGCGTGAAAAATAAAGTGTTACCAATATTTTCTTCATTGAGTTACCGTGAAGTTTTACCGTAAAACACAAATGTATTTAAGAGTAACACTTTACCTGAAGTAGGGATAACAAGTTACATAGCTTATGCTGCCATATGTACATGGCTATCAATTGTAATAACCATACATGAGTTCTTATGTCACCTGCTATATCATGACATAATAGTTCTAGTGGACTAAAATAAAATCACACATGTTGGCTGGTAATTGAGCCTAGTAAACTCAAATTGTGCGAACACTAAACCTTCATAACACAGTCATATGAATGACATTAATATCAAACATGCAATGTTGTGGCAGCTGTCATTCTATTAACTCCTTCTTATGAAGTCTGTATGTCAGTACCCTTGCTGTAAAATGTAAAGTGTTTTTCTTTGGGATAGGGGGTGGTATTTTGATGTCCGGATGAAAAGCGCCCAGAAGCTAGGATATGCATATAATTGGTAGATTTGGATAGACAACACTCTAGAGTTTATAAAACTGTTAAAACAACGTCTATGAGTATAACAGAACTGAAATGGCAGGACAAACCATCCCCCAAATTGTTTTTTTCATCCTACCACTGATTTCAATGACTGGCACTTTTATAATAGGGTGAAATTATGCCCAATTGCAGTTCCTAGGGCTTCCACTATTTGTCAACAATCTATAGAAAGAGTTTTACGCTGTTTTTTTGATTTATTATGGAGAAGAAGTCGTTTTTCTAAGGGCTCCCGTTTTGGCTGTAGTGTTTCCATGCGCATGGCGTTCTTTTTGTTTATCTCCGGTAAAGACAATAACGATTCTCCGTCTTAAATGTTATTCTTTATTTACATATTAGGGTAGCTAAGGATTGATTATAAACGTTGATTGACTTGTTTGGATGAGTTTATTGGTAACGTTTGGGATTCATTTTGTATGAATTTTGACCGATGGAAACCGAGTGGATTATTGACTGAAGTGTGCCAGCTAAACTGAGTTTTTATGGATATAAAGAAGGACATTATCGAACAAAAGGACCATTTGTAATGTAACTGAGACCTTTTGGAGTGCCAACAGAAGAAGATCTTCAAAGGTAAGGCATATATTATATCGCTATTTCGGACTTTCGTGTCGCAACTCCCTGGTTGAAAATGATTTGTTATGCATTTGTGTGCTGGACGCTGTCCTCAGATAATCGCATGGTTTGCTTTTGCCGTAAAGCCTTTTTGAAATCTGACACCTTGGCTGTCAGTTAAGCTTTTTTTAATGTATTGCTTTTTTTGACGCTACCGTCCCACCTAACCCAAAGAAGTTCATTTGTATTTCTGGCCCTACATCCCCTTCCCCTTCACTACCCTGAAGACCCCTACAATAAACCAGACCTGGGTTCAAATCGTTTTTGAATTTTTTTCAACCACTTTGAGTATTTGCTTGAACCTGCCTGGAGTGCCAGGTGGCCAGAGCTTACACTTTTGGGACTATTCCATTGGTTCCACTCTGCCAGGTAAGCTTAAACAAGCACAGCTAAAGAAGTTAAAAGATTTCAAACACTTTTTGAAACCCACTCTATTTGAAACCAACCAACCACCCAGCCCTCCCTGTGGAGCGGAGGCCATCCGACTCGGTTACAATCCCAACACAATTCCACCAGGCAGCGATGGCTAGATAGAGGGAAATAACAGAGTGACAGGCACAACCGGAGAGAGTGAGAGAGAGAGTAAGAGAAAGACGGGGAGAGATCGGAGGAAAATGGCTTGTTTCTAATCATTCTGCTGCAGACCTGCTCTGCAGAATGATTCCTGTGCATCTGGAGGGGTAAGCATCAAGCAAAAAATACAAATGGAGGGAGAGAGCAGGAGTGAAGACAATCTATGCCTATCTGTCAGTCGATTGGCCAGTTAAAAATGCATACAATTACTTCCACCGTGCTCGGGCAAGGAGGCATTTACATATGCATACGTGAGGGTACTGCCTGGGTGTCAAAACGAAGGAGGGAGGGAGGGAGATGCAGAGAAAGGGAGAGGCATTCATCTTTAAACACTCCACATGCAGATTTATTACAGACAATGGGAGAGACAAAATAAAAATAGTGTGTAAGGAACGGGAGGAAAAAAGAGGCAAATGGTTTAGCAAAATTTGATTTAAAGTAGAAATGAGTGACATCACCGATCGACGGTGTTTTGTTTACAAGCTTTGCGTCGTCTTAAGGATTGTATATCGTTATATACTCATTAATATAGTTCCATTTAATTTCCAGACAAAAATGTATTGTATACTTCTGTATTTGAAATTCTATTGCATACAAAACAGCGCAACGCCAACACAACAACAAAATCAATTTCTAAAACATTTGGAAAGGCATTCCTCAAACAATTTCCGTAATTTTATTCATATATGTGCATTATTCAAAATGTGAATTACAGTGATACATATGTGAAACCTAATCATGAAGGTTCTGGGAAAGAAAATGTAAGACAGAAAACCTGACCCCCACAGTACGATGGATATACCGCACTCATCACTAATTCATGCTGTGTCTATAATTTATTTCAGAGCCATAGTCCAATTCAGATTCCAGGAGTATTTCACTAGCATGTATTCTTACAGTATTTGGATTAAATAAATATTTAATTCAAATAGCCATCTTTGATATAACAGTATTAAGGTGCCAGACAATAGCATGGTGTATTTTTTAATTTATTTTATTTAACCTTTATTTAACTAGGCAAGTCAGTTAAGAAATTAAGAAAAAATGTAATATAAATATAGGACAAAACACATCACAACAAGAGAGACAACACAACACTACATAAAGAGAGACATAAGACAACAACATAGCAAGGCAGCAACACATGATAAAACAGCATGGTAGAAACACAACATAACAACAATATGGTAGCAACACAACATGGTCGCAGCACAAAACATGGTACAAACACTATTGGGCACAGTCAACAGCACAAAGGTCAAGAAGGTAGAAACAACAATACATCACACAAAGCACCTACACCTGTCAGTAAGAGTGTCCATGATTGAGTCTTTGAATGAAGAGATTGAGATAAAACTGTCCAGTTTGAGTGTTTGTTGCAGCTCGTTCCAGTCGCTAGCTGCAGTGAACTGAAAAGACGAGTGACCTGGGGAGTGTGTGTGCTTTGGGGACCTTTAACAGAATGTGACCGGCAGAACGGGTGTTTTATTTATTATTTATTTTATGTTTTATTTCACCTTTATTTAACCAGGTAGGCAAGTTGAGAACAAGTTCTCATTTACAACTGCGACCTGGCCAAGATAAAGCAAAGCAGTTCGACACGTACAACAACACAGAGTTAAACAAACATACAGTCAATAATACAGTAGAAAAATAAGTCTATATACAATGTGAGCAAGTGAGGTGAGATAAGGGAGGTAAAGGCAATAAATAGGCCATGGTGGCGAAGTAAATACAATATAGCAATAAAACACTGGAGTGGTAGATTTGACAGTAGATGAGTGTGCAAAGTAGAAATACTGGGGTGCAAAGGAGCTAAATAAATAAATAAATAAATACAGTAGGGGAAGAGGTAGTTGTTTGGGCTATTTATAGATGGGCTATGTACAGGTGCAGTGATCTGTGAGCTGCTCTGACAGCTGGTGCTTAAAGCTAGTGAGGGAGATAAATGTTTCCAGTTTAACTTCTCTAGGGTAGGGGGCATCATTCGGATTTTTGGATGAAAAGCGTGCCCAAATTAACCTCTAGTGACTCCCCATCCCGCGTGAGGGAGCGTAATCATCGACTGACACTAATTAGCATAACGTTACGGACATAAATATTCCTAGAAAATATTCCTATTCATGAAAATCACAAGTGAAGTATATTGAGACACAGCTTAGCCTTTTGTTAATCACCCTGTCATCTCAGATTTTCAAAATACCCGCTTACGGGTATTCTTCAACATAAATGTGTAAAACTACTTCACAATGCTGTAGACACCTTGGGGAATACGGACGCATTAGAACACAACGCTTTCAAAACATGATTCCGGATTGGATTTTTCTCAGGCTTTCGCCTGCAATATCAGTTCTGTTATACTGTTATCTGTTATATGACAGACAATATTTTTACATTTTTGGAAACTTTAGAGTGTCATAGTTTTTTTACGGGGAGTATTGACCAAAATGAACTAATTTGAAGACAACGAGCAATGACTACCTGGCGCACCAATCATTTTAGCGAAGCTTCGTTGATGGACTGTATTTCTGCCCAATGACAACTGATTTTCTTGAAATCTAGCTGGGTAGATAGCCAATGAGCTGAGGTAAACGCCAGTATGTAATGGTTTTGGGTTGGAGCACCGTTCCTTGTTTGATATCGCATGCATAACGAACTCCATTCTCGCCTTGACGATCAGAGGAGATGCTGTGAGGCTTGTTACGCGCAGCTGTATTTCGGAAAGTTGTATTTTCAACGATTTCATTGAAGATATCATGGCGAAATAAATCAGGAAAAGCGAAGTCAAAGTCTAAAGTGAAAGTGAAAAAGTGAAAATTAGAGATTTTTTGTCTGAGGAATCTTAGAGTGTTATGTTTCAAACAGGAACTGAGTTTCTGCAAGGACAGGATGTACTTCTGGATGGGTAAGTGCTAATGCCGTTTAATGAAATATAATATGAAATATTTTTGCAAAAAAAAAAAAAAAAAAAAATATATATATATATATATATATATTTTAACCTTTGTGACTAGGGGGCAGTATTTTCATTTTTGGAAAAATAACGTTCCCGCAGTAAATGGGATATTTTGTCAGGACAAGATGCTAGAATATGCATATAATTGACAGCTTAGGATAGACAACACTCTAAAGTTTCCAAAACTGTAAAAATATTGTCTGTGAGTATAACAGAACTGACAGGAAGGGACTCTTATTTAGAAGGCTCTGCGTTCCTATGCGTCCCTATTGAGCAGTGAATGGGCTATCAACCAGATTACTTTTCTATGGCTTCCCTAATGTGTCTAGTGTCACAATACATAGTTTCAGGCTTTTATTTAGAAAAATGAGCCAGAACAATAACATCGCGTCAAGTGGTCACATGAGTTTTGCTCGCGCAACAGTGTTTGGACAGCCAGTGCCTTTCCCTCTCCTACTGATAAAGACATTTGCAGTTGATATGTTATCGATCATATATTTTAAAAACAACCTGAGGATTTATTATAAAAAACGTTTGACATGTTTCTGTGGACATTACGGAAACTATTTGGAATTTGTCTTCGTTGTCGTGACCGCTCTTTCCCGTGGATTTCTGAACATAACGCGCCAAATAAATTGAGGTATTTTGGATATAAAAATAATCTTTATGGAATAAAAGGAACATTTATTGTGTAACTGGGAGTCTCGTGAGTGAAAACATCCGAAGATCATCAAAGGTAAACGATTCATTTGATTGCTTTTCTGATTTTCGTGACCAAGCTACTTGATGCTAAGTGTACTTAATGTTTTGTCGAGCGATCGATACACTTACACAAACGCTTGGATTGCTTTCGCTGTAAAGCACATTTTCAAAATCTGACATGACAGATGGATTAACAAAAGGCTAAGCTGTGTTTTCCTATATTGCATTGTGATTCCATGAATATAAATATATAAATATTTTTAGTAATATTCATTGAATGTAGCGCTATGGAATTTAGCGGTTGTTGATGACAATTATCCCGTTAACGGATTGCAGCCATAATAAATTGAAGACCTCAGCCATGTGCTTCAACCACATCATCAACATTAAGGGACACAGGCAGTTGTGAGGAGGAGTGTTTATTCTCCAGGTCTTTAACCATTTTCCAGAACTTCTTGGCGTTTGATCCACAGAGAGAACTGATCCTTAAAGTAGCTAACTTTGGCCTTCCGGATAGCCTGAGTGCACCATTTTTCTCAATTGCCTGAATGATAGCCAGTCAGCTTCAGTATGCGTGTACCGAGTTTTTCTCCAAATGCCATTCTTGAGGTGGAGTAACTCTGCAAGATCAAGTGTCAAACCAGGGGCTTAACTTCTTAATGTATAGGGGACACTTGGCCAAAAGCCAGGGAAAATGCAGGGCGGCAAATTCAAATAAAATAATATAAAAATCAAACTTTCATTAAATCACACATGTTGGATACTAAATTAAAGCTACACTCGTTGTGAATATAGCCAACATGTCAGATTTTAAAAAGGCTTTTCGGCGAAAGCATAAGAAGCTATTATCTGATGATAGCACAACAGTAAACAAAGAGTAGCATATTTCAACCCTGCAGGCGCTACACAAAACGCAGAAATAAAATATAAAACATGCCTTACCTTTGATGAGCTTCTTTTGTTGGCACTCCAATATGTCCCATAAACATCACAATTGGTCTTTTTGTTCGATTAATTCCGTCCATATATATCCAAAATGTCCATTTATTTGGAGCGTTTGATCCAGAAAAAAAACAGCTTCCAATTTGCGCAACGTCACTACAAAATATCTCAAAAGTTGCCTGTAAACTTTGCCAAAACATTTCAAACTACTTTTGTAATACAACTTTAGGTATTTTTAAGCGTAAATAATCGATCAAATTGAAGACGTGTCTATCTGTGTTCAATACAGGAAGACAACAAACCAAAGCTACTTTTCAAGTCTTGCGCAACTCTCACCAGTAGATGGCCATACTTCTTCATTGCACAAAGGAATAACCTCAACCAAATTCCAAAGACTGGTGACATCCAGTGGAAGCGGTAGGAACTGAAAACAAGTGCCTAAGAAATATATTTTCCCAATGAGAACTCACTGAACAGACAGAAGATTCTGAAAGGTTAGTCCTCGGGGTTTTACTCACAGACATGATTCATGATTTAGAAACTTCAGAGTGTACTAATACTACTAATACTAATAATAATATGCATATCTTATATTCTTGGCATGAGTAACAGGAAGTTGGAATTGGGCACGCTATTTATCCAAAAGTGAAAATGCTGCCCCCTATACCTTAAGAAGTTAACCTGTTTTTAATTCTTATTTTCTTCACGGGGGAGTGTTAACAATATCACTGAAAATATCAATAAAGAAATAATCAATAAAGGTGCCAGGTCTCGACGGGCTCTCTGGCCAGGACTAATTGGGGCTGATTGTGGTTAGTGGGTAATCAAGGGCTGATTGCTCACCAGCTGGATGAGTCCCATAAAGCTGCCAGAAGGGCAGCACACACGGAGAGGGACTGGGGGTAGGAAGGTGACTTGGAGTTAAAGGAGGGAGTTCAGTTTTTGTGACCGACAGGATACAGCAAGACCCAGAGCCCAGAAGACGGTATCCCGGAGAGGGTCTCATGGGGGAGACTTGATTTGATGTATTATTTAAATAAACACCCTAGAACCCGAGCTAAACCTACTCTGTCCGTGTCTGATCTGTGTAAACGTCTTGACCTGTCAATTACCACGTACGGCAGCTGGGGAGACGGAAACCGCAAGAGATTTACCACGTGAACCTGTTGAAGAAGGTGTACGAGAGGACAGCCTTGGCTGTGTTATGGTTGGGACCCAGGACACCAAAGGTACCAGTGGTGGTCCCAAGCAATGAGGACCTTGACCTGGCCCAGAAGCAAGCGCTCAGGGAGCTTGTCGATCGGAACACAGCGGTGTTCTCTGAGAAGCCGGACCAAACAACCCTCATTGAACACCACATCCGTAGCCAGCCCGGGGAAACGGTACGAAAATGGCCATATCAGATTCCGGAGGCCCGAAGGAAGGCCGTGAAGCAGGAAGTGAGAAAGGAGACATACATCGCACTGACGACAGCCCCCCCCCCTCGGTGTTGCACAGCGGGGCCGCCACCAGGCCGAGACTCGTCGAGGCCTGGTGGCAGACGAAGTCTACATCACGATGCGATGGCTCCCTCTGCTGGACGGGCCAGGTCTCAACGGGCTCTCTGGCCAGGACTAATTTGGGTTGATTGTGGTTGGTGGGTAATCTAAGGGCTGATTGCTCACCAGCTGTAGGAGTCCCATAAAGCTGCCAGAAGGGCAGCACACACAGAGAGGGACTGGGGGAAGAAAGGTGACTTCCGTATAGTTGGAGACGGTGCCCGAGCTAAAAGGAGGGAGTTCAGTTTTTGTGCCCGAAAGGATACAGCAAGACCCAGAGGGTCTCGTGGGGGAGACCTATCCTTTTCTACTCCTACTCTGTCCTTGTCTGATCTATGTAAACATCTTGACTAAACCCCATGGTCTGCCACACATTTTACAGAAGCCAATTCATGAAGGAAGGCTTGCTCATTAAAGATTTTAAGTAAGCGTCTATGACAAATCAGGACAGGTCGTTTCACTGAGCAGCCATTATGAAAACAGGCTGTAAAACAGTGATCACTAAGGTCATCAAAGAAAACAACAGACTGATTACCTATCAGGATTATTTGTGAGGATAACAGCAAGAAGAGTAGCCTTTTCTTTGTGTTTGGAGTCATACCTTGTGGGATGGTGTGGTAATAACCTGAGAAAGATTTAGGGAGTCCCATTGCTTTAGGACTTGGGCAGGTGGTTTAAGCATGTCCCAGTTTTGGTCACCTAGCAGGACAAATTCAGACTTAGTGTAAGGGGCCAGGAGAGAGATTAGGGCAGGTACGGTACAGGCTGGTGCTGATGGAGGACGATGGCACCCAGCAACAGTCACCAAAGAGCTATTTGAAAGTTTAATGCTTAAAACCAGCTAATCAAATTGTTTGTGGACAGACTTGGTGGAGACAACCGAGCACTGAAGGTGATACTTGGTAAAGATTGCCACTCCCTCACCTTTGGAAGATCTGTCTTGCTGAAAAAGGTTATAACCATGAAGGTTAACATCAGTATTCAAAACACTCTCTTAACCACGTCTCAGTAATGACCAACACATCTGGTTTGGAGCTGTGAACCCACACTTTTAATTTATCCATTTTAGGTAATAAGCTTCTCGTGCAGAAAACCCAGGCTTTTACGAGAGCAGAAATCAGTGAAGCAGATATCAGAGCACAAGTCAGAATTGGGGCTAGCAACAGTAGATGGGCCAGGGTGTACGTGCACATTTCCAGATATCATCAACAGTAATACAATCAAGGCACGGCAGAGGACATGGAGATGCCTTCAGCGCTGATTTATGACATCTGAATGTACATCAGATGGCAACAAAATCATATTGTACAGCAATTTCATCAGGTAACATGAATAATAAGCAGACGAGAGGTGGTTAGAATAGGATGGGAGACCAAAAGTCTGTGTAACCAGTTGAGAGTCAGAGTCCCGGGTGTGGGAACAAACAGTCTGTCCCACGGTTGGGTAAAGAAAGTTTGTAGTCAACAAAGTATGCAGGAGTCATGAGGCAAATAGAAAAATAGCAAAATGCCGAATAAAAAAATTAAATACATAATAACTTGGGGCTAGGAAGGGAAGGGATCAAGGGTATAAACTGCTTAACACAATTAAGAGAAGTGTGCGCTTTTAAGGAAGCATACACACACTCCACGGGAGCATATCCAAAGCTATTGGGAAAGTTCCCTTTCCTTAAATGCTCTGGACTAATCTCATATCTCCCTAATAAGGTAATTGATGTTTTTATTTGGTACCACTACTCATTTGTATTGTCTAAATATCATTGTCGCTAGCTGTAACTGGCATGTGCCCCTTAAAATTATTTTATAATTAAGGACAGTTGGTTTTGAGAAGTAATGTTGTGCGGGTCCACCATCAAGGTGTTCACAAGAGTTTCTCCGACAAGCTAATGAGAGCGAACTTGTTCACACACACACACACCACACACACACGAAAGACCCTCGCCTCAACACACGACAGACCCTCATATGCCCGGCAGATGAATGTAATGGAGACCCTGAAACACGGCCAAAACATACATTTAATATGACACACACATGGAAAGGGGATAAAAGAGCGAACATAAGAACAGGAATTGGGGGGGGGGTCTTCTGATCGACTACAATCAAACTTCCCATATGTGGCTAAGCCGTATGTGGCTAACGTGAACAGAACAGAACATACTGTACAAAGCAATGCCCAGAATTCTTTAGAAGCCCACTCTCCACTCCTCCTCTGCCACTGTAAATTACTCTGTATTACAACATTTACATTTTTAAACTATTTTTTTTGTCTATTTTTCTCCCTTTTTCCACATGCTGTTTCCATCTCCTGTGTGTTTGTGTGCTGGAGCTCCAGTTTGAAGGGGCCCCACGAGTTTCCTATTTCTCAGGCAGCAACAGTGAAACTGGAAGGCCTCCCACACTGCTCTGAGGCTGGGGCCTTGCCTGGGGGCTTGGTAAAGGGGGGTGACCAGGGCAGTTCCTGGCCAAAGTTGAAACTTACAACATGGAGTGCAGTTCAGCAGAGCTATCACCTGTCCTATGTGTGTTTCCCCCCTTTTTGTAAGGTTCCATAAAACTGACCCCCAACACTTTGTCCCCTATTTAACAAGATAGGTGGGTGAGATAGAGCATTTCAGGGTGTGGTTTCAAGGTTCACATGACACCTGACTTCAGTGTGTGCCAAAGAGTAGCAACCGAGTACTGACGCATCTTGATAATGCATAAGCTTTAGCCCAGAGGGGTAACATGTCTTTTCGCGGGCAGAAGATCCGGTTTTCGAATCCAGGTTGATCACCCCTGCAATTCTCCTGACTTAAGTGTGTGCCAAAGAGTAGCCTCTGGCCACTGAAACACTTAGATAGGCTTTAGCTCAGAGGGCTAACAAAGTATTGTAGTACGTAGGAGACCTGGGTTCGACCCCTGCACTTTTCGTCCTACAGTCCTCCTTTGACAGAGCCAGAAGATCTCTTACTCTGCCATTGGCGGAATGGGATCTCTCTCTAGAGCTCTCTAAAAAACTTCAGCTCACCGGTTTTAGTCTTGTGGCACGGGATAACCCAGTCTTGTGGCATGCAGCAGACCCGGTCTTGAATCCCTGGTCTGTCACACTTGCAATCTTTTTCTAGCTACAGTTCCTTTTCAGTCAGTCAACTTGGTATAACACAGCTATGAGGAGTTCACACGCTAGTGCTCTCTACTGAAGAACATTACAATCACGCCTGACAAGGCCAATGAATTCATTCCTTTAATTCTTCCGCTCTTCACCTCGAGCTGAGCAGAACAATTCATGCAGTTCTTAAAAAACAAACATCAGATTGTGACATTTTTTAGGCTTTACTCCAACTTAACTGTCCCACATAAGGAGGGCATGCTCATCCTTCTGGCATGTTAAAGTTTGTTAACTAACTTGTTAGTTATAATTATTATTCTGCCTGTTTAGCCTCGCTAACTGTTTGTAAGTAAGATGAACAAACGATTTGACAAAGGCTGTTAAGCTAGGTTGCCTGCAATCATGCGGTTTTACCATGTTTTTGAATGATACTCACAAGTGTTGTCTTCTGTCTCGGCTGGGTACATGCTCAGGCTGCCATGGATCGAACCAGCTCATGCGACCACTGTCACCTGCAGCGTCCAAACTCTCTTGAGAGGCGTGTTGTCTTCCTTAGAAGGTTTGGTTGGACTGAACATGACTCTCCTCCCCTGGGTGTCTGGACAGTTTGCTGGTCCAATCAGAAGGCTGAATGTGAGTTTCACTTCTGAGTTGTGTCCGTGCTGTTTGTTGCTACTTGCCAAACATTTAGCTTTTTAGATAATATATTTTTTTGTAGTGACTTTAATATTCACATGAAGAAAGATGTCGGCATCGAGTAATTGTCTCTGACCCCCTCCCAGTTAGGGGGAGTGATGAGCTCTACAGCAGTCTCAGAAATCAACCACTGATTAACAACTGTTTTCTGCCTCTCCCAAAAGATTGAATTTGTAGATAATTTTCCCTCTTTCTGGGACCCACAAACAGGACCAAGCCTGGCCTGATGAGGAGTAACGGACTCCACCCTAGCTGGAGGGGTGCTCTCATCTTATCTATCAACATTGACAGGGCTCTAACTCCTTTTGCTCCACAATGAGATAGGTTGTAGGTCAGGCAGCAGGTTGTTAGCCAGCCTGCAAGCTTATTGGACTCTGCCACAAGCACAATCAATGTAGTCAGCTTAGTTTTCCCCATTGAGACGGTGTCTGTGCCTCGATCTAGGTCGGGGGAAAAAATGGCAGTGTTCCGATTAGCAATCTCATTGGAATTAAAGACCTCCTCCACCCCTGTCATGTTTAAAAGAGACTGTGATAATACCTCACAACTCAAAATAAGAATTCTTATCTTTAGATCCCTCACTTTCAAGGCAGTCATAGTTAATGAACTGATCACTGATCATAAACTTGATGTGATTGGCCTGACTGAAACATGGCTTAAGCCTGATGAATTTACTTAGTTAAATGAAGCCTCTCCTGCTGGAATACATTATTTAAAATATATCCCCCACGCATCCCGCAAAGACAGAGGTGTTGCTAATATTTGTTATATATTTGCTAATATTTGTATGTATATAAATATTCTTCCCCCTTTTTGTGGTATCCAATTGGTAATTGCTGAAACTCCCGTACAGACTCGGGAGAGGTGAAGGTCAAGACCTGTGCATCCTCCAAAACACAACCCAGCCAAGCCACACTGCTTCTTGACACAATGTCCACTTAACCTGAAAGCCAGCCACACCAATGTGTGAGGAAATACCATACACCTGGCAACCGTGTCAGGGACAAGAACATCCCTGCCAATTGTGCGGCGCCCCATGGGTCTCCCGGTCGTGGCCGGCTGCGACAGTGCCTGGACTCGAACCCAGAATCTCTAGTGGAACAGCTAGCACTGCGATGCAGTGCCTTAGAACACTGCGCCACTCAGGAGGCCCTGTTGCTAATATTTTTGATAGCAAATTTCAAGTTATATGCATCCTGTAGCTCTAACTCCAAAATGTTTTTGGACACTGTAAAGTCCATGGAGAACAAGAGCACTTCCTCCCAGCTGCCCACTGCTCTGAGGTCACCACCGATAAATCTAAAATTATTAAATTAAATTAAATTTCAAGAAGCATTTATCTACGGCTGGCCATGCTTTCCTCCTGGCTACCCCAACCCCGGCCAACAGCTCCCCCACCGCAGCTACTTGCCCGAGCCGCCCCAGCTTGTCCTTCACCCAAATCCAGATAGCAGATTTTCTGAAGAGCTGCAAAACCTGGACCCGTACAAATCAGCTGGGCTAGAAAATTTGGACCCTCTCTTTCTAAAACTATCCACCGCCATTGTTGCAACCCCTATTACCATTCTGTTCAACCTCTCTTTCATATCGTCCAAGATCCCTAAAGATTGGAAAGCTGCTGCGGTCATCCCCCTCTTCAAAGGGGGTGACACTCTATACTCAAACTATTATAGACCTATATCCATCCTGCCCTGCCTCTCTAAAGTCTTCGAAAAGCCAAGTTAATAAACAGATCACTGACCATTTCGAATCCCACCGTACCTTCTCCCCTGTGTAATCTAGTTTCTGAGCTGGTCACGGGTGCACCTCAGCCACGCTTAAGGTACTAAACGATATCATAACCGCCATCGATAAGAGACAGTGCTGTGCAGCCGTCTTCATCGACCTGGCCAAGGCTTTTGACTCTGTCAATCACCGTATTCTTATCGGCAGACTTAATAGCCTTGGTTTCTCAAATGACTGTCTCGCCTGGTTCGCAAACTTCTTTGCAGACAGAGTTCAGTGTCAAATGGGAGAGCCTGTTGTCCAGATCTCTGGCAGTCTCTATGGGGGTACAACAACAGGATTCAATTCTCGGGCAGACTCTTAACTCTGTATATATCAATGATGTCGCTCTCCCTGATCCACCTCTGTGCTGAGGACACCATTCAGTATACATCTGACCCTTCTTTGGGCACTGTGTTAACTAACCACCAATCGAGCTTCAATGCCATACAACACTCATTCCGTGGCCTCCAACTGCTCTTAAGGGAGTACAGGAGGGGACTGAGCACGCACCTCTGAGGGGCCCCCAGGTTGAGGATCAATGTGGCAGATGTGTTGTTACCTACCCTTAACACCTCAGGGCGGCATGTCAGGAACTCCAGGATCCAGTTGTAGAGGGAGGTGTATAGTCACATGGTCCTTAGCTTAGTGATGAGCTTTGAGGGCACGATGGTGTTGAACGGTGAGCTGTAGTCAATGAAATGTATTCTCAAGTAGGTATGCCTTTTGTCCAGGTGTGAAAGGGCAGTGTGGAATGCAATAGAGATTGCATCATCTGTGGATCTGTTGGTGCGGTATGCAAATTTGAGTGGATCTAGTGTTTATGAGTTAATGGTGTTGATGTGAGCCATGACCAGCCTTTCAAAGCATTTCATGGCTACAGACGTGAGTACTATGGGTCGGTAGTCATTTAGGCAGGATAGTGTTCTTGGACAGAGGGACTATGATGGTCTGCTTGAAACATTTTGGTATTACAGAGTCAGACAGGGAGAGGTTGAAAATGTCAGTGAAAACACTTGCCATTTGGTCAACGCATGCTCGGGGTACACATCCTGGTAATCTGTCTGGCTCTGCAGCCTCTGAATGTTGACCTGTTTAAAGTTCTGACTCACATTGGCTATGGAGAGCATGATCACACAGTCGTCCGGAACAGCTGATGCTCTCATGCATGTTTCAGTGATACTTGCCTCAATGCGAGCATAGAAGTGATTTAGCTCATCTGGTAGGCTCGTGTCACTGGGCAGCTCGCGGCTGTGCTTCCCTTTGTAGTCTGTAATAATTTGCAAGCCCTGCCACATCCGACGAGTGTCGGAGCCAGTGTAGCATGATTCGATCTTAATCCTGTATTGACACTTTGCCTGTTTGATGGTTAAACAGAGGGCATTGTAGGATTACTTATGAGCTTCCGGGTTGGAGTCCCGCTCCTTGAAAGCGGCAACTTTAGCTCAGTGCTAATGTTGCCTGTAATCCATGTCTTCTTGTTGGGGTATGTACGTACAGTCACTGTGGGGACGATGTCCTCGATGCACTTATTGATAAAGCCAGTGACTGATGTGGTGTACTCCTCAATGCCATCGGAAGAATCCCAGAACATATTCCAGTCTATGCTAGCAAAACAGTCTTGTAGTTTAGCATCTGCTTCATCTGACTACTTTTTTTTAGACTGAGTCACTAGTACTTCCTGCTTTGATTTTTTCTTGTAAGCAGGAATCAGGAGGATAGAATTATGGTCGGATTTGCCTGAAGGAGGGCAAGGGAGAGCTTTCTACATGTCTCTGTGTGTGTAGTAAAGGTGGTCTAGAATTTTTTTCCCTCTCGTTGCACAATTAACATGCTGATAGAAATTAGGGAAAACTGATTTAAGTTTTCCTGCATTAAAGTCCCCGCGACTAGGAGCGCCGCCTCTGGATGAGCGTTTTCCTGTTTGCTTTTGGCGGTATACATTTCATGTGTGTGGTTTTAAAAGCCAGCATCGGTCTGTGGTGGCATTTAGACAGCTACGAAAAATACAGATGAAAACTCACTAGGTAGATAGTGTGGTCTCCAGTTTATCATGAGATACTCTACCTCAGGTGAGAAAAACCTCAAGACTTCCTTAGATATTGTGCACCAGCTGTTGTTTGCATAGATGCATAGTCCCCCGCCCCGTGTCTTACCAGAGACTCCTGTTCTGTCCTGCCGATTGAGTGTACAACCCGCCAGCTGTATGTTCGTATTGTCGTCGTTCAGCCACGACTCGGTGAAACATAAGATTTTACCGTTGGTAGGATAAACGTGCTTTCAGTTCATCCCATTTATTTTCCAGCAATTGAACGTTAGCTAGCAGGACGGAAGGCAAGGGCAGATTAGCCACTCGTTGCCTGATCCTTACAAGGCACCCTGATCTCTTTCCGTGAAACATCTGTTTCCTTCTCCAGCGAATAACGGGGATCTGGGCCTGATCGGGTGTCTTTATTATATCCCTCCCATTTGACTCATCCAGTTTGAGGTGAGCAATCACAGTTCTAATGTCCAGAAGCTATTTTCGGTCATAAGAGACGGTAGCGGCAACAAAAAAATCAAGTTACGAACAAGGCGAAAAAAAAAACTTAACCTTGCGTGATACCCTATATACAGTCGCAGCTCTAAAAACAGAAAATAAAATGTATGGATGTTTGCTTCAGGGCTCAGGCATTTTCTGTATACCATGGAGCTAGTTTCTTGTGAATTGGGTTTTCTGTTTTTAGAGCTGCGACTGTAACGGAAATGATGTTCCAACTAGCTTGGAAAGACAGTACCTTGCAATATTGAAAAGTAATTTCTGTTGCCTGATCAGCCTATTTTCCAACCTGATTGAGGAGAATAAAAACAATCCAAAATGCATTTTTGATACTGTCGCAAAGCTAACTAAAATGCACCATTCCAAAAGTGAGGTTGGCCTTGTCACGCCCTGACCTTAGAGAGCCTTTTTTATTATCTTTGGTTATGTCAGGGTGGGAAAATCTATGTGTTCTATTTCTTTAAGGGCGGGTGTGGTTCCCAATCAGAGGCAGCTGTCTATCGTTGTCTCTGATTGGGGATCATACTTAGGCAGGCTGTTTTCCACCTTAGTTTGTGGGATCTTGATTTTCTTTAGGTGCTGTGTAGCCTGCAGAACTTTACGTTCATTTTGTATTTTGTTGTTTTTCGGTGTTCATTTTAAATAAAGTAAAATGTACGCCTACCACGCTACACCTTGGGCTAATTCCGTCAATGAACGTAACAGGCCTTCACTTCAGTAGCGCTGAATTCATGAACTTCTTCGACGAAAAGATCATGATCATTAGAAAACAAATGACAGACTCCTTGAATATGGCTCTTTCTCCAAAACTCCATTGTCAGCCAGGACCTCATATCAATGGAAACATATTTTTTAATCCTGTATCTCATGTGGCAGTAGTTATACAGTCTCTCCTGAAAAAGCCTAACCTTGACCTTGATTTACAAAAACTATCGGCCTAGGGGGCATTCTTAAAGTATTCAGACCCCTTGGCGGGGGTGTGGGGGTGGGGGGGGTTGACCCAGAAACAGCAGTGGGATCAAAGCCATGCTACATTTGATCTCTGGGACCCTCAGTATGGCAAATCAGAGCAAGATTACTGAATGTAACTACATGATTTACCTTCAGAGGTGAACGTCTCAAACCAGTTGCCGTGAAAACAGTGTTTTGTTGTTGTGTACTATCCTCAAACAATAGCAGGGTCTTTTTCTGCTCTAATAGCTACTGTAAATTGGACAATGCAGTTAGATTAACAAGAATTTAAGCTTTCTGCCCATATAAGACAACTCTATGTCCTGGAATTGGCTGTGTTTACAACGTCATTCTAATCACATTATCACATATTGAGCAACAACTGTCCTGGTTTAGGGACACCGATCCCATAGAGGTTAATTCATTTGTTTTCCTTATCAATCTACACACAATATCCCATAATGACAATGTGAAATCAGTTTTTTTAATTTGATTAAAAAAAACTGAAATATCTCATATGCACAATATGGAAACTGAGAATGTAAGGTTTGATTTGGCAGAGGGATCTGAATTGTGACATTGATTAGGATGTGTGTTTCCAATGTAGGGTGGTGTACCAGGGATTCAAGGGGTAGGAAACGCGTTCCTAGGAAACTATGCAGTTTTTTGTTTTTTTTACGTGTTATTTCTTACATTAGTACCCCAGGTCATCTTAGGTTTCATTACATACAGTCGAGAAGAACTACTGAATATAAGATCAGCGTCAACTCACCATCAGTACGACCAAGAATATGTTTTTCGCGACGCGGATCTTGTGTTCTGCCTTACAAACAGGACAACGGAGTGGATTCCATGCAGCGACCCAAAAAAACGACTCCGAAAAAGAGGGAAACGAGGCGGTCTTCTGGTCAGACTCCGGAGACGGGCACACCGTGCACCACTCCCTAGCTTTCTTCTTGCCAATGTCCAGTCTCTTGACAACAAGGTTGATGAAATCCGAGCAAGGGTAGCATTCCAGAGGGACATCAGAGACTGTAACGTTCTTTGCTTCACGGAAACATGGCTCACTGGAGAGACACTATCCGAGGCGGTGCAGCCAGCGGTTTTCTCCACGCATCGCGCCGACAGAAACAAACATCTTTCTGGTAAGAAGAGGGGCAGGGGCGTATGCCTTATGGCTAACGTGACATGGTGTGATGAAAGAAACATACAGGAACTCATCCTTCTGTTCACCTGATTTAGAATTCCTCACAATCAAATGTAGACCGCATTATCTACCAAGAGAATTCTCTTCGATTATAATCACAGCCGTATATATCCCCCCCCAAGCAGACACATCGATGGCTCTGAACGAACTTTATTTAACTCTCTGCAAACTGGAAACCATATATCCGGAGGCTGCATTCATTGTAGCTGGGGGTTTTAACAAGGCTAATCTGAAAACAAGACTCCCTAAATTTTATCAGCATATCGATTGCGCAACCAGGGGTGGAAACTTCCGCGACGCATATAAGGCCCTGCCCCGCCCCCCTTTCGGAAAAGCTGACCACGACTCCATTTTGTTGATCCCTGCCTACAGACAGAAACTAAAACAAGAGGCTCACACGCTGAGGTCTGTCCAACGCTGGTCTGACCAAGCTGACTCCACACTCCAAGACTGCTTCCACCACGTGGACTGGGAGATGTTTCGTATTGCGTCAGATAACAATATTGACGAATATGCTGATTCGGTGTGCGAGTTCATTAGAACGTGCGTTGAAGATGTCGTTCCCATAGCAACGATTAAAACATTCCCTAACCAGAAACCGTGGATTGATGGCAGCATTCGCGTGAAACTGAAAGTGTGAACCACTGCTTTTAATCAGGGCAAGGTGTCTGTTAACATGACCGAATACAAACAGTGCAGCTATTCCCTCCGCAAGGCTATCAAACAAGCTAAGCGTCAGTACAGAGACAAAGTAGAATCTCAATTCAACGGCTCAGACACAAGAGGCATGTGGCAGGGTCTACAGTCAATCACGGACTACAGGAAGAAATCCAGCCCAGTCACGGACCAGGATGTCTTGCTCCCAGGCAGACTAAATAACTTTTTTGCCCGCTTTGAGGACAATACAGTGCCACTGACACGGCCTGCAACGAAAACATGCGGTCTCTCCTTCACTGCAGCCGAGGTGAGTAAGACATTTAAACGTGTTAACCCTCGCAAGGGTGCAGGCCCAGACGGCATCCCCAGCCGCGCCCTCAGAGCATGCGCAGACCAGCTGGCCGGTGTGTTTACGGACATATTCAATCAATCCCTATACCAGTCTGCTGTTCCCACATGCTTCAAGAGGGCCACCATTGTTCCTGTTCCCAAGAAAGCTAAGGTAACTGAGCTAAACGACTACCGCCCCATAGCACTCACTTCCGTCATCATGAAGTGCTTTGAGAGACTAGTCAAGGACCATATCACCTCCACCCTACCTGACACCGTAGACCCACTCCAATTTGCTTACCGCCCAAATAGGTCCACAGACGATGCAATCTCAACCACACTGCACACTGCCCTAACCCATCTGGACAAGAGGAATACCTATGTGAGAATGTTGTTCATCGACTACAGCTCGGCATTCAACACCATAGTACCCTCCAAGCTCGTCATCAAGCTCGAGACCCTGGGTCTCGACCCCGCCCTGTGCAACTGGGTACTGGACTTCCTGACGGGCCGCCCTCAGGTGGTGAGGGTAGGCAACAACATCTCCTCCCCGCTGATCCTCAACACTGGGGCCCCACAAGGGTGCGTTCTGAGCCCTCTCCTGTACTCCCTGTTCACCCACGACTGCGTGGCCACGCACGTCTCCAACTCAATCATCAAGTTTGCGGACGACACAACAGTGGTAGGCTTGATTACCAACAACGACGAGACGGCCTACAGGGAGGAGGTGAGGGCCCTCGGAGTGTGGTGTCAGGAAAATAACCTGACACTCAACGTCAACAAAACTAAGGAGATGATTGTGGACTTCAGGAAACAGCAGAGGGAACACCCCGCTATCGACATCGATGGAACAGTAGTGGAGAGGGTAGCAAGTTTTAAGTTCCTCGGCATACACATCACAGACAAACTGAATTGGTCCACTCACACAGACAGCATCGTGAAGAAGGCGCAGCAGCGCCTCTTCAACCTCAGGAGGCTGAAGAAATTCGGCTTGTCACCAAAAGCACTCACAAACTTCTACAGATGCACAATCGAGAGCATCCTGGCGGGCTGTATCACCGCCTGGTACGGCAACTGCTCCGCCCTCAACCGTAAGGCTCTCCAGAGGGTAGTGAGGTCTGCACCACGCATCACCGGGGGCAAACTACCTGCCCTCCAGGACACCTACACCACCCGATGTTACAGGAAGGCCATAAAGATCATCAAGGACATCAACCACCCGAGCCACTGCCTGTTCACCCCGCTATCATCCAGAAGGTGAGGTCAGTACAGGTGCATCAAAGCTGGGACCGAGAGACTGAAAAACAGCTTCTATCTCAGGGCCATCAGACTGTTAAACAGCCACCACTAACATTGAGTGGCTGCTGCCAACACACTGACACTGACACTGACTCAACTCCAGCCACTTTAATAATGGGAATTGATGGGAAATGATGTAAATATATCACTAGCCACTTTAAACAATGCTACCTTATATAATGTTACTTACCCTACATTATTCATCTCATATGCATACGTAGATACTGTACTCTATATCATCGACTGCATCCTTATGTAATACATGTATCACTAACCACTTTAACTATGCCACTTTGTTTACATACTCATCTCATATGTATATACTGTACTCGATACCATCTACTGTATCTTGCCTATGCTGCTCTGTACCATCACTCATTCATATATCCTTATGTACATATTCTTTATCCCCTTACACTGTGTATAAGACAGTAGTTTTGGAATTGTTAGTTAGATTACTTGTTGGTTATTACTGCACTGTCGGAACTAGAAGCACAAGCATTTCGCTACACTCGCATTAACATCTGCTAACCATGTGTATGTGACAAATAAAATTTGATTTGATTTGATTTTACATTTACACATTATAAGATTATTCATAGATACTACTGGTCCCCAGTTAGGTTACACAAAATGGGATTATTGCAAAATAATTTATGCTGGAAATGCAAGGGTGAAGTAGGTACCTTTCTGCGTGATATATGGGAATGTCCCATGGTGCTTCCTTTTTGGAAGGAGGTTCTTAAAACACTTGAATAATGGGTGAGACAGCCTATCCCAGAGTCCCCACAGCTGTAATTATTAGGGGATATATATATTTTATCACCAGGTATTAGCAAGGAAGAGTTTGGTCTTGCCTCAGTGGGTTTTCTTACTGCGGCTAGACTCATACTACGTAACTGGAAGAGAGCAGATCGTCCGAAATCAACAGATTGGCTCAAACTCATGGTGGAGACTGTATCTTATGAATTATTGATGGCAAAATTACAGGAGAGGATAGGGAAATTTAGTAAGATATGGGAACACTTTTGAATTATATAAGGGATTGGATGTGTGGGTGAGAAGATAGGGCAAATAGCCATGTAATTTGATATATTATTGTTATTTATTTTTATTTGCTGTTTAATATTCCAACCACTGACATATGGTTGAAAGTTGCTGTCTTGTTTGCTGTTTTGTTGTTATTAGTGTTATGTAACGTTGATTAAAAAAAATGTTTAAAAAACTTTATTGACCCAATTTGTTTATAAAAAAATAAGTACCGTATTTACATAAGTATTTAGAACATTTGCTATAAGACTCGAAATTGAGCTCAGGTGCAGTTTGTTTCCATTGATCATCCTTGAGATGTTTCTACAACTTGATTGGAGTCCACCTGTTGTAAAGTCAATTGATTGGACATGATTTTGAAAGGCACACACCTGCCTATATAAGGTCCAACAGTTGACATTGCATGTCAGAGTAGAAACCAAGCCATGATGTCGAAGGAATTATCCGTAGAGCTCAGAGACAGCATTGTGTTGAGGCACAGATCTGGGGAAGGGTACACAAAATGTCTGCAGCATTGAAGGTCACCAAGAACAAAGTGGCCTCCTTCATTTCTTAAGTGGAAGAAGTTTGGAACCACCGAGACTCTTCCTAGAGCTCGCCGCCTGGCCAAACTGAGCAATCGGGGGAGAAGAGCCTTGGTCGAGGAGGTGACTAATAACCCAATGGTCACTCTGACAGAGCTCCAGAGGTCCTCTGCGGAGATGGGAGAACCTTCCAGAAAGATCATCTCTGCAGCACTCCACCAATCAGGCCTTTATGGTAGAGTGGACAGACGGAAGCCACTCTTCAGTAAAAGGCACATGACAGCCCGCTTGGAGTTTGCCAAAAGGCTACTAAAGACTCTGAACATGAGAAACAAGATTCTCTGGTCTGATGAAACCAAGATTGAACTTTTTAGCCTGAATGCCAAGTGTCACGTCTGGAGGAAACCTGGAACCATCCCTACTGTGAAGCATGGTTGTGGCAGCATTATGCTGTGTGGATGTTTTTCAGTGGAAGAGACTGAAAAACTAGTCAGTATCGAGGGAAAGATGAACGAGCAAAGTACAAAGAGCCAGGTCTTTCACCCGATCTAACATCTCTGGAGATGAGTAAAGGGTCTGAATACTAATGTAAATGTGATATTTAAGCTTTTAATAAATTAGTAAATACTTCTCAATCTGTTTTTGGGAAAAAATCAATTTAATACCTTTTAGAATAACGCTGTAATGTAAAAAGTATATGGAATCAATACTTTCCGTAGGCACTATATTAAAACTTGTTATGGCTGAGATCCCTTTACCGGGATCGATATAACAAAAACCAGTGATAGTACAGGGCTCCATATTCAAAAGAACAGAAATCTCATAATTAAAATCCCTCAAACATACATGTATTTTATATCGTTTTCAAGGTAGTCTTGTTGTTAATCCCACCACAGTGTCCGATTTCAAATAGGATTTACGGGGAAAGCACCACAAACGATTAAATTAGCTCACCAACAACTCACTAAAATACACAGCCAATTTTACCAGCCAAAGAGAGAGAGAGGAAAAGCACATATAGAGATAAAATGAATCACTAACATTTGATGATCTTCATCAGATGACACTCATATGACTTCATGTTACACAATACATGCGTGTTTTGTTTGATAAAGTTCTTATTTACATCAGAAAATCTGAGTTTACAATGGAGCATTACATTCACTAGTTCCAAAAACATCCAGTGATTTTGCATAGCCACATCATTCAACAGAAATACTCATCATAAATGTAGATAATAATACAAGTTATACACATGGAATTATAGATATACCTCTCCTTTAATGCAACCGCTGTGTCAGATTTAAAAATAAACCGATGCCATAATCTGAGGCGGCGCTCAGAGCAAAAGTGAAATTAGCCGCCATGTTGGAGTCAACAGAAACCAGAAAATACATGATAAATGTTTCCTTACCTTTGATGAACTTCATCAGAATGCAGTCCTAGGAATCCCAGGTCCCCAATAAATGCTTGATCTGTTCAATAATGTCTTATTTATGTCCAATTAGCTACTTTGGTTAGCGCGTTTGGTAAACATTTCCAAAGTCACAAAGCGCATCCACAATAACATGACGAAATGTCCAAAAGTTCCGTAACAGTCAGTAGAAACATGTCAACCGATGTATTGAATCAATCTTAAGAATGTTGTTAACATACATCTTTCCAACCGGAGAATTACATTGACTTCAAATGAGCGATGGAACGGAGCTGCCTCTCACGTGAACGCGCGTGGTCACCTCATGGTCACCTCATGACAGTGGTTACTCATTCCTGTCTCCTTCGGCCCCCCTTCATATTAGAGTCATCAGACAACAAGGAAGTGAAAACTCATCCATATCTCGCTGTAATTTCAATGGGTGCTTCCAAACAGGAAGTGGAACTTCTCAGGTCTCTGCCTGCCATATGAGTTCTGTTATACTCACAGACATAATTCAAACAGTTTTAGAAACTTCAGAGGGTTTTCTATCCAATACTAATAATAATTTAAGCTACTCAATACTCAGCCATAAAAAGTTAACCCCTTTTATAGGTAGGCACAAAACTACCTTCATACTTCCATCATATACAAAGAAACGGTACCAGTTACTTTCAGATGAGTCATTTAGGTATTTTTGGGGGTCTTAGAGCAAAATTGAGAACACAATCGTGTTTGTGAGAATCTCCCTTTTCCACAATGGGGTAACATTAGTTTGTAGCCCAAACAGTTCGGACGCTACAAATGCCTGTATCTTTGTAGTGACTGTGTGTATTGCTACATCTTCCAAATTGTAATTAATACATTTACCATGCTCAAAGGGATGTTCAATGTCTGCTTTTTCTATTGTTACCCATCTACCAATAATTGCCCTTCTTTGAAAGGCATTGGAAAACCTCCCTGGTGGTTGAACCTGTGTTTGAAATGAATTTGACAGATAATTGTATTTCTTGGGCACAGGGACGAGGTAGTTATTGAAGCACATTTTTACACCTGATCTTTTTTGGGCTTGATATAAAGCGGTTGAATACTTATTGACTCAAGACATTTAATCTTTAAATTTTTAATTAATTTCTAAACATTTCTAAAACCATAATTCCACTTTGACATTATATAGGCCAATGACAAAAAAAATATCAAACTTTCATCTGTTTAAAATTCAGGCTGTAACACAACACAATATGGAAAAACTCAAGGGGTCTGAATACTTTACGAAGGCACTGTATAAAACACAGGATATCATGTTTTTGACTGCACTGGGCCTTTAAACTCCCTATGCTCCTTTGAGAACCCTTTTTTAAAATCACAGATCTCCTCTAGTTATGTCAGCCAACATAATGGGCAACTGAGGATTTTTATATAAATGATATTTTAAGCATGATGGGATATTAACTGATTCATTCATTCAGGAATCACACCTGTGTGGCAACAACTGCTTTCAATGTACATTATATATACAAATGTATGTGGACGCCCCTGAAAAATGAGTGGATTTGGTTATTTCAGCCACACCAGTTGCTGACAGGTGTATAAAATTGAGCACACAGCCATGCAATATCCATAGACAAACATTGGCAGTAGAATGGCCTTACTGAAGAGCTCAGTGACTTTCAACGTGGCTCCGTCAAAGGATGCCACCTTTTCAACAACTCATCAAATTTCTGCCCAGCTAGAGCTGCCCAGGTCAACTGTAAGCAATGTTTTTTTTGAGTGGGAACGTCTAGAAGCCACAACGGCTCAGCCATGAAGTGTATGCCACTCAAGCTCACAGAACGGGACCGCAGAGTGCTGAAGTGCATAGCGTGTAAACATTGTCGGTCCTCGGTTGCAACACTCACTACTACCGAGTTCCAAACTGCCTCTGGAAGCAACGTCAGCACAAGAACTGTTCTTCGGGAGCTTTATGAAATTGGTTTCCATGACTGAGCAGCCGCAAACAAGCCTAAGAACACCATGCGCAATGCCAAGCGTTTGCTGGAGTGGTGTAAAGCTGACCACCATTGGACTCTGGAGTGATGAATCACGCTTCACCATCGGGCAGTCCGACGGACGAATCTGGGTTTGGCGGATGCCAGGAAAACGCTACCTGACCAAATAAATGGTGCCAACTGTAAAGTTTGCTGGAGGAGGAATTATGGTCTGGGGCTGTTTTTATGGTTTGGGCTAGGCCCCTTAGTTCCAGTGAAGGGATAGATTTTTCTGTGCTTACAACTTCGTGGCAACAGTTTGGGGAAGGCCCTTTCCTGTTTCATTATGACAATGCCCCTGTACTGAAAGCGAGGTCCATACAGAAATGTTTGTCAAGATCGGTGTGGAAGATCTTGACTGGTCTGCTCAACCCCTCCGAAACACCTTTGGGATGAATTGGAAGGCCAACTGCGAGCTCGGCCTAATTGCCAAATATCAGTGCCTGACCACACTAATGCTCTTGTGGCTGAGTGGAAGCACGTCCAACAGCAATGTTCCAACATCTAGTGGAAAGCCTTCCCAGAAGAGTGGAGGCTGTTATAGCAGAAATGAATGCCAATGATTTTGGAGTGAGATGGTCGACGATCGGGTGTCCACATACGTTTGGTCATGTAGTGTACTTTGTATCCCTCATTTACCCATGTGTTTCCTTTTTTTGGGCATTTATCTGGAGATTTTTACGCATTGCTAGAAAACGCGCATTGTCGGATCTGAGTCCTCAGATGGATGCGCTGGAGCACCAGTGGCCTCGGACCCTCCTTTACGCGTTTTCCCCTGTGGAGCTGATTCAGCCCATGCTGGACAGGGTGTGTAGGGAGGGCTTGTCGTTGATCCTTGTTGGCCCAAAAGACCTTGGCTGGTGGAGATCAATCGCCATTTAGGCAGGGTCCAATGGCAAGGTGCAATGGCAGGTCTGGCATCCGCAGCTGGAGATTTAGAATATGTGTGCTTGGCCCCTGAAAGGTCCAATCTGATAGTAAGGGGTTTCCCTCTGAACGTTATTGCTACTAAAGGCACCTTCCACAAGAGGGTTATATGGTCATAAGTGGTGGGCATTCAAGTGTTGATGCCAAAATAAAAGGAAAATTGTTCCTTGGTGCCCCCCGGGGGCTCAACCCCTGTCACTGCTGTTTTTAAAAGTTGTGCACCGTCTCAGGCTTGTTTTCTGTTTCTATTGTGCCCACTTGGGACTTGGCTTTGGTTTTTCATGTCCGGTGTGAGGCCCCCTTTTGAACCGATGGAGTCTGTGGATCTGAAGATCCTCTCCTACAATACCGCCTTGCTCCTGGCTTTGGCATCGGCTCAACACACGTTATCTGTTCACCCCTCCTGTGTGAAGTTGGCAACTCTAATGTAACTTTGTGCCCCTAACATCATGACTCTGTTCTAGCTTTTTAGATTTTTCCTTTTTGCCTCCTCCCTTTGTTTCTGAGGAGCAACGGTTTCATGCCCTGTGCTGGTATGAAGGTTACGCATGTACATTGAGCAGACCAGGGGTGTCCGTTTGTGTGACCAACTTTTTGTCTGTTTTGCTAGTCCGACTTCTATTTCTCTGGCATATGACAGCAAAAGGCAGGAATTACCTAACGGTGTTATCGCCCAATCCACCAATGGTCTGGCGGCGTCTTGGGCATTTTTAAAGGGTTGCCTATGGGAGATAAGTTGGGCATCACCACACACTTTTGTGAGGTTTTATTGCTTGGATGTCACTAACCCCAGTGTAGCCAACAGTTTGCTTATGGCTGGGGTAGGAGAGGGTTCTTAGGCAGGGCACAGATTGCGCAGGTTTTCCTGTGGATTGGTGTCCTTTGGGGTCAGCTTGGGGCGTGATTTCATATCCCCATGGACTGTGTTGTACCAAGTTGACAGACTGAAAAGGAACATACAGTTATGACTGTAACTGCTATTCCCTGAAGGAAGACTGTTTGGCCCCGCTCGGCCCAGTTCGGGGCTTGTGAATATCGGTACAAATTGAAGGACTTAATCCGTACCTCCAGGTTTATGACCTGTAGAAGGTGGGGCTTCCGGTGAGGCACGGTGTTCATTGGCCTTATCAGGTGTGATTCTAACCTCATTTCCCTCCTGGGAACAGTAGTTAGTCATAACTGTACATTCTCCAGAAATTCTTTCACTATGGAATGGGATCTCTCTAGATCGCTGAAGGGTCAGCTGGGACTAGCTAGCGTAACACAAAAGGCCTTGCTTTTGACTCTTGATGGAGACAAGCTGTGCTCCATATTAAGGCAGACGCTCCTGAACTCGCCCTCACCCCGGTGGCTTGATGACGCTACACAAGTTTCCCCTCTGTCCCTGGAGAGATGCTTGGGCTCAAGTAGAACAGCCACTCACAAAGCTCCACTATCTCCCCGGCGACTCGCAGGGACCATGATTGGTGCTGCTGGATTTTAATCAATTCTCTCCCTGTCCTTCTCTTTTCTTTGAGACAGAGTTGCTTCATTTTCTTTCCTTCTCGCTCCTTGTCTTGACTCTTGACATATGTGACCCATTTCAAGAAGCTAGGTTTATGCCACACGACATTACTACACAGGATGAATGAAAGATATCATGGAGAACTGAAAAAGTATTGCTACTGCTCTCAACATTGCTGTCCTGAATTTAGCAGTCGCTATCAACAAAAAGTTGTGATGGAATACTTTCTGGAGGACAATTGTGCAAACTGACTCTCTCTGACTCAGATGATGAAGAAATCCTTGATGTAGGTAAAACATTTCTGTTGAACCAGACATTGTAGAGTCTTCTGATGACAGTGATGGGGAAGAACAGTGCTCAACAGACGACTGAGTTTTGAATTCAGTCGATTGCCTAGGTAAGAGAATGTTTGCAAATTGAGAGGGAGTTGTAAAGAGAACACAGAAGGCTGTTGTATAAATCACCTGTCTCTGGATTACATCTTCAAACTGAGGGCAACCATGGGACTAATAGCAAGATAAAACATTTAAAACATACGGGGTCTGTAAAATGTATATAGGTTCAGAACTTTTGTGAAATAGCACAGTTTCAAATAGAAATCAAACTGGTTGGACATCAGAAATAGAGGAAGGACTAAAAACAATCCTGAAATAACTATTGTAAAATAGACTGTGTATAAGATGTATAAATTGAAGGTAAAAGCCGAAGTCTTTATTAGTTTACTCCAATTGGGTGATCAGTGGTAGGGTTTGCGGGGAATAATAATAAAGGTATATTATTTTTAAAAGTATGTATGTCTATATATATGTATGTGTAAAGGTTTTCCTCCTCTTCCTCTGAAGAGGTGTAGCAAGGATCGGACCAAGATGCGGTGTGGTAAGTGTCCATGGTTTTTAATATGAGAAAACTCAACATGAACACAAATACAAAACAATAAATGTGAACAAAACCGAAACAGTACCGTATGGCGAACAAACACAGACACGGAAACAATCACCCACAAAACAACAGTGAAACCCAGGCTACCTAAGTATGATTCTCAATCAGAGACAACTAACGACACCTGCCTCTGTTGAGAACCATACTAGGCTGAACACAGAAAACCAACCTAGAAACACAAAACATAGAATGCCCACCCAACTCACGTCCTGACCAACTAAAACAAACAAATAACACAAGAACTAGGGTCTGGACTAGGGTCACCCCCAAGGTGCGGACTCCGGCCGCAAAACCTGAACCTATAGGGGAGGGTCTGGGTGGGCATCTGTCCGCGGTGGCGGCCCTGGCCCTGGACGTGGACTCCACTCCACCATAGTCTTAGTCCGCCTCTGTGGCCTCCTAGGAATGGTGACCCTTGCCCCCGACCCTGACCTGGGAACCCTAATAAATAGGCCCACAGGACTGAGGGACACCTCTGGACTTAACAAATTCCTCTGGACTGAGGGGCAGCTCAGGACTGAGGGGTAGCTCAGGACTGAGAGGTAGCTCAGGACTGAGAGGTAGCTCAGGCTGGTTGGCAGCTCTGGCAGCTCCTGGCTGTTTGACGGCTCTGGCAGCTCCTGGCTGACTGGCGTCTCTGGCAGCTCCTGGCTGACTGGCAGTTCTTGCAGCTCCTGGCTGACTGGCAGTTCTGGCAGCTCCTGGCTGACTGGCGGCCCTAACAGATCATGGCTGACTGGCGGCTCTAGCAGATCCTGGCTGACTTGTGGCTCTGGCAGCTCCTAGCTGGCTGACGGCTCTGGCAGCTCCTGGCTGACTGATGCTGACTGGCGGCTCTGGCGGCTCCATGCTGACTGGTGGCTCTGGCGGCTCATGACAGACTGGAGGCTCTGGCAACTCATGACAGACTGGCGGCTCTGGCGGCTCATGACAGACTGGCGGCTCTGGCAGCTCAGGACAGACTGGCGGCTCTGGCGGCTCAGGACAGACTGGCGGCTCTGGCGGCTCAGGATAGACTGGCGGCTCTGGCGGCTTAGGACAGACTGGCGGCTCAGGACAGACGGGAGACTCTAGCGGCTTTGGACAGACGGGAGACTCTAGCGGCTTTGGAGAGGCGGGAGACTCTAGCAGCTCTGGACAGGCGGGAGGCTAGCAGCTCTGGAGAGACGGGAGACTCTAGCAGCTCTGGAGAGACGGGAGAATCTGGCGGCGCTGGAGAGGAGGAAGGCTCTAGCAGCGCTGGACAGGCGGGAGCATCTGTAGACAATGGATGGAGAGACAGCCTGGTGCGGGCGGCTGCCACCGGAGGGCTGGTGCGTGGAGGTGGCACTGGATAGACCGGACCGTGCAGGTGCACTGGAGCTCTTGAGCACCGAGCCTGCCCAACCTTACCTGGCTTGATGCCCACTCTAGACCGGCCGATACGAGGAGCTGGAATGTACCGCACCGGGCTATGCACCCGCACTGGAAACACTGTGCGCTCCACAGCATAACACGGTGCCTGCCCGGTCCCTCTCGCTCTCCGGTAAGCACAGTAAGTTGGCACAGGTCTCCTACCTGGCTTAGCCACACTCCCTGTGTGCCACCTCCCCAATACATTTTTGGGGCTGCCTCTCGGGCTTCCTTGCCAGTCGCGTTCCCTCCTATCGTTGGCTCCTCTCTCTATTGAGAAACAATGGGAAAGTAATTATGTTTTGAAGGTTGATATACTTGCAACCAATGTTCCCTTTCAGGTTTGCAGAGCGCAAACTTGAATGCTGTGAAAATTCTGTGCAACTTCCAGCGGAAGATTACGATGAACACCGAGGCTGTACCCGCATTAAGTTACAGTTTTAACAGTGGCCAAGTAGACTACTGTGACCATTTGATCATAATGTAGATCTACCAGAAAGGCCTACCATCAAAAAAAATGGAGGATATGCATCCCATAACATTTTAACATGGAAATAGCTGTTCTATCATTCAGCGTGTATGATATACCATTTTCTAGCTCTGAGTCTCACAATTTCAAATTTTGCTACATAAGACCGAATCGAGGGGGTGGATCACATAATTTGCCTCTCTGTCTCTCCCTTCCACTTTCTCAACCTCTCAGCCTCTGCTTATTTTTCTTTCTTTCCTTTCTTTCTCTCTTTGCCTCTCTTTAATTTCCCATCCATCTCTCTTTACCTCTCTGTTTCTCCTTTCTCTTTTTCTCCACATCTCTTCCTTTCCTTTCCTTCGCTCTTTGCCTCTCACCGTCAGTAAACTGGGTAAACTCAACTGCGGTCCAAGTCCCAGACTTCCCTCCAACTCACCCATAATGCACTCCTGTGTTCTGTCTCTGCATGGAGACATGCTGCGGCGCCATTGGAACTTCTATGATCCATGCGGCTGTGACCATGACAGTCATGGGGCATGTCATTGGCCTAGTTGAGTTACACAGTAGATTAGCTAGAGTAGGGCCACACATGACTCCCATGATTGTGCGTCGTATAACCACTCCACACAAACATGTTTTGTCTGAAGGGTTCTTATTTGACCTTATATCTGCCACAGGCCACGAAGTGAAGCTAGCTTTGTTGCTACTGTATGTGCAATATCTAACAACTGTATACCTGAATATTAATGATCACATCAGGGGGCCCTATTTTGAAAATGCTACAAAGTGGCGGTGTTATTGCCCCAAAAAAACTGCATTTGTATTGGGTATAAATTAGCCTTAACACACAAGCTAACTTTGAGTCACTGTAGCGAATACTAGTAGCTTTGATGGATAAACAGATGGACAATGGCATGGTACAGTATGACTACTAAGTCATATGGCTTAGGTCTGGAGACATCATGATGAAGTAAATCCCACATGTATATGGCTCTGGTCATAAGTATAGAGGTTGGCTAATTCAAATTCCCACTGCAGAACAGTGCAAAGAGTAGGTCACTGTGAACATCATGCCCTCAAGATTGCCTTTAACTTATTCCTACAAGTTATAGATAGTGATATATCAGCAGTGTGACTAATATGAAGAGGGTTCTACTGTAATTACAGCTAACTTAGACCGTAACGGCATAGGTAGCATCACTGTAAAGTTGACAGATAGAGCTGCCTTATGACTTTGCCATAGACCACTGCTGATAACGATCTATTTAGATATGGTGAGTCCCACAATTTTGCCATTTGCAGTACAAATGGGAAGACCTGATAGAATTATAGGTAATCCTTCAAAATATGCACAATGATATTTCTCCATGATTTATTATCTGGAGTTGACTAGGGTAGGACACACATACTGTTATTCTCCAAATATGTCTGTAATGTAGCAAGGCCCCTTTAAGAACATCACATTCAGTATCCCTGAGTGAAAGTTAGAAAATGAGGCAAGATTTTATTATGTTGTATAAACTATTGTAATCGAATTACATTGTAGTTAACGATATGCTAACATGTTGGAATGCTTGAATGAATGACCGAAGTAGGGTGCTACTTCTAGTCAGTAAGAGGGTTTTTGTATGCATACTGCACATGTGTGCATGTCATTGCGTGCCTTGATAATCAACTACATGTGTTCGGGGGGAGCTGGCAATAGAACTGGGCTTTCTGTGCATGGTTGAGAAAGCTTCATTAACTGACTTTGTCCAGGTTGTTGGGTAAAAGTGTCTTGTCTGTGTGTGAGTGTGTGCGTATTTCATTGTGTGTACGTGTTTCAGAGAGTGTGTATGTGTCTGTGTCTTTGTCTGCAAAGGAATTGGTTTCAGTGAGGAAGGTGGGCCTAAAGTGTCTCCAGACATGTGGCTACAAGAGGAGCCTGGCTGGATCAATGGCCTCTCTGTTTCCCTCCTCTCCCTTCTCTCCTCCTTTCTCCAGCCACCCCACAATCCCCTGCTCATGAAGCTCAATGTTTTCCTGACTCCTCGGCAACCTAACCACCGACACCCGCCCTGCTTTACACCCTGTCTCCTTCTTAAGCTAGAATAAAACAAAACCATGGTTAGCCAGTGGTTACACATATGGACGGCTGATAGGGAGGATGCAGGGTCAAGTCTTCAGTTGTGTTGTCTTTTTGTTTTCTGAATTTTATCTTGTTATTTGCAATTGTAAGGTTTTCTTTATTGGCAGTGTCAATAAAACTAATATGCTATGTGCACAATATTATTTGTTTTGGGGGTAGATAAAAGTCCTTGCTAGTTGTCGTGGTTGGGGAGCACATTTGCGTTCAGGATTTCTAGGTGAAATAGAGGAATTGGAAACAACTTTGTACAGTAACAGCTAACATAGCAATGAAAAGAATAGCATAACATGTCACCTCACATTATAGGTCATGACTGAAGCATGATATACTGTCTACAGTACCCATAATGCTCTGTAACCATTTCTGGTTTTATCTTACTATTTAGCACAATCAACCTCTCATCTCTCATATCAAGTGTTAATGAACTGTGAAACAGTGACCAACTCGGTCCCGCTTTAAATTATATGCAGTTTATAATGGATTTGCAAAATTGTACATATTATATTACTCCAAAACATTTCTAGGATGGCCCGGCTTCTTTACCTCTTGGGGGACATAGTCAATATTGGACCTGACCTCAACATTCCCCAAAATGTTGTTCTTTAGGATAACACACTCTAAAGTGCGGTCATGCACAGCAAAACAACTTTAATAGGGCCTTTTAAATCATTTTTTTGTTATTATTTATTTTTATTCAATATTCTCAGTTTGTTTGGGGGGGGGGGACAACAACGTTAGATTTTCTGTTTTCACAACAATGCCACATGTTGGATGACTGTGAAAAATCAAAGAAACATAGATTTTTGAGTGTAGTTGTCCTTTAATTCAGTGCACTGCCCACGCTGTTGTTTGGTTAGAGGGTTTTCTGTGGCTGCCAATGGAATGGGTGGAGTAAAAGACCAGCAACACTGTATTATTCAGAGCCCCATGAAATGACACCATGTATACATTCTACAGACTCTACTGAGTACTCCCTACAATAGTTTTTGCTCTATAAGCCCATATGTATTTCATATACAGTGATTCGCATTGGGGGCATATGACTTTGAAAACATGTTTTAAAACCCACATTTAATACAAATGTCACTTAAATATAAACAAATATGAATAATTGATCAAGTTTAGACAATTATTTTTCATATATCATTAATAAATACAGGTTATTGACACTTTCATGCTGTTACGTGGGGACTTTTATTTGGAAAAAAAACAGAAATTCCGTGACCCGGTAGTACTTTGTTAGTGTTGCTGATCGTGGAATGAGTTCTCAAATCAAATGCCCAATTATTGTGCCACAGTACAGCAAAAACCATGCAAGTTAACCTTTACTTATTGTAAATTAAATTAGTTTGTAGTAGTTAAGTGTTGACTTACATACTGATTACATACTGTAGCTACCTCAGTTGTTATTACAAATCATTTGGATGACTTCACAGCAATTGGTAGCTAGCTGAAATAAAAGAATCCCCTTAGATAGCACATAGACCTTATCCATATGGTGTGACAAAGGCCTTTCCTAACAGAACTGCTAACTTTCTTTGTTGTTACTTTTAGAAGATGCTTAAAATTATAAAAAGACAAAAAAGTAATTGTGATTGTGTTGAATTGTTTTGGGGAAATAAAGATAGATATTGTTTTAAAAAGGTAGAGGTAATATTTAATTCACTACAGAAATGTGTAGATGGCTTAAGTTACCCCGCAGCATGTTTTCAAAACTGTAATGTTTATATTCATTTTGATTACACTCATTCCTCAGTGTTCTTCATGCATGGACAAAAACTCTCAAATAAATTACAAAAATAATCACTGACTTGGTCCTAATTAAAAAAAGAGAGTGTCTTAGTTGGTTTCATCATGTCCTCCTCCTATGTCATTCTATCTTTCTCTTTCTCAGATTCATTCCTTCCTCCTTTAATTCATAGGAATGTTGGGTTACATGTCTCTACCCTCAGCCACAAACAAGCTCGTCCTTCACAAAGCGACGGGAAACGTGCTATCTCCCTCGTCCCTATGATTGCAGGGGCACCCACTAAAGTCTCTCTCTTGCGCTCTCTCTCTCACTTGCTCTCTCTCTGAGCAGGCGATGAGTTGAATTAGTCATAATTAAAGTGGTGACTTTGAGTGTGCAAAGGGGGGGCCTAATAGCCTGCTGGTATTGTTGGGCCTTGCATATTTCAGACTCTGGTGTGTGTTTGTGCATGTGTGTGCGTGTGTAGTGTACTGTATGTGAACGTATATGTATTATACACGTGTGTGTTTGGGGAGACTGTTTGAAAGTGTGTGTACATAGTATGTGTGCATTATATACTGTATATGAAAGGGCATTCAGAATGTTCTTTACATGGTAGCAGCATGCTTACAGCTCCCACTGTGATGACTCTTAGACATACTCTAGCTCAGTGATTTCAAGGTCCAAGGTTAAAGTGGCTTGACCTTTAAACAGATGGTCACTAGGAAAGTGTTGAAGTACATGGACCCTATTGTCGGTATTCTAGGAAATGCAGATAGAGTCATAACAGTGGGAGCTGTAAGAATGCTGCTAACATGTAAATATTATTTTGAAAGCCTATTCACACATATATAATGCGTACATACAAAGTACACACACTTTCAAATAGTCTCCCCACACACACATGTACAATACATATAAATCAAATCAAATCAAATTTTGCTTCTAGTCCCGACAATGCAGTAATAACCAACAAGTAATCTAACTAACAATTCCAAAACTACTGTCTTATACACAGTGTAAGGGGATAAAGAATATGTACATAAAGATATATGAATGAGTGATGGTACAGAGCAGCATAGGCAAGATGCAGTAGATGGTATCGGGTACAGTATATACATATGAGATGAGTATGTAAACAAAGTGGCATAGTTAAAGTGGCTAGTGATACATGTATTACATAAGGATGCAGTCGATGATATAGAGTACAGTATATACGTATGCATATGAGATGAATAATGTAGGGTATGTAAACATTATATAAGGTAGCATTGTTTAAAGTGGCTAGTGATATATTTACATAATTTCCCATCAATTCCCATTATTAAAGTGGCTGGAGTTGTGTCAGTGTCAGTGTCAGTGTGTTGGCAGCAGCCACTCAATGTTAGTGGTGGCTGTTTAACAGTCTGATGGCCTTGAGATAGAAGCTGTTTTTCAGTCTCTCGGTCCCAGCTTTGATGCACCTGTACTGACCTCGCCTTCTGGATGATAGTGGGGTGAACAGGCAGTGGCTCGGGTGGTTGATGTCCTTGATGATCTTTATGGCCTTCCTGTAACATCAGGTGGTGTAGGTGTCCTGGAGAGCAGGTAGTTTGCCCCCGGTGATGCGTTGTGCAGACCTCACTACCCTCTGGAGAGCCTTACGGTTGTGGGCGGAGCAGTTGCCGTACCAGGCGGTGATATAGCCCGCCAGGATGCTCTCGATTGTGCATCTGTAGAAGTTTGTGAGTGCTTTTGGTGACAAGCCGAATTTCTTCAGCCTCCTGAGGTTGAAGAGGCGCTGCTGCGCCTTCTTCACGATGCTGTCTGTGTGAGTGGACCAATTCAGGTTGTCTGTGATGTGTATGCCGAGGAACTTAAAACTTGCTACCCTCTCCACTACTGTTCCATCGATGTGTATAGGGGGTGTTCCCTCTGCTGTTTCCTGAAGTCCACAATCATCTCCTTAGTTTTGTTGATGTTGAGTGTGAGGTTATTTCCTGACACCACACTCCGAGGGCCCTCACCTCCTCCCTGTAGGCCGTCTCGTCGTTGTTGGTAATCAAGCCTACCACTGTTGTGTCGTCCGCAAACTTGATGATTGAGTTGGAGGCGTGCGTGGCCACGCAGTCGTGGGTGAACAGGGAGTACAGGAGAGGGCTCAGAACGCACCCTTGGGGGCCCCAGTGTTGAGGATCAGCGGGGTGGAGATGTTGTTGCCTACCCTCACCACCTTGGGGCGGCCCGTCAGGAAGTCCAGTACCCAGTTGCACAGGGCGGGGTCGAGACCCAGGGTCTCGAGCTTGATGACGAGCTTGGAGGGTACTATGGTGTTGAATGCCGAGCTCTAGTCGATGAACAGCATTCTCACATAGGTATTCCTCTTGTCCAGATGGTTTAGGGCAGTGTGCAGTGTGGTTGAGATTGCATCGTCTGTGGACCTATTTGGGCGGTAAGCAAATTGGAGTGGGTCTAGGGTGTCAGGTAGGGTGGAGGTGATATGGTCCTTGACTAGTCTCTCAAAGCACTTCATGATGACGGAAGTGAGTGCTACGGGGCGGTAGTCGTTAAGCTCAGTTACCTTAGCTTTCTTGGGAACAGGAACAATGGTGGCCCTCTTGAAGCATGTGGGAACAGCAGACTGGTATAGGGATTGATTGAATATGTCCGTAAACACACCGGCCAGCTGGTCTGCGCATGCTCTGAGGGCGCGGCTGGGGATGCCGTCTGGGCCTGCAGCCTTGCGAGGGTTAACACGTTTAAATGTCTTACTCTCCTCGGCTGCAGTGAAGGAGAGTCCGCATGTTTTCGTTGCAGGCTGTGTCAGTGGCACTGTATTGTCCTCAAAGCGGGCAAAAAAGTTATTTAGTCTGCCTGGGTGCAAGACATCCTGGTCCGTGACTGGGCTGGATTTCTTCTTGTAGTCCGTGATTGACTGGAGACCCTGCCACATGCCTCTTGTGTCTGAGCCGTTGAATTGAGATTCTACTTTGTCTCTGTACTGACGCTTAGCTTGTTTGATAGCCTTACGGAGGGAATAGCTGCACTGTTTGTATTCGGTCATGTTACCAGACACCTTGCCCTGATTAAAAGCAGTGGTTCGCGCTTTCAGTTTCACGCGAATGCTGCCATCAATCCACGGTTTCTGGTTAGGGAATGTTTTAATCGTTGCTATGGGAACAACATCTTCAACGCACGTTCTAATGAACTCGCACACCGAATCAGCGTATTCGTCAATATTGTTATCTGACGCAATACGAAACATCTCCCAGTCCACGTGATGGAAGCAGTCTTGGAGTGTGGAGTCAGCTTGGTCGGACCAGCATTGGACAGACTTCAGCGTGGGAGCCTCTTGTTTTAGTTTCTGTCTGTAGGCAGGGATCAACAAAATGGAGTCGTGGTCAGCTTTTCCGAAAGGAGGGCGGGGCAGGGCCTTATATGCATCGCGGAAGTTAGAGTAACAATGATCCAAGGTTTTTCCACCCCTGGTTGCGCAATCGATATGCTGATAAAATTTAGGGAGTCTTGTTTTCAGATTAGCCTTGTTAAAATCCCCAGCTACAATGTATGCAGCCTCCGGATAAATGGATTCCAGTTTGCAAAGAGTCAAATAAAGTTCGTTCAGAGCCATCGATGTGTCTGCTTGGGGGGGATATATACGGCTGTGATTATAATCGAAGAGAATTCTCTTGGTAGATAATGCGGTCTACATTTGATTGTGAGGAATTCTAAATCAGGTGAACAGAAGGATTTGAGTTCCTGTATGTTTCTTTCATCACACCATGTCTCGTTAGCCATAAGGCATACCTTCACATACACAAAACAAAGACCATCTATTATACTGACAAGATTATCAACTGACCACTCTAACAATGAAAATACATATCTGCAAAGGCGAAAGGCAGGCGAGAGGAAGCGAGATCAGATGGGAACATTCTACCAATGAGAGCAGATATGTGTATGAACAGAGACAACTCAGATATAAAATATTTTTCCTCAAAGTTGCCGGAATATCACAAGCATTACACTTACAGTGTCTTCAGACAGTATTAATACCCCTTGACTTTTTCAAAATGTTGTTGTTACAGCCTAAATGTTAAGCACGTTTTGTTCCACAGGCCTACACACAATAACCTATGTCAAAGTTGAATTATGTTTTTATACATTTTTACAAATTAATTAAAAGCTGAAACATATTGAGTCTATGAGTATTCAACCCCTTTGCCGTGGCAAGCCTAAATTAGTTCAGCAGTAAAAATGTGCTTAGCAAGTCTGAACACAGATTCAACCACAAAGACCAGGGAGGTTTTCCTCGCAAAGCAGGGCACCTACAGTATTGAAATCCCTTTTGACCATGGTGAAGTTATTAATTACACTTTGGGTTAATAATTACACTTTGGATGTATCAATACACCCAGTCACAAAAAAAGTTACAGGCGTCCTCAGCTGCCTGAGAAGAAGGAAAGCGTTTAGGGATTTCACCATGAGGCCAATGGTGACTTTAAAACAGTTACAGAGATGAATTACTGTGATAGGAGAAAACTGAGGATGGATCAACAACATTGTAGTTACATCACAATTACTAACCTAAATGACAGAGTGGACAGAAGGAAGAATAATACAGAATAAAAATATTCAGCAAAATTGTTTGCTATAAGGCACTAAAGTAAAACTGCAAAAAAATGTGGCAAAAAAAGTAACTTTATTTCCTGAATGCAATGCGTTATGTTTGGGCCAAATCCAACGGAACACATCACGGAATACCACTCTATATATTTTCAAGCATGGTGGTGGCTGCATCTTGTTATGTGTATGCTTGTCATCGGCAAGGGAGTTTTTTTATATAAAAGGAAACGGAATAGGGCTAATCACAGACAAAAAAAACCTGGTTCAGTCTGCTTTCTAACAGACACTGTGAGACAAATTCACCTTTCAGCAGAACAACAACCTAAAACACAATGCTAAATCTACACTACAGTTGTTTACCAATACGACAGTGAATGTTCCTGAGTGACCTAGTTACAGTTTTGACTTAAATCATCTTGAAAGCCTATGGCAAGACTTGAAAAATGGCAATCTAACAATGGTCAATAACCAACTCAACAGTGCTTGCAGAATTTTTTAATTAACAATTTGCAACTATTATACAATCGAGGTGTGCAAAGCTCTTAGAGACATACCTAGAATGACTCACAGCTGTAATCGCTATCTCAGAGGGTTGAATACTTGTGTAATCAATTATTTTATGAATATGTATGTTTTTACAAATGTTGGAACTTTTCTTCATTGCAGAGTATTTTGTGTAGATTGTTGACAAAAAAATATGATAAATCCATTTGAATGCCTCCTTGTAACACATCAATTTGGAAAAAGTGAAGGGGTATGAATACATTCTGAAGGCACTGTATATCACTACACTCGTTACAACCTAAGAATTATGAAACTTCTATTTAATCAAATAAGCCTCACATATCCAAAGAGAAATTAACTTTAATACTGACCAAATACGACACTCTCTCATTGCCCTCCATACAAAACCTCTTCCCTTGGTCTGCTTAAAGCTTATTTTTGCGCTGACAGATTTTGGATGAAGTCAACCCTCTCGTTTCGCTTATTCTTGTCTGGCGTGGCCAATTCAGTTCTGAAGGCTTACCTGGCTGTCCAAAAAAAAAAAAAAAATCGAATCAAAAAAAAAAAGTGAAAGTAAATAGAAAAATGACCAATAATTAAGGAGCAACAATATAATAACAGTGGCGAGGCTATATACAGCGGGTACCAGCACAGAGACAATGTTCGGGGGCACAGGCCAGTCGAGGCAATTGAGGTAATGTGTACATGTAGATAGAGGTAAAGTGACCATGCATGGATAATAAACAGAGAGTAGCAGCAGTGTAAAAATTGGGGTGGGGGGAGGGCTGCAATGCAAATAGTCCGATTTGATTAACTGTTCATCAGTCTTATGGCTTTGGGGTAAGCAGCTGTGAAGAAGCCTTTTGGACCTAGACTTGGCACTCTGGTACCACTTGCAGTGTGGTAGCAGAGAGAACAGTCTATGACCAGGGTGGCTGGAGATTTTGGCAAATTTTTGGGCCTTCCTATGACACCGCCTGGTATAGAGGTCCTGGATGACAAGAAGCTTAGCCCCAGTGATGTACAGGGCCGTACCCACTACCCTCTGTAGTGCCTTGTGGTCAGCAGCTGAGCAGTTGCCATACCAAGCATTGACGCAACCAGTCAGGATAATCTCAATGGTGCAGCCGGATAACTTTTTAAGGATCTGAGGACCAATGCCAAATCTTTTCAGTCTCCTGAGGGGTAATAGGCTTTGTTGTGCACTCTTCACGCCTGTCTTTGTGTGATTGGACCATGATAGTTTGTTGGTGACCTGCTCCACTACAGCCCTGTCGATGAGAATGGGGGTGTGCTCGGTCCTCCTTTTCCTGTAGTCCACAATCATCTCCTTTTTCAAGATCAAGTTGAGGGAGAGGTTGTTGTCCTGGCACGACACGGCCAGGTCTCTGACCTCCTCCCTATAGGCTGTCTCATTGTTGTCTGTGATCAGGCCTACCAATGTTGTGTCATCGGCAAACTTATTGATGGTGTTGGAGTCGTGCTTGGCCATGCAGTCATGGGTGAACAGGGAATACAGGAGGAGACTGAGCAAGCACCCCTGAGGGGCCCCCTGTGTTGAGGATCAGCGTAGCAGATGTGTTGTTACCTACCCTTACCACCTGGGGGCGGCCGGTCAGGAAGTCCAGGATCCAGTTGCAGAGGGAGGTGTTTAGTCCCAGGGTCCTTAGCTTAGGGATGAGCTTGAAGTGCACTATGGTGTTGAACGGTGAGCTGTAGTCAATTAATAGCATTCTCACATAGGTAGTCCTTTTGTCCAAGTGGGAAAGGGAAATGTAGGGTGCAATAGAGATTGCATCATCTGTGGATCTATTTGGGAGGTATGCAAATTGGAGTGGTTCTAGGGTTTCTGGGATAACGGTGCTGATGTGAGCCATGACCAGCCATTCAATGACTTCATGGCTACAGACATGAGTGCTACAGGTCAGAAGTCATTTAGGAAGGTTACCTTGGCGTTCTTGGGTACAGGGACTATGGTGGTCTGCTTTCAACATGTTGGTATTACAGACTCAGTCAGGAAATGGTTGAAAATGTCAGTGAAGAAGACACTTGCCAGTTGGTCAAAGCTTGCTCGGAGTACACGTCCTGGTAATCCGTCTTGTCCTGTTGCCTTGTGAATGTTGTCCTGTTTAAAGGTCTTACTCACATTGGCTGCGGAGAGAGTGATCACACAGTCGTCCAGAGCAGCTGATGGCCTCATTCATGCTTCAGTGTTGATTGCCTCAAAGAGAGCATAGAAGTTATTTAACTTGTCTGGTAGGCTTGTGTCACTGGGCAGCTCGCGGCTGCGCTTCCCTTTGTATTCAGTAATAGTTTGCAAGCAATGCCATATCCGGCGAGTGTCGGAGCCGGTGTAGTACGACTCAATCTTAGTCCTGTATTGACACTTTGCCTGTTTGATGGTACTTAACAGGGCACAGCAGAGCTTTGTACGTGTCTCTGTGTGTGGAGTAAAAATGGTCTAGAGTTTTTTTCCCTCTGGTTGCACAATTAACATGCTGAACGTAATTAGGTCAAATGGATTTAGGTTTCCCTGCATTAAAGTCCGCAGCCACAAGGAGCGCTGCCTCGATGAGCATTTTCGTGTTTGCTTATGGCCTTTTACAGCTCGTTGAGTGCCATCTTAGTAACAGCATCAGTTTGTGGTGGTAAATAGACAGCTATAAAAAATATAGATGAAATCTCTCTTGGTAAATAGTGTGGTCTAAAGCTTATCATGAGATACTCTACCTCAGGCAAGCAAAACCTCGAGACTTCCTTAATATTAGATTTCATGCACCAGTTGTTGTTTACAAATAGACACAGACCGCACTTACTGGAGGCAGCTGTTCTATCTTGCTGATGGACTGAAAACCCAGCCAGCTGTATGTTATCCATGTCGTTGTTCAACCACGACTCGGTGAAACATTAGATGTTACCTTTTTAATGTCCTATCACAGTTTTTTAATTTAGTCCGTTTATAATACAATCCACAATGACGTACAATCAGACTACATGAAGTAAAGCTTCAACAGTGTACTATGCAATCAAGATCATGATGAACAGGTTTTTCTCCATGAAGAACCAACCTTTGTTGAAGGAACATAAGCTCAAATATATAATGGGTTGTTAAGACCCTGGATGCTGACTTGTTGCTGAGTTCTTCACCACAATCCCATGATAATGCCAATTAACAGTTCCATTTCAATTGTCAATGCACATCCACTGTCCCAGAGCCCAGACAGATTTATAAATAATATTTCCCATATGCTACTATCCTAGCATTTGGTTTGCAACAGTTGGGGTTTGTCTAACAGTTTTGTCTAAACCTTGCTGTCTGCCTCTCCGATCTCTAGAACAATGTCAAAATCAAATAACATTTTATTAGTCACATGCACCAAATAAAACCGGTATAGACCTCACAGTGAAGTGCTTACTTACAAGCATCTAACCAACAAAGCAGTTTACAAAATACAAATAAGAATAAGAAAAAAAAGGAACTAGTAATTAAAGAGCAGCAGTAAGATAACAATAGCGAGACTATATAAAGGAGGTACCGTTACAGAGTCAATGTGCGGTTGGTCAAGGTAAATGAGGTAATATTTACATGTAGGTAGAGTTATTAAAGTGACTATGCATAGATAATAACAGGGAGTAACAGCAGCATAAAAGAGGGGGTGGTACCACACTCCGGTACCACTTGCCGTGCGGTAGCAGAGAGAACAGTCTATGACTAGGGTGGCTGGAGTCTTTGACAATTTTTAGGGCCTTCCTCTGACACCACCTGGTATAGAGGTTCTGGATGACAGGAAGCTTGGCCTCAGTGATGTACTGGGCAGTACACACTAACCTCTGTCGTGGCTTGCAATCTGATGCCTAACATATGCCATACCAGGAGTTGATGCAACCAGTGCTCTCGATGGTACAGCTGTAGAAACTTTTGAGGATCTGAGGACCCAAATCTTTTCTCTGAGGACCCAAATCTTTTCAGTCTCCTGAGCTGGAATAGGTTTTGTCGTGACCTCTTCACAACTGTCTTGGTGTGCTTGGACCATGTTAGTTTTTTGGTGATGTGGACACCAAGGAACGTGAATTGAAGCTCTCAACCTGCTCCACTGCAGCCCCGTTGAAGAGAATGTGGGCGTGCTCTGTCCTCTTTTTCCTGTAGTCCACCATCATCTCCTTTGTCTTGATCACGTTGAGGGAGAGGTTGTTGTCCCCGTTGATTAGAATTTGGTTGTTGTCCTTGCACCAAGCAGCCAGGTCTCTGACCTTCTCCCTATAGGCTGTCTCGTCGTTGTCTGTGATCAGGCCTACCAATGTTGTGTGATCGGCAAACTTAATGATGGTGTTGGAGTAGTGCCTGGCCGTACAGTCATGGATGAACAGGGAGTACAGGAGGGGACTGAACACGCACCCCTGAGGGGCCCCTGTGTTGAGGATCAGCGTGGCAGATGTGTTGTTACCTACCCTTACCACCTGGGGATGGCCCATCAGGAAGTCCAGAATCCAGTTGGAAAGGAAGGTGTTTAGTCCCAGAGTCCAATTATGTAGTTCTATTTTGCAATCTCCACCATGCCATGGATTTGAACAAGACAAGACTGACAGCTTCTCTGAGACAGGAAAATTCATTTATCAGGATAATTATAATGGATATATCCAAAGAAATTGCAATAGAAACGAATGTAAAACAAATTAAATTGCACATAGTTTTCTGTCATTTCAGCTGCTTGATTAAGCTTTTATTCATTTGTTGGCAACCGTTTTATAAAAAATTTGTTCCCCGAACCCAGGAATTATTGTGAATTACATCCTCCTGAAGGCTGTTTCTCCGGCCTTTCGCTTTGCCTCAGGCCTAAGAACAGCCCTTAGTCGGAAGTTATTCACAAGATAATTCCTAGGTTCTCATGCCTTATTGCTTAAACACTCACTGACAGTTCTAAAACAAACTGAGGTTACATATAAATAATCACTTTTAAGATATTGCATTCTCCACAGACATTATAGCACATGAGCGTACACTGTGTGTCTGGATTGAAAGAGAAATTAATTATACATTCGTTTCATGGCTAAATATACATCAGTTTCATGGATAAATTTCTAATAGGGGAATAGTTTAATCTGAAAGGATGCAAAGCAAGAGCATTTCGGGACAGGATACCGAATGCGGCAGCCTACTGACTCTCTCTCAGTGCTTTTTCAGCACAGCACAGTGCTCCACCAACATCAATGGTTCATTAATCACCACGTACATACACAGAAATGAAAGCCCCTTTCCTACCGCAGCCAATCATCAACGTGTTGCCAAGGAAACAACCTCCACCCTAGAGAGGTTTTTTCATGGATTTTCCTTTTTGGTTGATGTTCCCTTCGTTCCCGGAATCATTTGGCAGTCGTCTGACAGAGGGAGAGAGCGCATAGCCGAGGAGAAGAAGTGCAGAGTGAGAAACATTAGAACTCGAGAAACACAAACCAGTTTGAGGAAGAGCCGGATACATCATTGATTTCTATGATGTACGTTCTGTTGTGAATTTGGATGTTCAGTGTTTTTTTTAGCATATATAGTAGCTATACAGTAGCCTAGATTGTAGGCTAACTAGCGACCGTTGCTAGGGTATATCTCCGATGGCTATGAAGGGAACAACTAGATGTGGCCAGTGTGTCATAACCAAACTAGGCTGTAGTCTTTTATGTTGTAGTTTGATTTGATGTATTTCATTCATGCTCACAGTTGACAAGACTGAATTTTGCATTTAGACAATACTTAAAAACCCACAAGATATTACATTCAGTTAAAAATATCCTATCTTACGAGAAGTTACAGTTTAAAAAGTCACATTTGGCTATTAAAAAGTCTGATGGCAGTAGCAATGGTCGAATGTTTCAATCTGTTCCTGCGTTTATGCTGGACAGTTGGCTCCGATGTCGGAGAATTATGCAAGTACTTTCTTCCCTTCTATGTGGTAGGAGATCATGTAGAGGGTGGTCAGGTTAGTGCAGTTCAAGAGGAACCTATGAGTGTGACACAATGACAATCAAAATTGGTTCAAGTATTTGAAATATTTTTGCACTTTAGTCCAAAGGCTATCAAAATGATGCAATGCGACAATTAGGCTTATGGCAGACATTTCTTTATGATATAATAATGATAAAGGAAATAATAAGAGCATTATAAGGAATCACATATTTCTAGTCGCTTTATCACAACATTTAAGTTTGTGAATCATCTTCTTTTTAATTAAACAGTAAAATATGTTACTGTATGTAAAAAAAGGTGCTCTTGTTGCATGCTCCACACAGTCAGTCAATACAACTGTCCAAACAAAATGGAATCAGACTTTTTGACTGACTTAGGATGAAACTGACCTTCTATGAACTCATGTGTCAACTTGACATTGAAACACACAGTTGACTGACCTTGAACACCTTCAAATATATATATTAAATTTGTATTTACTTTGTATTCCAGCAATTTAGTTGCTATTGAATCCTATACATTTATAGGTAAGGTTGTGTTGCTTTGGGAGATTCACAATCTGGTAATGTTGTGCATCACTGTTAACTTTGGGTCTAAGGAAGTTTCAAGTGGATTTTGATTCAAACGTTTACAAAAAAAGTGCAGGCTCTTCACATTGAAATCAAGAGCTGCAAATCATCGCTGCGGTGGCCAATGGTTCAATACAAGTTTTATACCATTGAATAATTATCCTCCCAAACAAGTCAGAAAGCGCTCATCTGGGGAGCTGGACAAACTCAAGGCTGTCTGGATCTATTCAGTAAGCCCACCTTTACCTTTTTTTTTCGCAGTTTCTGAAAAGTCCTTGTAAACCTGTCAAAATGTGGTAGCACTTTATTTGAAAGGGTATTCAAAACACCCGATGTGAATGGTTCATGACACATTTAAGAGTGCTGAAGTATCAACCTTTGATTCAACTTTAATGTCGCTTCTGACATGTCAAAATAAAAGTCCCCTTTTTGATTACAATACCTAAGATTTTTTTATTTTCAAATGGATCACTTCTAAGTATGTGTGTGTATTGGGTGTGTGAGGAATCCCCATAATCACCAGAGGAAAACCTTTACAGGACAGGACCAAAAAGAAGAAATTGGAGAATGTGTTAACACTTATTTCCGAGGGTGGATGAGGGGGGGTCTAACAGAACTCTGATAGTGAGGAAAGCAGATTTCAAACTACAACAGTGCAGGAATTTACCCCTCAACCCTCTTTTTCTCTGTCCACACCTCTATCCTTAAACCCATCATACTCAGATAATCTCTCTCTGTCTCTCTTTCTCTCCATCCTTTTTCAGTTGACCCTTGAGAAGAAGCGTATGTTCATCCATATCTGATGAACCACTCTTTGTACATAGTCCCCCATTTTTAGAAGAGCGAAGGTATTGGGACAGATTCATTTCTATGTGTATTAAAGTAATAAAAAGTCAGGTATTTGGTCCCATGTTCGTAGCATGAAACTACATCAAGCTTGTAACTCATTTGATGGATGCATTCGCTGTTTGTTTTGGTTGTGTTTCAGATTAGTTTGTGCCCAAAGAAATGAATGGTAAGTAATGTATTGTGTCATTTTGGGGTCACTTTTATTGTAAATAAGAATAGAATATGTTTCTAAACACTTCTACATGAATGTGGATGCCACCATGATGACGGATAATCCTGAATGAATCGTGAATAATGATGAGTGAGAACGATATAGACGTACAAATATCTCCGCCTCGTCCCGCTGCGTCGTCCGCTAGTTCCAAGGTAATGTACAACACTTTGGTTTTTATCCCTGACATACACAGTGCCTTCAGAAAGTATTCATACATGTTGTTGTGGAACAGTGTGAATTCAAAAGGGATTAAACAGCGTTTTTCTCTCACCCATCTACACACTTTACCCCATAATGACAAAGTAACATTTTTGTCATAATAAAATACAGAAATATCTAATATGCATAGGTATTCTAACCTCGGAGTCAATGCATATTAGAATCACGTTGGGCAGCAATTATAACTGTGATTCTTTAAGAGTATTACACAGCTGGACTGTACAAACTTTGCACGTTATTATTTTCTAAATTCTTCAAGCACCTTCAAATTGGTTGTTGATTATTGCTAGGCAACCATTTTCAAGTCTTGCCATAGATTTTCAAAAAGAAGTCAAAACTGTAACTCTGCAACTCAGGAAAATGCACTGTCTTCTTGTTAAGCAACTCCAGTGTATATTTGACATTGTGTTTTAGGTTATTGTCCTGCTGAAAGGTGAATTAATCTCCCAGTGTCTGGTGGAAAGAGGACTTTTGCTGTTAATATTTCCATTCCGTTTCTTTTTTTATCCTGAAAACTCCCCAGTCCTTAATGATTACAAGGATAACCATAACCTGATGAAACCACCACTATGCTTGAAAATATAGAGAGTCGTACTCAGTTATATGTTGTATTGGATTTGCCACAAACATAACACTTTGTATTCAGGATAAAAAGGTAATTGTTTTTCCACCAGTTTGTGTTAAGAACTGCAATGCTGCTGGGTTTTTCAAGCTCAACAGTTTCCCGTGTGTATCAAGAATGTTCCACCACCCACAGGACATCCAGCCAACTTGACACAACTGTGGGAAGTATTGGAGTCAACATGGACCACCATCCCTGTAGCACATTTGACACCTTGTAGAGTCCATGCCCCAACGAATTGAGGCTGTTCTGGGGGGTGAAAGTCAATATTTGGAAGGTGTTTTTAGTGTTTGTACACTCAGTGTTTGAAACTTTGATAAACTTAATTTAAAGTTTGTCAACTTGAAACAGACAATGAATGCAATGTCTACCATAATGAAGCTGAATATATAAACATAGAATTTGAATATTCAATTGAATTGTTTTACTGATTGAAATATTCATTCAATTCAGTATCAAATCATGTAATACAGGTTACATTTTGTGAATTCAATGATTCAATTTGCACATTATAAATGAAAAAAATATTACATTCAAATTCAACATCCTAATACAAAAATGCTAAATTACAGAATTCAAATACAATTTCTGTTGGCACTGACATCGCTCCATAATTCTCGTAGTGAAATCCTTAAGCGGTATCCTTCCTCTCCAGCAACTGAGTTAGGGAGGACGTCTGTATCTTTGTAGTAGCTGGGTAAATTGATACACCGTCCAAAGCTTAATTGATAACTTCCCCATGCTCAAAGGGATATTCAGTGTCTGCTTTTTTTTCCCAATAGGCGCCCTACTTTTCAAGGCATTAGAGATAGGGCAGTCATTCAAAAATCATGTTCACCTCTGTTATTGTACACAGACTGAATTCATGCAACTTATTATGTGACTTGTTAAGCAAAGTTTTACTCCTGTACTTATTTGGGCCATAACAACCAAGCTGAATCCACACTCCAAGACTGCTTCCATCACGTGGACTGGGAGATGTTTCGTATTGCGTCAGACAACAACATTGACGAATACGCTGATTCGGTGTGCGAGTTCATTAGAACGTGCGTTGAAGATGTTGTTCCCATAGCAACGATTAAAACATTCCCTAACCAGAAACCTTGGATTGATGGCAGCATTCGTGTGAAACTGAAAGCGCGAACCACTGCTTTTAATCAGGGCAAGGTGTCTGGTAACATGACTGAATACAAACAGTGCAGCTATTCCCTCCGCAAGGCTATCAAACAAGCTAAGCGCCAGTGCAGAGACCAAGTAGAATCTCAATTCAACGGCTCAGACACAAGAGGCATGTGGCAGGGTCTACAGTCAATCACGGCCTACAGGAAGAAACCCAGCCCAGTCACGGACCAGGATGTCTTGCTCCCAGGCAGACTAAATAACTTTTTTGCCCGCTTTGAGGACAATACAGTGCCACTGACACGGCCTGCAACGAAAACATGTGGTCTCTCCTTCACTGCAGCCGAGGTGAGTAGGACATTTAAACGTGTTAACCCTCGCAAGGCTGCAGGCCCAGACGGCATCCCCAGCCGCGCCCTCAGAGCATGCGCAGACCAGCTGGCCGGTGTGTTTACGGACATATTCAATCAATCCCTATACCAGTCTGCTGTTCCCACATGCTTCAAGAGGGCCACCATTGTTCCTGTTCCCAAGAAAGCTAAGGTAACTGAGCTAAACGACTACCGCCCGTAGCACTCACATCCGTCATCATGAAGTGCTTTGAGAGACTAGTCAAGGACCATATCACCTCCACCCTACCTGACACCCTAGACCCACTCCAATTTGCTTACCGCCCAAATAGGTCCACAGACGATGCAATCTCAACCACACTGCACACTGCCCTAACCCATCTGGACAAGAGGAATACCTATGTGAGAATGCTGTTCATCGACTACAGCTCGGCATTCAACACCATAGTACCCTCCAAGCTCGTCATCAAGCTCGAGACCCTGGGTCTCGACCCCGCCCTGTGCAACTGGGTACTGGACTTCCTGACGGGCCGCCCCCAGGTGGTGAGGGTAGGCAACAACATCTCCTCCCCGCTGATCCTCAACACTGGGGCCCCACAAGGGTGTGTTCTGAGCCCTCTCCTGTACTCCCTGTTCACCCACGACTGCGTGGCCACGCACGCCTCCAACTCAATCATCAAGTTTGCGGACGACACAACAGTGGTAGGCTTGATTACCAACAACGACGAGACGGCCTACAGGGAGGAGGTGAGGGCCCTCGGAGTGTGGTGTCAGGAAAATAACCTCACACTCAACGTCAACAAAACTAAGGAGATGATTGTGGACTTCAGGAAACAGCAGAGGGAACACCGCCCCATCCACATCGATGGAACAGTAGTGGAGAGGGTAGCAAGTTTTAAGTTCCTCGGCATACACATCACAGACAAACTGAATTGGTCCACTCACACAGACAGCATCGTGAGGAAGGCGCAGCAGCGCCTCTTCAACCTCAGGAGGCTGAAGAAATTTGGCTTGTCACCAAAAGCACTCACAAACTTCTACAGATGCACAATCGAGAGCATCCTGGCGGGCTGTATCACCGCCTGGTATGGCAACTGCACCGCCCTCAACCGTAAGGCTCTCCAGAGGGTAGTGAGGTCTGCACAACGCATCACCGGGGGCAAACTACCTGCCCTCCAGGACACCTACACCACCCGATGCTACAGGAAGGCCATAAAGATCATCAAGGACATCAACCACCCGAGCCACTGCCTGTTCACCCCGCTGTCATCCAGAAGGCGAGGTCAGTAAAGGTGCATCAAAGCTGGGACCGAGAGACTGAAAAACAGCTTCTATCTCAAGGCCATCAGACTGTTAAACAGCCACCACTAACATTGAGTGGCTACTGCCAACACACTGTCAATGACACTGACTCAACTCCAGCCACTTTAATAATGGGAATTGATGGGAAATGATGTAAATATATCACTAGCCACTTTAAACAATGCTACCTTATATAATGTTACTTACCCTACATTATTCATCTCATATGCATACGTAGATACTGTACTCTATATCATCGACTGCATCCTTATGTAATACATGTATCACTAGCCACTTTAACTATGCCACTTGGTTTACATACTTATCTCATATGTATATACTGTACTCGATATCATCTACTGTATCTTGCCTATGCTGCTCTGTACCATCACTCATTCATATATCTTTATGTACATATTCTTTATCCCCTTACACTGTGTATAAGACAGTAGTTTTTTGGAATTGTTAGTTAGATTACTTGTTCGTTATTACTGCATTGTCGGAACTAGAAGCACAAGCATTTCGCTACACTCGCATTAACATCTGCTAACCATGTGTATGTGACAAATAAAATTTGATTTGATTTGATTTGACAAAGGGGTTGAAATCTTATTGACTCTTATTGACTTATTGACTCATTTCAGCTTTTCGTTTTTTATTCATTTGTAAAATATTCCAAAAACAAAATTCCACTTTGACATCATGTGTAGATCAGTGACACAAAATATTAAGTTCACCCATTTTAATATCAGGCTGTAAAAAGTCAAGGGGTGTGAATACATTCTGAAGGCACTGTAGGTATGTCTCTTGTCCAGGTGGAATAGGGCAGTGGGTAGTGCAATAGCGATTGCGTTGTCCCTGGATCTGTTAGGGCGGTACGTGAATTGTAGTGGGTCTAGGTTGTCGGTTAAGATTGAGGTGATAATGGTACTTTTTGGGGGGTATATTTTTGGTATTTTATTAGGATCCCCATTAGCTGTTGCAAAAGCAGCAGCTACTCTTCCTAGAGTCCACTTAAAACATGACATAATACAGAACGTTAATAGGGAAGAACAGCTCCAGGACAGAACTTCATCAATAAAAAAAAGGCACACGTAGCCCATATATCAATACATACACACAAACTATCTAGGTCAAATAGGGGAGAGGCATTGTGCCCCTAGCCTGTCAACGCGCTTCATGATGATAGACGTGAGTGCTACGGGGCTATTGTCATTTAGTTCCGTTATCTTCGCTTTCTTAGGTACAGGAACAATGGTGGACATCTTGAAGCAAGTGGCAACATCAGATTGGGATATCGAGAGATAGAATATGTCCGTAAACACTTCAGCCAGCTGGTCTGTCTACACATGCTCTAAGGATGTGGCTTGGGATGCCATCTGGGCCGGCAGCCTTGAGAGGGTTAACGCACTTAAATTACTTAATCGGCCACGGAGTACGAGAGCACACAATCCTCCTGCTCTCAGCTCAATGTTGTTTTCCTTGAAGCGGGTGAAGAAGGTGTTTAGCTTATCCGGGAGTGTCCACAACATGGCTGGCTTTCCCTTTATAATCTGTGATTGTCTGGAGTCTCTGCCACATACGTCTTGTGTCTGAGCCGTTGAATTGCGACTCCACTTTGTCCCTGTACTGTCATTTCGCCTCTATGATGCCTTACGAAGGTCATAGCGATCACTTTATTTTATCGGCGGTCGCTTTACGGAGGTCATAATGATCACTTTATTTTATCAGAGGTCACTTTACGGAGGTCAAAGCGATCACTTTATTGTATCGGAGGTCGCTTTACGGAGGTCATAGTGATCACTTTATTGTATCGGAGGTCGCTTTACGGAGGTCAAAGCGATCACCTTATTGTATCGGAGGTCGCTTTACGGAGGTCATAATGATCACTTTATTGTATCGGAGGTCGCTTTACGGAGGTCATAATGATCACTTTATTGTATCGGAGGTCGCTTTACGGAGGTCATAATGATCACTTTATTGTATCGGAGGTCGCTTTATGGAGGTCATAATGATCACTTTATTGTATCGGAGGTCGCTTTACGGAGGTGATAATGATCGCTTTATTTTATCAGAGGTCGCTTTACGGAGGTCATAATGATCACTTTATTGTATTGGAGGTCGCTTTACAGAGGTCATAATGATCACTTTATTGTATCGGAGGTCGTGGAGGTCGCATTCCTACAGCATTCCTAAGCTCTACATAAAGGTTCATCAAATGAACCCTTGCAATGAAAATCCATTAAAATCTGAAAATCAATCATGTATAAATAAAGTCATACCAAATAAAGGTGGCTTTGCCAAATATGGCATTATGCTTTTGCCACTCTTCATACAGTATAGCATGGCTTTCGTTTATAAACGGTTTATGAAGGCTTCATTAGGCCTTAAAAGGTATGCTTTGTTTAACGTCAGACCAAATATACTGTATTCTGTGGTAAATATACTCTGAATAATGGATAGTACTGTGATTTCACTCACTCTCACTACTATCATTTGTTTCTCTCTCTTCATCAGGATACCTCCTCTAGGCCTATCCTTTTGATTTGGAAATAGCAAAATAACACGTGGCATGAAGGTCAAAGTCAATAGTGAGACAACCTTGTATGGTAGAGATGTTTAAATGGAGAATGTTTAGTCCAATGAGATTTCTATATCGTTTTCAATAAAAACCTAGCTAAAACCACGATGCAAATGTATTTACAAGACAAGGATAAATATGGAAACATCAAATATCAATGAAAAGACTTCATATCAATGAAAAGTATTAATAAAAAAGCATAAATTTATAGTTAAAAAAATGTAATAGTATTTTATGGTTTATTAAGGTTCGTAACATGTTCTACGTTTAGAAATACATTGAGCAATTCCATGTACAAAATATTGTGATACTGGCACACAAAAGCATGATAAAATACTAAATATAAGCATTTACAAAAAGGTGTGCAGTCATGCCCATTTTTGTGATACAACACTTTTCCAGGCATAAAGGCATGAAAACACAACCACCACATGTTTATTGTTTCAAGGAAAGTTTTAGCAGCAGGGGGAGAGTGACGGAGAGTGTGCCTGTGTGTAGCCCACTAGCCAGATTCGGAAGAGCGGAATGGGAAAGATACATAGCATCAGCACACAATTGATTTTCGGCTCCAGTCAGCTGTGGCTACCGTGGCTCACTGAATTGTGGCCCCCTCGATCTGCTGGGTCGCTTGTCCCCAGTGCCTCTGGCAAGGTAGCATGGGGAGGTTCTCTGGGGGGCTGTGGCGATTAGCCAGCGGGAGCCAGAGCTCCACACAAACACAAACACCCTTCACACAGGCTGGGCTGCTGGAAGCCATCCAATTAAGGCAATGGAAGATGGTGAATTTGCATACATATTAAAGTGAGGCCCGTTATAAAAAAAAATGAGAGAGCGAGAGAGAGAGTGGCAGGGAGGGAGAAAGAGAGAATGGGGAAGAGAGAGAGACCAACAGAGAGTAAAACGAGCGTATATGAGTGAGATTCTCATAGAACTCTTTCATCACAAAATACAGGGCCGCCTTTGCTCGAGCATAGATTTGCATATTTTTAGGGAGATGTACAACCGTGCATGGGCACCAGTGGGAAACAGGAAGCTGGTGAGAGACAGAACCATTTCGGTGCACTGACGAGAACCTCTGTATAGCTATGGTAAACCAGTCAGTCCTCTCAAGGGATAGGCTACAAGCAGTACTCTATTGCAAAGCCAGTCTCCAATGGTCAAAAACCTAATAGTCTTTGAATACCCTTATGGTCAGGTATTTACAACTCCTGTCCTGGAGAACTGCAATGTTGTCAGGCTTTTGTCTACAGCCCAGCAGTAGCCCACCCGATAACTAATCACTTTGTTATGGTTTTCAATTTAAATCACAAGTAGTATAATGAGGTAAACTTTGAACCAAAGCAATGTTGCCCATCCTTTGGCTCAATGGGGATTTCAACTTCCTGTAACCGAGGCCTCTTTTGAACTCAAAGAATACCTCTGCTGACTCTAGACGCCAGCAGTGACAGTAGTCCTTGCAACAGTGTCATATATTAAACCTGACATCATCTCCAACTGAAGTCCTGGGGAGCTTGTGGTTGTGCTGATTCAACTAATGGTGGTCAAGACTGATGACCATGATAACTTGAAGGTATGCTGGTGTTGGGCTGGAACAAAAGCTTGCACACCCAATTTCTATTCAGGACCAGAGTTGGATAACCTTATAATGAGGTACAGTATGCTTGACTTACCCAGTGGACAGTCAGTACTAAACTATAGAAACACCGAATTCAACACTGAGGTGTGGAGAGTTGACAAAGAAGATGATAAAAACGTAGGAGAGAAGAAACAGTATTTATTTTAAAAGATGAAAATCAACTCTAGACAATGTAAATAAAGAGGAGGCAGACATAGACACACAAAAAATGATCTTGACTGCTGTGTGCATGAGATGATAAGAGACTGAGAGTGAAAAAATGAGAGGAGAGAGAGGAAATTAAGTGAATGCAGAGGAAAGGAGGTTTTGATTGTAATAAGAGAGGCCCAGCTCCACTCTGTCAGGATCAAGCCACTCTGCAACTGCTGCCACTACCTCTAACTGCCCTGCTCGCGCATTGCACACATTCCTGTATAACCTCAGAAAGGCATGGAGAGAGGGAGAGGGAGGGGGAAAAAGAGAGGGAGGGGAGGAGTGTGTGAGAGACAGAAAAGTGTGAGGCGAGAGAAGGAGAAAGAGCCAGATTTACAGGGGACGAGGCAAGAAAGCGGAACGCAGTGTGTGTGTGTGTGTGGTGTACATTACACAATAGGACCCCAAAAAATGTGAAGCATTTATAATTTTTGTATATTCTCCGTCAGCAGGAATGAAGTCCTGATGTAAATATGCAATGACTAAGAATGTAAACACTGTAAAAATAGAGACACAGCCAGTGCAAGAGACTGAGTGACTACATCACACACAGACACACAGAGACAGATGCATAGATACAGAGAGAGAGAGAGAGAGAGAGAGAGAGAGACACAAACTAACAAACATGCACACACAGACATACAGAGACCATATACCGTATACATAACTAGAGACAGAAGATGATATTGAGTCCCAAGTAATCTGTCTCAGAATGTAGGAGTACAAAAAACAGGCATATACTGTATAATACTATCACAAAATAGCACATAAACAAACATGAACACACAAACAATACCACAGACATACCAACACGCACACACACATATGCATGCACGCACAAGTACACAAACAGGAATGCACTCACACAGACACACCCACCAACTCACAAACACACACAGAACCACCCACAAACACAAATACATGAAACTGAAGCCCCTTCGGCTGTGGTGTGTGTGTGTCTGTGTGTGTGTGTGTACGTGTGTGTGTGTACGTGTGTGTGTGTACATGCATATGTATGTATGTGAAGGCGTGCCTACCATACACGCAAGCCTACTAGAGGGGCAGGCTCTGAAAGTGAGTGATGAGATTCTCCATGAGTGTTATAGAACCTGGCCTGTCCTGAGTACAGACCATAGATGGTTGTATGTCTCGGGGCATGCCTAAAACCTCAAATGGAATTGTAGAAATTAAGCCCAAACTTTGTCAGAGAGAGAAAAACTGCGGCCAGTGCAGTAGGTTGAGCCAACAGAAAAGCAACACATTTGAACCAGTGGCGGAAAAACAGATAACGTTGAACAAAATGAAACCAATTGAAGTGTGTTGCGTAAATGCAAAGCACCATCCTAATTATTTAACTGAGCAAGCTTGGCCCGGAGCTGGCGTTACCACGGCCACGGATTAAGTTGAGCCCATTAGACATACTTTAATTTAGAGGAAAAGGGCGGGAGAGGAACTCAGTGTCGGAAGAGGGGGACATTGCCAGACCTCAGACTGAATGGGAATGGTATCTCTGTCTTCATACAGTACACTCACATTTAAATGACAACCACGTAGAATATAAAGTCTATATTTTATGTTGTTATGGCATTATTATGAAGGTTATCTAATAATGCCACAGGTGACTGTTTATAATGTATATCAATATACATGAAAATTACATCACCGATATACAATATAGCCTTAGATGATGACATAAGTGCATGTCATTATGGATGGTAACCAGAGTTTTTGGGCCCGCTTTAAATTAGGTTCAGCTTATAAAGGCTTCATAAAGCCTTCATAATGGCTCCACAAGACTACACAAATACGTTACAAAGTATCTGTAACCGTATGTCATGCTTTATAAAGTGTTAAATGTGGCATAACTGTGTAACAATCAACAATTTCAAATGTGACATAACCCACTATGTCGAATACGATATAAACACGTGCTTTATAAACGGTGACATGTTGGGTCGAAGGATTGGAATACACTCTAAAGTGAAGTCATGTTAGTCACATTACAGCGAATCTCTTTCCGAGACACTTCCGCCCAAATGGGGTTTAAGCTAACAAATCAAATCAAATTAATTTATATCAGCTGATATATCAAAGTGATGTACAGAAACCCAGCCTAAAACCCCAAACAGCAAGCAATGCAGGTGTAGAAGCACGGTGTAGAAGCACGGTGTCTAGGAAAAGCTCCCTAGAAAGGCCAAAACCTAGGAAGAAACCTAGAGAGGAACCAGGCTATGAGGGGTGGCCAGTCCTCTTCTGGCTGTGCCGGGTGGAGATTATAAGATGTTCAAATGTTCATAAATGACCAGCATGGTCAAATAGTAGTAATCACAGTGAACAGGTCAGGGTTCCATAGCCACAGGCAGAACAGTTGAAACTGGAGCAGCAGCACGGCCAGGTGGATTGGGGACAAGGAGTCATCATGCCAGGTAGTCCTGAGGCATAGTCCTAGGGCTCAAGTCCTCCGAGAGAGAGAGAGAAAGAAAGAAAGAAAGAAAGAAAGAAAGAAAGAAAGATAGAAAGAAAGAAAGAAAGAAAGAAAGAAGAGAATTAGAGAGACACAGGAGAAATACTCCAGATAAACTGACCCTAGCCCCCGACGCATAAACTACTGCAGCATAAATATTGGAGGCTGAGACGTCAGGAGACACTGTGGATGATACCCCCGGACAGGGCCAAACAGGCAGGATATAACTCCACCCAAATGCCAAAGCACAGCCACCACAACACTAGAGGGATATCTTCAACCACCAACTTACCATCCTGAGACAAGGCCAAGTATAGCCCACAAAGATCTCCGCCACGGCACAACCCAAAGGGGAGTGCCAACCCAGACAGGAAGACCACGTCAGTGACTCAACCAACTTAAGTGTCGCACCCCTCCTAGGGACCTCATGGAAGAGCACCAGTAAGCCAGTGACTCAGCCCCTGTAATAGGGTTAGAGGCAGAGAATCCCAGTGGAGAGAGGGGAACCGGCCAGGCAGAGACAGCAAGGGCGGTTCGTTGCTCCAGTGCCTTTCTGTTCATTTTCAGATTCCTAGGCCAGACTACACTCAATCATAGGACCTATTGAAGAGATGAGTCTTCAATAAAGACTTAAAGGTTGAGACCAAGTCTGCGTCTCTCACATGGGTAGGCAGACCATTCCATAAAAATGGAGCTCTAGAGGAGAAAGCCCTTCCTCCAGCTGTTTGCTTAGAAATTCTATGGACAATTCGGAGGCCTGCATCTTGTGACCGTATCGTATGTATAGGTATGTACGGCAGGACCAAACCCGAAACATAGTTAGGAGCAAGCCCATGTAATGCTTTGTAGGTTAGCAGTAAAACCTTGAAATCAGCCCTTGCCTTAACAGGAAGCCAGTGTAGGGAGGCTAGCACTGGAGTAATATGATCCCATTTTTGGGTTCTAGTCAGGATTCTAGCAGCCGTATTTAGCACTAACTGAAGTTTTAGTGCTTTATCCGGATAGCCAGAAAGTAGAACATTGCAGTAGTCTAACCTAGAAGTAACAAAAGCATGGATTCATATTTCTGCATCATTTTTGGACAGAAAATTTTGGATTTTTGCAATGTTACGTAAATGGAAAAAAAGCTGTCCTTGAAACAGTCTTGATATATTTGTCAAAAGAGAGATCAGGGTCCAGAGTAACGCTGAGGTCTTTCAGTTTTTTTGGAGACGAATGTACAACCATAAAGATTAATTGTCAGATTCAACAGAAGATCTCTTTGTTTCTTGGGACCTAGATCTAGCAACTCTGTTTTGTCTGAGTTTAAAAGTAGAACATTTGCCACCATCCACTTCCTTATGTCTGAAACACAGGCTTCCAGCGAGGGCAGTTTTGGGGCTTCACCATGTTTCATTGAAATGTACAGCTGTGTGTAATCCGCATAGCAGTGAAAGTTAACATTATGTTTTCGAATGACATCTCCAAAAGGTAAAATATATAGTGAAAACAATAGTGGTCCTAAAACGGAACCTTGAGGAACACCGAACTTTACAGTTGATTTGTCAGAGGACAAACCATTCACAGAGACAAACTGATATCTTTCCAACAGATAAGATCTAAACCAGGCCAGAACTTGTCCGTGTAGACCAATTTGGGTTTCCAATCTCTCTAAATGAATGTGGTGATTTATGGTATCAAAAGCAGCACTAAGGTCTAGGAGCACGAGGACAGATGCGGAGCCTCGGTCTGATGCCATTAAAGGTTAATTTACCACTTTCACAAGTGCAGTCTCAGTACTATGATGGGGTCTAAAACCAGACTGAAGCAATTTGTATACATTGTTTATCTTCAGGAAGGCAGTGAGTTGTTGCGCAACAGCTTTTTTTTTTAATTGAGAGGAATGGGAGATTCGATATAGGCCAATAGTTGTTTTTTTCTGGGCCAAGGTTTGACTTTTTTCAAGAGAGGCTTTATTACTGCCACTTTTAGTGAGTTTGGTACACATCCGGTGGATAGAGAGTTGTTTATTATGTTCAACATAGGAGAGCCAAGCACAGGAAGCAGCTCTTTCAGTAGTTTAGTTGGAATACGGTCCAGTATGCAACTTGAAGATTTAGAGGCCATGAATATTTTCATCATTGTGTCACGAGATATAGCACTTAAACACTTGAGTGTCTCCCTTGATCCTAGGTCCTGGCAGAGTTGTGCAGACTCAGGACAACTGAGCTTTGGAGAAAGCTGTAATTTGTTTTCTAATGATCATGATATTTTCCTCAAAGAAGTTCATGAATTTATTACTGCTGAAGTGAAAGCCATCCTCTCCTGGGGAATGCTGCTTTTTAGTTAGCTTTGTGACAGTATCAAAAAGCAATTTCGGATTGTTCTTATTTTCCTCAATTAAGTTGGAAAAATAGGATGATCGAGCAGCAGTGAGGGCTCTTCGATACTGCACTGTACTGTCTTTTCAAGCTATTCGGAAGACTTCCAGTTTGGTGTGGCGCCATTTCCGTTTACATTTTCTGGAAGCTTGCTTCAGAGCTCGGGTATTTTCTGTATATCAGGGAGCTAGTTTCTTCTGACAAATGTTTTTTGTTTTTGTGTGCAATTGCATCTAGGGTATTGCGCAAGGTTTAATTGAGTTCCTCAGTTAGGTGGTTAATTGATTTTTGTCGTCTGACGTCCTTGGGTAGGCAGAGGGATTCTGGAAGGGCATCAAGGAATCTTCGGGTTGTCTGAGAATTTATAGCACGACTTTCGATGCTCCTTGGTTGGGGTCTGAGCAGATTATTTGTTGCGATTGCAAACGTAATAAAATGGTGGTCCAATAGTCCAGGATTATGAGGGAAAACATTAAGATCCACAACATTTATTCCATGGGACAAAACTAGGTCCAGAATATGACTGTGGCAGTGAGTGGGTCCAGAGACATGTTGGACATGTTGGGGGATATGGTCACTAGTGTAACCAGGAGGTGAGGCCTCATTTAACACAGTAAATTCATCAGGCTTAAGCCATGTTTCAGTCAGGCCAATCACATCAAGATTATGATCAGTTTATTGACTATAACTGCCTTGGAAGTGAGGGATCTAACATTAAGTAGCCCTATTTTGAGATGTGAGGTATCACGATCTCTTTCAATAATGGCAGGAATGGAGGAGGTCTTTATTCTAATAAGATTGCTAAGGCGAATACCGCCATGTTTAGTTTTGCCCAACCTAGGTCGAGGCATAGACACGGTCTCAATGGGAATAGCTGAGCTGACTACACTGACTGTGCTAGTGGCAGACTCCACTAAGCTGGCAGGCTGGTTAACAGCCTGCTGCCTGGCCTGCACCCTATTTCATTGTGGAGCTAGGGGAGTTAGAGCCTTGTCTATGTTCGTAGATAAGATGAGAGCACCCCTCCAGCTAGGATGGAGTCCGTCACTCCTCAACAAGCCAGGCTTGGTCCTGTTTGTGGGTGAGTCCCAGAAAGAGACCAGAGAAGGCTCGGCCTCTGAATCCGACTCGCTGCTTAAAATGGCCTGTGACCTCAGATTGTTTTGGGGACCTCAAATTCTCCTCTGGTTTTTGCCTGCCATATCAGTGCTGTTATACTCACAGATATTATGTTAGCAGTTTGTGAAACTTCAGAATGTTTTCTATCCAATGCTACCAATTATATGCATATCCTAGTTTCTGGGCCTGAGTAACAGGCAGTTTACTTTGGGCACGTCAGTCATCCGAACTTCTGAACACTGCCTTCTAGCCCTAACACTTTTTAAAATACTTTTAACATAGACCAGGCCCTGTTGTTACCTCATATATAATGTTTACACACCACGTTACTCATCTCATATGTATATACTGTATTCTATTCTACTGTATTTTAGTCAATGCCACTCCGACATTGCTCGTCCTAGTATTTATATATTTCTTAATTCCATTATTTTACTTTTAGATGTTACTTTTAGATATTGTTGTGAATTGTTAGATACTACTGCACTGTTGGAGGTAGGAACACAAGCATTTTGCTACACCCGCAATAACAAACATCTGCTAGTTATGTGTATGTGACCAATACAATTTGATTTGATATCCTAGCGATAATGCCTTGCATTATGCCTGGAAAGAAATCACTTCAATTAGCTTAACTTGCCAGTAGCTCAACCATTGGCCAAACTTACCCCATGGCCATTGACTCAACTTACCCCAAGTAAAACATTTTGACCACACAGCTAAAAGGATGCACTTAGGACCTCATATTGAAGCTTATAGTGACCCCAACTGATATATAGAACAATCAAAAAATTATCTATTTTTGCTTTTGATGCAAGCACCACGAAACCTCTAACACAATACATTCAGTTGATTTGGTGAAAATCTGTATTTTGGACCTAACTTGCTTACCACTTTTTCCATGTGGTTTCTTCCTTCACTGACCTCATGAAATGATAACCTCTTCCTAAATATTTGGTCAAATTATTAATTTTGTGTATGGTTTTCTAGCAATAAGGGTGGCTCAACTTACCCCTTTGGCTCAACTTACTAACATGTGCACCAAAGACATACGTACATATTCTTTATGACATATATCAATAGTGTTGAAAGCGACCCAATGCTTCTCATATCTCTGCCTTTCAAATTGCCTTGGAGAAGACCGTTTCTAAAACAAAGCCAACTAAAGTCTCTTAGGGGGACATTTCTTGGTGCACAACACTATCAATGAAGTCCCATAGGCAACCTGTCCACAGAGATCACTCTAGATTCAAGGCGAAATTTGACGATTTGACATTTTTGCAGGTCACCAGGACGTCGGGAGACACCGTCAAAACCGCCCAGTATGGGCAAAAATAGAAAACTCAATGCCCAGAGCTGGGATTGAACCCACAAGCAGGAACGCATTGCTTAGATCACTGCACCATCCTTCCACAATGAGTTAACAAGTTGAGATGTGGAGTTTTTCAAACCTTATCCCAAAATGTAATCCTTAATTTAACCAATCGGAATGAATGCCTGAAGTTAAATGCCTGAGTTGTTTCTGTATCCCGAACCTTAACCCTTCATCTAACCCAGTCAGAATGAATGCCTTAACTTAACTGTAGTGGTTTTTGTGTGCCTAAAACTCATCAAGGGAGCTGTGGGCCTACATACAGGATGTCGCCACTAGGGGCAATGATGAGCGCTATTACTACCAAGTAGGCTTGGGTTTTGCTAGGGTGGGAGATGAGCGTAATCCGCGAGCTCGTTCTTGAGGGTCGCATGTTTAATCCCAGTGATAGGCACTAGTTTTTGCAACTTCTGCAGTGAGACTGTTAGAGGTTGTTGACCTGTCACCGTGTGACCAAAGAGTGCCAAGAAGAAAGACTAAGAAAAAGCACATTGATCGGTTTGGTTGAAACATCCACCCTCAAGGGCTATGGATGAAGGGTTGTGTCTGTGTGTGTCTGTGTGAGGGAGAGAGAGAGAGAGTTTGTGTGTGGGTGTGTTGTGTGGGGCTGTGATGTCTGGATTGGTCTCCTTGGTGACTGGCCCGTGTAAAAAAAATTGCTGTGAGTATTGATCTAGCCGCCAGCGTCTCCTGGGAAACGAAGATCTGTTGCCTTCCATAAAAGGGGAACTGACGTGACAGGTTCATGTTGCTGAGGGTGGTAAAATAGGGGTGCATGTACCAAACACCTTCCATCTCTCATACAGTATTTACCCTGAAAGTGGCTTGGTATGAAGGGACAGTCATCAACCACATCGAATCCATGGATTGTAGTAGTCGTCATAATGTCTTAGATAGTTTTGTCATGGCCATTCACTCAAGACAATGAATAAAACAACAAAGTGTGTTCAGAGTGTTCAATTTTACAGGCTACACTTTCCTACGTTCAAGATCCCCACACCCTTTTCCTAAACCAGTAACATGGTCAGTTACTAGTTTAGCTCCAAAGGGTTTGGGGGACATGAACACAGCTACATACCTATTAATACAATTGACTCACAACCTACAGGGGACTACTGACACATAAACATACAGACTCAGATTTAGCTCCGTACCCCACTAACATCCTCACAACATACTAAGAGGATAGTTACATTAGAATAAGCAAGCGTTTGTATCACTACCACCTATGTATTAGCCTAATACCGGGTGTCATTATATATTTACTGTCGATTTACAATATCATTTTTTTCTTTTCTTGAATGTGTGGAACGTATCTGGTGTTTTGATCCTTTTTTAGGCCTCTGTGCTGCTTTCTACTAATGTTGTTGTTGCACAGAGATCACCTCGTTATTTCTCCTCACGCAGTCTTTCTCTCTCTTTATCTTATTCTTCCTTTCACACACACATATTGATGGTTTTCTGTGTTTATTGTTGAGCCAGCTTTCTTCACACACTTAAATGTGGGCTAGTTAAGGTTACTCTACTTGCGGTTCTGTATCTGCTAGTTTCTCAACATTTTGGACACTAGTACAATTTCGATGTACACCATCAACTCGATAACTCTGTCCACAATAGGCTGAGAGAGGCTAGACTGAGGGCTTGTAGGCCTGTTGTAAGGCAGGTCCTCAACAGACATCATCGGCAACAACGTCGCCTATGAGAACAAACCCACCGTCGCTGGACCAGACAGGACTGGCAAAAAGTGCTTTTTCACTGATGAGTCGAGGTTTTGTCTCACCAGTGGTGATGGTCGGAATCACGTTTATCGTCGAAGGAATGAGCGTTAAACCGAGGCCTGGACTCTGGAGCGGGATCGAGGTGGAGGGTCCGTCATGGTCTGAGGCAGTGTGTCATTGCAGGCAATCGCAACGGTGTGCGTTACAGGGAAGACATCCTACTCCCTATGTGGTACCCTTCCTGCAGGCTTATCCTGACATGACCCTCCAGCATGACAATGCCACCAGCCATACTGCTCGTTCTGTGCGTGAATTCCTGCAAAACATGAATGTCAGTGTTCTGCCATAGCCAGCGTAGAGCCCGGATCTCAATCCCATTGAGCATGTCTGGGACCAGTTGGATCGGAGGGTGAGGGCCAGGGCCATTCAACCCCAGAAATGTCCAGGAACTTGCAGGTGCCTGGGTGGAAGAGAGGGGTAACATCTCACAGCAAGAACTGGTAAATCTGGTGCAGTCCATGAGTAGGAGATGCACTGCAGTACTTCATGCAGCTGATGGCCATAACAGATACTGACTGACACTTTTGATTTTGACCCCTCCTTTGTTCAGGGACACATTATTCAACTTCTGTAAGTCACATGTCTATAAAACTTGTTCAGTTTGTCTTAGTGTTTGAATCATGCTTTGTTCATACACATATGTACACATGTTAAGTTTGCTGAAATAAACTCAGTTGCCAGTGAGAGGACATTTATTTTTTGCTGATATATATATCCTTAAGGTGTCTACAGCCTTTAGACGTAGTTTCAGGCCTTTATTTTGAAGAATGAGCGTAAACATCCACATTGCGTAAGTGGTCAGTTGTTGGCTCTCAGAGTGATTTTTGCGCAAAACAGAGAGGTAGCCATTTTTCCTCCCGGTCCTAGTTAAAAGCCAACTGTCCCGGTTGATATGTTATCGAAAAGATATTTGAAAAACCCCTTGAGGATTGATTATAAAAAAACGTTTGCCATGTTTCTGTCGATATTATGGATATAATTTGGAATTTTTGTCTGCGTTGTCGTGACCGCTATTTCCGGTGGATTCCTAGGCATAACGCATCAAACTAATGGGGGTATTTGGATATAAAAATATCTTTATGGAACAAAAGGAACATTTGCTGTCTAACTGGGAGTCTCGTGAGTGAAAACATCCGAAGCCCATCAAAGGTAAACGATTAATTTGATTGCTTTTCTGATTTTCGTGACCAAGTTACCTGCCGCTAGGTGTACATAATGTTTTGTTAGTATATCGAGAAACTTACACAAACGCTTGTATTGTTTTCGCTGTAAAGCATAATTTCAAAATCTGAGACGACAGGGTGATTAACAAAAGGCTAAGCTGTGTTTCGCTATATTTCACTTGTGATTTCATGAATATTAATATTTTCTAGTAAGATTATTTGACCGTTGCGCTATGCTATTTAGCATAGTTGATGACAATTATCCCGGATCCGGGATGGGTGGTTCCAAGAGGTTGAAACTCATTTTTCAACCACTCCATAAATTTCTTGTTAACAAACTATAGTTTTGGCATGTCGGTTAGGACATCTACTTTGTGCATGACACAAGTCATTTTTCAAACTATTGTTCATTGACAGATTATTTAACTTATAATTCACTGTATCACAATTCCAGTGGGTCAGAAGTTACACCAAGTTGACATACACCAAGTTGACTCTGCCTTTAAACAGCTTGGAAAATTCCAGGAAATATGTCATGGATTTAGAAGCTTCTGATAGGCTAATTGACATAATTTGAGTCAATTGGAGGTGTACCTGTGGATGTATTTCAAGGCCTACCTTCAATCTCAGAAATCACAAGGTGATCTCTGCTTGACATCATGTGAAAATCAAAAGAAATCAGCCAAGACTGTAGACCCCCACAAGTCTGGTTCATCCTTGGGTGCAATTTCCAAATGCCTGAAGGTACCACGTTCATCTGTACAAACAATAGTATGCAAGTATAAACACCATGGGCCCACGCAGCCGTCATACCGCTCAGGAAGGAGACGCGCTCCGTCGCCTAGAGATGAACGTACATTGGTGCGACAAGTGCAAATCAATCTCAGAACAACAGCAAAGGACCTTGTGAAGATGCAGGAGGAAACTGGTACAAAAGTATCTATATCCACAGTAAAATGAGTCCTATATCGACTTAACCTGAAAGGCCACTCAGCAAGGAAGAAGCCACTGTTCCAAAACCGTCATAAAAAAAGCCACACTACGGTTTGCAACTACATATCGGGACAAAGATCGTACTTTTTGGAGAAATGTCCTCTAGTCTTATGAAACAAAAATAGAACTGTTTGGCATACATATGAACATATGTGAAGGACATATGAAGGAAAAAGGGGGAGGCTTGCAAGCCGAAGAACACCATCCCAACCGTGAAGCACGTGGGTGGCAGCATCATGAGGTGACTCCGGGATGCTGTCTAGAAGAAACAGAAACTCACACCTATTTAGGCGAGGTGATGGCTAGCGGAGTAAAAGAGATAAAAGAGAGCCGCACACTCCAGGATGCTGGCCTTCTAGGCAGAGCTACAAAGAAAAATACATTTATCAGACTGGCCGAAAAAAGAAAAGATTAAAACGGGCAAAAGAACACAGACACTGGAGAGATGAATATTATAAAAAAGTGTTATGGACAGATGAATCTAAGTTTGAGGCGTTCAGATCACAAAGAACAACATAAGTGAGACGCAGAAAAAATGAAAAGATGCTGGAGGAGTGCTTGACGCCACCTGTCAAGCATGGTGGAGGCAATGTGATGGTCTGAGGGTGCTTTGGTGGTGTTAAAGTGGGAGATTTGTACAGGGTAAAAGGGATCTTGAAGAAGGAAGGCTATCACTCATTTTGCAACGACATGCCATACCCTGTGGAAGGTGCTTAAATGGAGCCAATTTCCTCCTACAACAGGACAATGACCCAAAGCACAGCTCCAAACAATGCAACAACTATTTAGGGAAGAAGCAGCCTGCTGATATTCCGTCTATGATGGAGTGGCCAGCACAGTCAACAGATATCAACCCTACTGAGCTGTTGTGGGAGCAGCTTGACAGTACGGTACGTAAGAAGTACCCATCAAGCCAATCCAACTTGTGGGAGGTGCTTCAGGAAGCATGGGGTGAAATCTCTTCAGATTACCTCAACAAATTGACAACTACAATGACAAAGGTCTGCAAGGCTGTAATTGCTGCACATGAGGATTCTTTGACGAAAGCAAAGTTTGATGGACACAATTATTATTTCAATTAAAAATCATTATTTATAACCTTGTCAACGTCTTGACTATATTTCCTATTCATTTTTCAACTAATTTAATATATGTCTTCATGGAAAACAATGACATTTCTAAGTGACCCCAAACTTTTGAACGGTAGTGTGCATCCATTAATTCTTGAAGAATATAACTTAGAAATTAGTTAGTTCAACTGCCACATTCCACTAGAACCCAAAATATAAGCTTGTTTTTCTCCAATGTTTGTAAACATTGTAAATGTAAACACACACTTTATAGCCTCATAACATGTTTAAAACAATCATTTTGATATCATGGATGGTCAGTCCTTGCATCCATAGGTATGTCTATTAATCTGAGAGTGGCTACATTTCTACAGGCCCATCCAAAACCAAAACATAGTCGGGGTGGCTGTTATGTTATTGTTTCATCTGTGGATTTGCCCTTTAAACAGCTGCATATTATCAATATATCAAAGTGTCACCACCAAAAAGGTTAACAATAGGCCTATAGCAAATGCAGTTCATTACGTTCATTTTCCACATGTAAATAGAACTTTTCAGTAGTGCTCAAAGCAAGCCATTCCATGAGCGCGGCATTTATTTTCCAACTCGAACCAATGAGCCCAATCAGTCATCCATGACAACACAATCATAATCAACAGTAGGGCTGGCAAATATTCCTTCGTTTTGGGGTTATGCTCAGGTAAAACAATTTGGCTAATCTATACTTCCATATTTTCTATTCTTGAAGATCAAGGGGTATAACATTTATTGGAGTGACTGTAATTCTGATAGACTTTGGTTTTTAACGTAAATATATAATTTAATCATATTATATGTAGTAGAAAGTGATGGGTTAGAAGAAGCCGACATAACCAACCCATAAAGTAAAATGTAACATCAACATATGGCCAGCTATGTAAACTTTACCATTGATTTATCCTGCAATAAATGTTGTTCAATAGGTAAGATGTTTTTTGTCTTTTTCTAATGCCTCTTAAAGGGGAGGGAATCTAAAAGTAACGGAATGTAATCAGATTATGTTACTGAGTTTCGTTAATCCAAAAGTTACATTAGCGATTACAATTGTGGCCAGGTAACTAGTAACTGTAATGGATTACATTTAGAAAGTAACCTACCCAACCCTGACTGTTACTGTCTTTTAATCAGCTGGCAATGTTGTTTGAAATGTCAAACATACAGCATATTTGGCTGATATCGTTATCAACCTACTACTACATGCTTAAGGCCATTCAAATAGACAGCTAGTAGCACTGCTAGCCAACTATCAGGTAGCATAGTGGTTAGAGCTTTGGGCCAGTAACCGAAAGGTTGCTGGATTGAATCCCTGAGCTGACAATGTAATGATGAGATCATGATGAGATCAGATGAGTCATGTCCTCGCTTTAGATGAGGGGTTGTAAAAGACAGTGCATTTAAAACCTGTTCATAAATACCTTAGTAACTAATTAGCTTACAAACATTTATGTATGTATAATGATTTATAAATGATGAACAATTATCTTCAATGATTTAGTAAGAAACATCATCCCATAGGGCGGCGCACAATTGGCCCAGCGTCGTCCGGGTTTGGCCGGTGTAGGCCGTCATGTATAAGAATTTGTTCTTAAACTGACTTGACTAGTTAAATAAAAGGTTAAATGTAGCCAATGATATCAAGCAAGTCCAGGCTTTATAAAGATGTTTTGGAGTACTGTAGGGAATGTTAACACACCTGTGGACTGCTAAGATTAGCCCCAAGTCGAACATTAGGGAACAAGGATACAGAGACTGTGGATTCCTGTGACACATTTCCTATAAACTCCTGTCGAGGTAAGAAAACAATATTAAATTAAAGAAGACATATTTTTTACTGCACCTTTTAACCATTATGAAAGCATTTGTAGCCTTTATTCATGATTGGTTGTGAATACTTTACAATGTCTTAAGATGGACTATGAGACAATGGGGCATTACACAGTAATTCATAATGCCTTATAGTGTTAAAAGTTCTCAACATATCATTCATTATCACTGCAATAGGAATTTTTTTGCAATATACAGTGGCAAGAAAAATTATGTGACCCCCGTGGAATTACCTGGATTTCTGCATAAATTGGTCATCAAATTTGATCTGATCTTCATCCAAGTCAGAACAATAGACAAACATGGTGTGCTTAAACTAATAACACACAAATTATCAGATCCACAACTACAGAAAACCTTTGGTTGAGGTTATTGTTGCCAAAGTCCAGTTCTAGCCTCCCTACACTGGCTTCCTGTTAACTCTTTATGGCTGCAGGGGCAGTATTGAGTAGCTTGGATGAAAAGGTGCCCATTGTAAACGGCCAGCTCCTCAGTCTCAGTTGCTAATATATGCATATTATTATTAGTATTGGATAGAACACACTCTAAAGTTTCTAAAACTGTTTGAATTATGTCTGTGAGTATAACAGAACTAATATTGCAGGCAAAAACCTGAGAAATTCCATTTCCTGTTTGTATTTTTTCTGGGGGTAGCAGATTTTCAACCAAGTTCTCATTGAAATTACAGCGAGATATGGATGAGTTTTAACTTCCTACGCCTTCGACTAGATATCAGATATCAGATAACAGTCAATATAACTTTGTCTGATGACTCTAATGTGAAGGGGGGTCGAATGAGACAGGAAATAGTCACCACTGCCACGAGTTGACCATGCTTTCACTATGCGCGTTCACACAGGAAGGACCGGCGTTCCACCGGTCATCTGAAGTCATTCTAATTCTCCGGTTGGAACGTTATTCAAGATATATCGAAACAACATTCTAAAGATTGATTCAGTACATCGTTTGACATGTTTCTACTGACTGTTATGGAACTTTTGGACATTTCGTCACGTGATATTGGATGCGCTTTGTGACTTTGGAATTGTTTACCAAACTCGCTAACCAAAGCAGCTAATTGGACATAAATAACGGACATTTTCCAACAAATCGAGCATTTATTGTGGACCTGGGATTCCTAGGACTGCATTCTGATGAAGTTCATCAAAGGTAAGGAAACATTTATCATGTATTTTCTGGTTTCTGTTGACTCCAACATGGAGGCTAATTTGGCTACTGTTCTCTGCTCCGTCTCAGATTATTGCATGGGTTGCTTTTTCTGTAAACTGTTTTTGAAATCTGACACAGCGGTTGCATTAAGGAGAGGTATATCTTATAATTCCATGTGTATATCTTGCATTATCATCTACATAGTGAATCTAATACGCCAATGTAAACTCAATTTTTTTTATATAAATATGAACTTTATCAAACAAAACATGCATGTATTGTGTAAAATGAAGTTCTATGAGTGTTATCTGATGAAGAACATTCAAAGTTAATGATTCATTTCATCTCTATTTCTGCTTTTTGTGAATGCTATATTTCGCTGGAAAATGGCTGTGCTTATTGTGGTTTGGTGGAGCCCTAACATAATCGTTTGTAGTGCTTTCGCTGAAAAGCCTATTTGAAATCGGACACTTTGTTGGGATAAACACCAAGATGAACTTTAAAATGATATAAGACGCATGTATGTTTCAGGAATTGTAATTATGAGATTTCTGTGGTTTGAATTTGGCACCCTCTATTTTCACTGGTAGTTGTCATATCGATCCCGTTAGCGGGATTGCAGTCTGAATGTTTACACGGTTTGTTCAATAAACACCTGAAAACATATAATTGTTTGTGTGTTATTAGTTTAAGCAGACTGTGTTTGCCTATTGTTGTGACCAAGATGAAGATCAGATCAGATCAGATTGCATGACCAGCTTAGATTTTATGACCAGATTTTATGACCAGCTTATGCAGAAATCCAGGTATTTCCAAAGGGTTCACATACTTTTTCTTGCCACTGTAGATTGCAAAAAATGTCCTAGTGCAGTGATAATGAATGATATGTTGAAAACTTTTAACACTATAACATTATATAATTCATTTTGACAAATAGATTCTTCCTTTAGTGGAAACAAATTGAGAGAACTGAGAAGGAAATAAAAGATTTTACAAAGTTACAGTTCATATAATATCAAAAAAATAAAATAAAATGTTATTTGTCACATACACATGGTTAGCAGATGGTAATACGAGTGTAGCGAAATGCTTGTGCTTCTAGTTCCGACCATGCAGTAATATCTAACAAGTAATCTAACCTAACAATTTCACCTCAACTACCTAATACACAAATGTTAAGGAATGAAGAAGAATATAAAGATAAATGAATGAGCGATGGCCAAACGGCATAGGCAAGATGCAGTAGATGGTATAGAACAGTATAGTACAGTATATACATATGAGATTAGTAATGTAGGGTATCTAAACATTATATTAAGTGGCATTGTTTAAAGTGGCTAGTGATACATTTATTGCATCATTTTATTTCATTATTAAAGTGGCTAGAGATGAGTCGGTATGTTGGCAGCAGCCACTCAATGTTAGTGATTGCTGTTTAACAGTCTGATGGCCTTGAGATAGAAGCGGTTTTTCAGTCTTTCGGTCCCCGCTTTGATGCACCTGTACTGACCTCGACTTCTGGATGATAGCGGGGTGAACAGGCTGTGGCTCGGGTGGTTGTTGTCCTTAATGTTGTCCTTAATTATCTTTTTGGCATTCCTGTGACATCGGGTGGTGTAGGTGTCCTGGAGGGCAGGTAGTAGTTAACCCCCGGTGATGCGTTGTGCAGACCTCACTACCCTCTGGAGAGCCTTATGGTTGTGGGCAGAGCAGTTGCCGTACCAGACGGTGATACAGCCCGACAGGATGCTCTCGATTGTGCATCTGTAAAAGTTTGTGAGTGTTTTTGGTGACAAGCTGAATTTCTTCAGCCTCCTGAGGTTGAAAAGGCGCAGTTGCGCCTTCTTCACCACGCTGTCTGTGTGGGTGGACCATTTCAGTTTGTCCGTGATGTGTACGCCGAGGAACTTATTAAAACGTTCCACCTACTCCACTACTGTCCCGACAATATGGATAGGGGGATGCTCCCTCTGCTATTTCCTGAAGTCCACGACCATCTCTTTGTTTTGTTGACATTGAGTGTGAGGTTATTTTCCTGACACCACACTCTGAGGGCCCTCACTTCCTCCCTGTAGGCCGTCTCGTCATTGCTGGTAATCAAGACTACGACTGTAGTGTCGTCTGCAAAATTGATGATTGAGTTGGAGGCGTGCATGGCCACGCAGTCATGGGTGAACAGGAGGTACAGGAGAGGGCTGTGAACGCACCTTGTGGGGCCCCAGTGTTGAGAATCAACGGGGTGGAGATGTTGTTACCTACCTTCACCACCTGGGGGCGGCCCGTCAGGAAGTCCAGGACCCAGTTGCACAGGGCGTAGTCGAGACCCAGGGTCTCGAGCTTAACGACGAGTTTGGAGGGTTCTATGATGTTAAATGCTGAAATGTAGTTGATGAACAATATTCTTACATAGGTATTCCTCTTGCCCAGATAGGTTAGAGCAGTGTGCAGTGTCATTGCGATTGCATCGTCTGTGGACCTATTGGGGCGGTAAGCAAATTGGGGTGGGGGTCTAGGGTGTCAGGTAGGGTGGAGGTGATATGGTCCTGACTTGTCTCTCGAAGCACTTCATTATGACGGAAGTGAGTGCTACAAGGCGATAGTCATTTAGCTCAGTTACCTTAGCTTTCTTGAGAACAGGAACAATGGTGGCCCTCTTGAAGCATGTGGGAACAGCAGACTGGGATAAGGATTGATTGAATATGTCCGTAAACACACCAGCCTGCTGGTCTGCACATGCTCTAAGGACGCGGCTGACAGTGGCAATGTATTGTCCTCAAAGTGAGCAAAGAAGTTGTTTAGTTTGTCTGGGAGTAAGAAATCGTGGTCCGCGACGGAGATGGTTTTCCTTTTGTAGTTCGTGATTGACTGTAGACCCTGCCACACACCTCTCTTAGTTTCTGTCTGTAGGCTGAGAGCAACAAAATTGAGTCGTAGGTCAGATTTTCCAAAAGGAGGGCAGGGGATGGCTTTATATGTGTCGCGGAAGTTAGAATAACAATGATCCAGGGTTTTGCCAGCCCAGGTCGCGCATTCGATATGCTGATCAATGTGTGTCTTGTTTTCAAATTAGCCTTGTTAAAAATCTCAGCTACAATAAATGCAGCCTCAGGATATGTGGTTTCCAGTTTACATAGAGTCAAATGAAGTTCTTTCAGAGCCGTCAATGTGTCTGCTTGGGGTATACACGACTATGATTGTGATCGAAGAGAATTCTCTTGGTAGATAATGCTATCGGCATTTGATTGTAAGGAATTATAGGTCAGGTGAACAAAAGGACTTGAGTTCCTGTATGTTGTTATGATCACACCACGTCTCGTTAATCATAAGGCATACACCCCCGCCCTTCTTCTTACCAGAGAGATGCTTGTTTCTGTCGGCGCGATGCGTGAAGAAACCAGGTGGCTGAGCCGACTCTGATGACGTATCCCGAGTGAGCCATGTTTCCATGAAACAAAGAAAGTTACAATCTCTGATGTCTCTCTGGAATGCTACCCTTGCTCAGATTTCGTCTACCTTGTTGTCAAGAGACTGGACATTAGCGAGTAGTATGCTCGGGAGCGGTGCTCGATGTGCCCGTCTACGGAGCCTGACCAGACGACCTCTCCGTCTGCCCCTTCTGCGGCGCCGTTGTTTTGGGTCGCTGGCTGGGATCCGATCCATTGTCCTGGGCGGTGGACCAGACAGAGGATCCGCTTCGGGAAAGTCATATTCCTGGTCGTAATGTTGGTGAGTTGCCGTTGCTCTTATATCCAATAGTTCCTCCCGACTGTATGTAATAAAACCTAAGATTTCCTGGGGTAACAATGTAAGAAATAACACATAAAAAACAAAATACTGCATAGTTTCCTAGTTTCCTCTGTCGGCGTTGGAAGTACAATAGTCAATTTAAATAAATTCATTATGCCCCATCGATGAATTTCACATGACTGGGAATACAGATATACATATGTTGGTCACAGATACCTTTCAAAAAATGGCATGGATAAGAAAACCAGTCAGCATCTGGTGTGACCACCATTTGCATCAATAAGCGTGACACATCTCCTTCACATAGAGTGTATCAGGCTGTTGATTGTGGCTTGTGGAATGTTTTCCCACTCCTCTTGAATGGCTGTGCGAAGTTGCTGGATATTGGCAGGACCTGGATCACGCTGTCGTACATGTCAGTCCAGAGCATACCAAACAAGCTCAATGGGTGGCATGTCTTGTGAGTATGCAGGTCATGGAAGAACTGCCATCTACCCGGTACAGATGAAACCGGGATTTATCCATGAAGGGCACACTCCAGCGTGCCAGTGGCCTTCGAAGGTGAGCATTTAACCACTGACGTCGGCGGCGAATTTAAGTCAGGTCAAGACCCTGGTGAGGACGACGTGCACGCAGATGAGCTTCCCTCAAATGGTTTCTGACAGTTTGTGCAGAAATTCTTTGGTTGTGCCAACCCAGAGTTTCATCAGCTGTCCGAGTGGCTGGTCTCAGACTAACCTGCAGGTGAAGAAGCTGGATGTGGAGGTCCTTGGCTAGCGTGTTTACATGTGGTCAGAGGTTGTTAGGTCGGTTGGACGTACCGACAAATTCCCAAAAACGACGTTGGAGGCGGCTTATGGTAAGAAAATGAACATTAAATTACCTGGCAACAGCTTTGGTGGACATTCTTGCAGTCAGCATGCCAATTGTACGCTCGCTCAAAACTTGAGAAATCTATGGCATTGTGTTGTGTGACAAAACTGCACATTTTAGAGTGGCCTTTTATTGTTCCTGGTACAAGGTTCACCTTGTAATGATCATGCTGTTTAATCAGCTTCTTGATATGCCACACCGGTCAGGTGGATGGATAATCTTGGCAAAGGAGAAATGCTCGCTAACAAATTACTGCACAAAATTTGAGAAATAATTCAGCTCATGAAACATGGGACCAAAACTTTACATGTTGCAATTAAAAAAAAAATCTGTATATTTACTTGTTCAGTAATTAATTAAAGTGGAAATAAAAAATGTCAGATTGTATACATTATTGCCATGAGACAGCATTCTAAACAGCAGCATTGAGGCACCATAGGCCGATAGCTTCGTGAAACATAAACATTAGGCTTAATTTACACGAGAAAATGATGACCAAATAAAAATAAACATCTATCCATTAAATTGAAGCTATACGCTACTACAAGCACTAGCACCACATAATCTGGCACGGGTGTCGTTGGAAGTAGACCAAAGTGCAGTGTGGGGAGTGTACATTTTCCTTTATTTTAAAATGTCGCCAACAAACGACAGAAACAACCGTGAAGCTTACAGGGCGATTGTGCCACTAACAAAGATAACTACCCACACTGAAAGGAGGGAAAAAGGGCTACCTAAGTATGATTCCCAATCAGAGACAACGATAGACAGTTGTCCCTGATTGAGAACAATACCCGGCCAAAACATAGAAATAACGAAACCTAGAAAACAAAAAATAGAATGCCCACCCCACATCACACCCTGACCTAACCAAATAGAGAAATAAAACGTCTCTCTAAGGTCAGGGCGTGACACAGCCACGTAAACGTTGCAATTTCAGAACCATGTCTATACTTTGTGAGTAGCTGACACATTTAAAAAAAATATTGGTGGGGGGTGAAAACTCCAACTTTGCAGGGGGTCCAGAGAAACTGCGCTACGCCATTGATGCACTGGTGGATATATTTATATCGGCTAGACTGTCAGCATAGCACATTCCCTAATGGTCTGGGAGAGCAGCAGAACAAAACAAACATTCAACCAATAAATCATAAGGAATAAAGTTTTGAAGTGTCTGTCCTATATCTAGGAGATATAAGAAAGCTCAGGAAATATATGTTTTGTTATACACATATTTACCTCTCTTTTTTGCGGGCACAATACTACTTCCATACTTCCTTTCATTTTTGGATCCGGTACCGGGTTGCCGGTTATGAGGCTGTGACTCTTGTGGGGGTCATAGAGCAAAACAGAGAACACCATTGTGTTCGTGAGAGTCTCCCCGTTTGTATTTGTATTCGTCCTGTTAATTTGTTCAGACGCTACAGACAGATGTTGGCACATCGACAGTACCTTCAGACGAGTCCTGTGACACTAGTGGAGGTTGAGAAGACCGAATTTCGGGATGTGTCCTGGTCTGATAAACAACGCTGTAGCTCTGCCACTTTCCAACGCAGATGCGGAAGGCCGACATAGGCGGATGCGGTGGATTGATTAAGCAGACAGATTTTTATGGAGATGTTTGAATTGTGTTAATTAGATTGACGCACGGATGAATCTTAAGTTAAACCTCAAATACACTACAAGTGTTATATTTCCTGTATTGCAGGAAAGTTTTCCTGTATCAGAGTGATCAAATTACGATACTACATCTGTACATAGTGCCCTACTTTTGACCAGAGCCCTATGGACCCTGGGAATAGGGTGACATTTGGGACCCAGTCAGGATGTGTTATCAGTCATGAACAGAAATAAGATCAGTAGGAGTGAAGTTAGCTTAATAATTTATGATGTGGGATAAGCCTTTTTTTCCTTAACTGTTGGAGGGTTGAAAAAACAAGTAAATATCTCACTCATAATTTATTCATGAGTACACTATTGCTTCTTCTCGGCTGCTTTGAATATGAAGCGTGAATGCAGCCAATTTGTACATCTGTTCACGGATGGTCTATCTACAGTATGCTCTGGGGTAAAGTTTCCCCTAAGTACAGATGTAGGATCAGCTTCCCCTCCCCCAGTCCTAACCATAACCATTAGTAAGGATAATGCAGAACTAATCAGTCTATAGGCTACCCAGTGATTCATATCACAATTTTGATTTTGCACTAGATTTGGCATCAATTCACAGAGCAGAATAAATATGTTATGGTTTTCCTGGGTGGGTATAATGTCTCCACCATTGGTCATGCTTTGTGTTCATGTACACAGAGCACCATATGCCCTCTATGTAAACCTGACTGTCATGAGATTTCCAGGGAAGTTGAGCACAAGGCAAGAAGGTGGAGTCACAATAAGGATGTGGATGAAGTGGATGTGACTAAGGCCTGTACCATGTGACTGTGACTCCTGTACAAGGCATTGTGTGTGTGTGTGTGTGTGTGTGTGTGTGTGTGTGTGTGTGTGTGTGTGTGTGTGTGTGTGTGTGTGTGTGTGTGTGTGTGTGTGTGTGTGTGTGTGTGTAAACTGTGTGTGTCACCCACTGTGGTGGCATTCCTGTGTGCTACTATCACTCCTAAACTTCCAGGAAATGTTTACTCATTGGTTACTGACAAGACCCTCCCTCCACCACCACACACACAGGACCATTTAACTGTCCATTTGGACAAGATATCCAATCTCGATGGAAACTGTACATGGCTGTGAGTGTCACTGATCTCCACAGTAAAGAAAACAGAGGAAAAAACATTCTGTAACCAGGTTAGACAGCAGAGTCATCTGTGGTGCGTATTGTGGGGAGTAAGGGTGCATGTTAGGACTGGGAACTGTGGAAATGTACATGCTAGGCTACAGTAGGAGACTTCAGTTACTGATTTTATCCAGTACAGAGAGAATGGGTGTGAGCCAGTTTATAATGCATTACGAGCACTCCTCACTTGACGATGTCCTAATATGGACAACATACCATTTGTTTATTTTAAGACGCTAAGAAAATGGAAAACATTATCACAAACATATTTTTGTAATATACGTTACAATCTCTAATTTAAAAAATAATGTTGATATACATATTATTGGCTATATTTCGTGAAATAGCAAATCTGGTCACATACTGTAATTCCCCCAAAAGTCACATAGCCTCAGTTGCTATGACTTACTACGCTGACATGTCGATGCACATAGCTGTGGTAGAGAACCTTGCTTTCTGTTCCTCATCATCTGTGACTTGACCAGAGTGGGAATTCAAGGACCCAATCAGCCTCTACACTCACAACAATAATTGTCCACTTACGTTTTGGCACCATCGAATATGTCAGGGACACATGTCAATGCATCAATTCAAGGGCACAGCAGTAGGCGTTGTCTATGATGTGGTTTTGGATGCACCCTATCACCGCTAACCTCATTCAGTATTGAAATGGGAGATTTCAAATGTACTGTACAGTGGCTAGAAAAAAGTATGTGAACCCTTTGGAAATACCTGGATTTCTGCATAAATTGGTCATAAAATTTGATCTGATCTTCATCTAGGTCACAACAATAGACAAACACAGTCTGCTTCAACTAATAACACACAAACAATCATACGTTTTCATGTCTTTATTGAACACACCATGTAAACATTCACAGTGCAGGGTGGGAAAAGTATGTGAATCCTTAGATTTAATAACTGGTTGACCCTACTTTGGCAGCAATAACCTCAATCAAATGTTTTCTGTAGTTGCAGATCAGCCCTGCACAACTATCATTAGGAATTTTAACCATTTCTCTATACAAAACCATTTCAGTTCAGCAATATTATTTGGGATGTCTGGTGTGAACTGTTCTCTTGGTCAGGCCACAGCATCTCATTCGGGTTGAGGTCAGGACTCTGACTGGGCCATTCCAGAAGGTGTATTTTTTTTTACTGTTGAAGCCATTCTGTTGTTGATTTCCTTCTGTGTTTTGGGTCGTTGTCCTGTTGCATCTACCAACTTCTGTTGATCTACAATTGGCGGACAGATAGCCTTACATTCTCCTGCACAGTGTCTTGATAACCTTGGAAATTCATTTTTCCGTCGATGATAGCAAGCTGTCCAGGCTCTGCGGCAGCAAAGCAGCCCCAAACGAAGATGCACCCTCCACCATACTTTACAGTTGGGATGAGGTTTAAATGTGTGCTGTACCTTTTTTTCTCCACATATAGTGTTGTGTTCCTTCCAAACAACTCAACTGTAGTTTAATATGTCCACAGAATATTTTGCCAGTAGAACTGTGATACATCCAGGTGCACTTTTGCAAACAACAGATGTGCAGCAATGTTTTTGATGGACAGCAGTGGCTTCTTCCGTGGTGTCTTCCCATGAACACCATTCTTGTTTAGTGTTTTACGTGTCGTAGACTCGTCAACAGAGATGTTAGCATGTTCCAGAGATTTCTGTAAGTCTTCAGCTGACACTCTAGGACTTTTCTTAACCTCGTTGAGCATTCTGCGCTGTGCTCTTGCAGTCATCTTTGCAGAACGGCCACTCTTAGGGAGAGTAGCAACAGTGCTGACCTTTCTCCATTTACAGAACATTTGTCTTACTTTTGTACTTTTGTATACTTTTGATACTTTTGTAACCCTTTCCAGCTTTATGCAAGTCAACCATTTTTAATCTTAGGTCTTCTGAGATCTCTTTTGTACGAGGCATGGTTCACATCAGGCAATGCTTTTTGTGAATAGCAAACTCAAATTTTGTGAGTGTTTTTTTTATAGGGCAAGGCAGCTCTAACCAACATCTCCAATCTCATCTCATTGATTGGACTCCAGGTTAGCTGATTCCTGACTCCAGGAGAAGTCATTAGCCTAGGGGTTCACATACTTTTTCCAACCTACACTGTGAATGTTTAAATTATATATTCACTATAGACAAGAAAAATACAATAATGTGTCTGTTATTAGTTTAAGCACACTATGTTTGTCTATTGTTGTGACTTAGATCAGATAAAATTTTATGACCAATTTATGCAGAAATCCAGGTAATTCCAAAAGTGTAACATACTTTTTCTTGACAGAATTTAGGTCCAGAATTATTGGATCCCTTGATAAAGATGAGCAACAAATAATGTATAATATAAATAATACAATTTAAAAATGTAAATAGTACATATATAAGCGCAAACAGGTTATGTTATGTTTGGAAATGTATTAAAAATTAAAATCAGAAATACCTTATTTACATAAGTATTCATACCTTTTCTATGAGACTCGAAATTGAGCTCAGGTGCATCCTGTTTCCATTGATCATCCTTAAGGTGGTCCTACAACTTGATAGAGTCCACATGTAGTAAATTCAATTGATTGGACATGATTTGGAAAGGCACACAGGAAGGAATTGTCCGTAGAGCTCTGATAAAGGATTGTGTAGAGGCACAGATCTGGGGAAGGGTGCCAAAAAATATCTCCATCATTGAAGGTCCGCAAGATCACAGTGGCCTCCATAATTTTTAAATGGAAGAAGTTTGGAACCACCAACACTCTTCATAGAGCTCACCGTCCAACCAAACTGAGCAATCGGGAGAGAAGGGCCTTGGTCAGTTGACTAAGAACCCGATGGTCACTCTGACAGAGCTCCAGTTCCTCTGTGGAGATGATAGTCCTTCTGCAAGGTTTCCCCATTTCTTCACACTCCACCAATAAAGTTTTTATGGTAGAGTGGCCAGACGGAAGCCACTCCTCAGTAAAAGCCCACTTGGAGTTTGCCAAGAGGCACCTAAAGAACTCTGACCATGAGAAACAAGGTTCTTTGGTCTGATGAAACCAAGATTGAACTCTCAAGCATGTAGTGTCATACCCAAGAAGAATCAAGGCTTTAGTTGCTGCCAAAAGTGCTTCAATAATGTACTGAGGGTCTGAATACTTATGTAATTCCCAAATTGTCATTATGGGTTATTGTGTGTAGATTGATGATGCCATTTTTTAAAATACATTTTAGAATGTTGTTATGTAACAAAATGTGGAAAAAGTCAAGGGGTCCGAGTCCTTTCCGAATACACTATATACACAGTACCAGTCAAAAGTTTGGACTCATTCAAGGGTTTTAATTTATTTTAATATTTTTTTTACATTGTAGGATAATAGTGAAGACATCAAAGCTATGAAATAACACATATGGAATCATGTAGGAACCAAAAAAGTGTTAAATAAATCGAAATATATTTTAGATTTGAGATGCTTTAAAGTAGCCACCCTTTGCCTTGATGACAGCTTTGCACACTCTTGGCACTCTCTCAACCAGCTTCACCAGGAATGCTTTTCCAACAGTCTTGAAGGAGTTCCCACATATGCTGAGCACTTGTTGGCTGCTTTTCCTTCACTCTTCGGTCAGACTCATCGCAAACCATCTCAATTTGGTTGAGGTCGGGTGATTGTGGAGGCCAGGTCATCTGACGCAGCACTCCATCACTCTCCTTCTTGGTCCCTTCACAGCCTGGAGGTGTGTTGGGTCATTGTCCTGTTGAAAAACAAATGATTGTCCCACTAAGCACAAACCAGATGGGATGGCTTATCACTGCAGAATCAAATCAAATTAAATCAAATTTATTTATATAGCCCTTCGTACATCAGCTGATATCTCAAAGTGCTGTACAGAAACCCAGCCTAAAACCCCAAACAGCAAGCAATGCAGGTGTAGAAGCACGGTGGCTAGGAAAAACTCCCTAGAAAGGCCAAAACCTAGGAAGAAACCTAGAGAGGAACCAGGCTATGTGGGGTGGCCAGTCCTCTTCTGGCTCTGCCGGGTGGAGATTATAACAGATAACAGAACATGGCCAAGATGTTCAAATGTTCATAAATGACCAGCATGGTCGTATAATAATAAGGCAGAACAGTTGAAACTGGAGCAGCAGCACCATCAGATGGACTGGGGACAGCAAGGAGTCATCATGTCAGGTAGTCCTGGGGCATGGTCCTAGGGCTCAGGTCCTCCAAGAGAGAGAAAAAAAGAGAGAATTAGAGAGAGCATATGTGGGGTGGCCAGTCCTCTTCTGGCTGTGCCGGGTGGAGATTATAACAGAACATGGCCAAGATGTTCAAATGTTCATAAATGATCAGCATGTTCGAATAATAAGAAGGCAGAACAGTTGAAACTGGAGCAGCAGCACGGCCAGGTGGACTGGGGACAGCAAGGAGTCATCATGTAAGGTAATCCTGGGGCATGGTCCTAGGGCTCAGGTCCTCCGAGAGAGAGAAGGAGAGAATTAGAGAACGCACACTTAGATTCACACAGGACACCGAATAGGACAGGAGAAGTAATCCAGATATAACAAACTGACCCTAGCCCCCCGACACATAAACTACTGCAGCATAAATACTGGAGGCTGAGACAGGAGGGGTCAGGAGACACTGTGGACCCATCCGAGGACACCCCGGACAGGCCAAACAGGAAGGATATAACCCCACCCACTTTGCCAAAGCACAGCCCCCACACCACTAGAGGGATATCTTCAACCACCAACTTACCATCCTGAGACAGGGCCGAGTATAGCCCACAAAGATCTCCGCCATGGCACAACCCAAGGGGGGGCGCCAACCCAGACAGGATGACCACATCAGTGAATCAACCCACTCAGGTGATGCACCCCTTCCAAGGACGGCATGAGAGAGCCCCAGTAAGCCAGTGACTCAGCCCCTGTAATAGGGTTAGAGGCAGAGAATCCCAGTGCCTCTGTGGTAACTGTGGTAGCCTTGCTGGTTAACTGTGTCTTGAATTCTAAATAAACAGTGTTACCAGCCAGGCATCCCCACACCATAACAACTCCTCCTCCATGCTTCACGTTGGGAAATACACATGCAGAAATCCTCCGTTGGAACCAAAGATCTCCAATTTGGACTCCATGTCAAAGGACACATTTCTACCTGTCTAATGTCCATTGCTCATGTTTCTTGGCCAAAGCAAGTCCCTTCTTCTTATTAGTCTCCTTTAGTCATGGATTCATTGCAGCAATACGACCATGAAGGCCTGATTCACACAGTCTCCTCTGAACAGTTGATGTTGAGATGTGTCTGTTACTTGAACTCTGTGAAGCATTTAATTTGGCTGCAATTTCTGAGGCTGGTACATCTAATGAACTTTTCCTCTGCAGCAGAGGTAACTCTTGGTCTTCCATTCCTGTGGCGGTCCTCATATGAGAGCCAGTTTCATTATAGCGCTTGATGATTTTTGTGACTGCACTTGAAGAAACTTTCAAAGTTCTTCAAATGTTCCATATTGACTGATCGTGATCAAGTAATGATGGACTTTCTTTTCTCTTTGCTTATGTGAGCTGTTCTTGCCATAATATGGACTTGGTCTTTTACCTAATAGGGCTTTCTTCTGTATACCCCCTTACCTTGTCACAACCCAACTGATTGGCTCAAATGCATTAAAAAGGAAAGAAATTACAGAAATGAACTTTTAAGAAGGCACACCTGTGAAATGAAATGCATTCCAGGTGACTACCCCATGAATCTGGTTGAGAGAATGCCTATAGGGTATGAAGCTGTTATCAAGGCAAAGGGTGGCTTTTTGAAGAATCTCAAATGTAAAATATATTTAGATTTGTTTTGGTTACTACTATTCTTCAATGTAGAAAATAGTAAAACATTAAGAAAACCCTTGAATGAGTAGTGTTCTAAACCTTTGACCGGTTTGTATATATAAATATATATACTGTTATATATTGTTTAGTAAGTAACAAAAAAAACGTTGAAAAAAGATAAGGATGAAAATGATTGGATCCCCTATTTTCAATACTGCAGCACCCTCCAGCACACCCTCCAGCACATTTGTAAAAATGTTTTAAGGGGTTGGAGAACACGTTGGGAGGGTTCTTAGACCATTCCTTCATACAGAATCTTACCAGATCCTTGATATCCTTTGCCTGCGCTTGTGAACAGCCCTCTTAATTTCAAACCACAAGTTTTCACAATGGTTTTCAAGTCTGGAGACTGAGATGGCCATTGCTACATTTTGTGGTCAAGTACCCATTTATTTGTGGATTTGATGTTGGATTGTACAATTCAGAATAAAGGGTTTGAACATGTCTGTAGTTTTATGCATTGACTTTGGTTATTTATAATGATGTATTTTGATAGAACCTCCTTTGATTGTTTAAGCAATAACCAAATGAATAAATTGTAATAATAATTATCACAAAGTGATAAGAGGAGGGAGTATACCGGAAATATTCTCTGAAGAGATAGCCTTGAATTGTACAGCTGGGTAGAGATATGATGGAGAGACAGTCTTGACCACTTCCTCAGACCTTGGCAGAACGCCCAGAATATGTTCTATAAGTTAAGATAGGAGATGTTGCCAGTCACATGCAGGAACCAACCCTATGAAGCTTTTTTGTATAGCTGTATATGAGAACAAATGGGGACTGTCACGGCAGAGCTCCTGACCGATGTGCACTATGGTGCATTAAGTTTGTTGGAACCTCTCCAACTTGCTAATAACAAAGAATTATTCATTTAAATTTGACTTTGAGTCCCTGGTGGTGAACGTACATGGTAACGTTCATGATGCAGTTGACCTTAACAAGGACCAGAGGAAGCAAAATAGCCCCATAACCATATTTAAAAGTAGATAGAGATGAGGTATTTTATGCATATGCATTGTTCTTTCGAAGGCCAAACCCACTGTTGGTGTGCGTGCTCAAAGACCTCTATTTTCATGTCCTATGACCATAGCACTGGTTCTAATCCAAGTGCCAATGCCGTTTATTAAAGTCCAGGCGGTGCTATGGCCTGATTACATGAAAATAGAGCTCACACCAATGGTGGGTCACCCCTACACACCAAAGTTTCCAGACCCCACTGTATACGTTTACACATACTCACAATCATTAACCTTTTTATATGCAAAAGTCATACGTCATCAATATAACTCAGATCACCATGCAGCTCTTTTCCGATGAAGAAAAAAAATGAATATGTAAAAACATGTAGATTGTGTGATATTGCACTTATTTGAAAATAAATTCCACATCTCCATATAGGAACATAATCATAATGGTGGATATTATGAAGAGGAGAGAAAGACAGAAAGTAGAGAAAGTGGTAGAGAGAGAGAGAGAGAGAGAGAGAGAGAGAGAGAGAGAGAGAGAGAGAGAGAGAGAGAGGAAGAAAAATAAAGTGTAGGGGGAATTGGGATTGGGATTGACTGGCAGGCGTTGCCATGGAGACATTCCCACAGGTCTCCAAGCACTCTGCACTTGCTGACAGCAGTGGAGAGAGCAAGCGATATAGTGAAGGAAATAAGGAGCTAGGGAGGGTGGAGGTTGTAAGGGAGACTGGAAGGGAGATGGATGAAGAAAAGAGGGATCGAGGGAGATAGAGAGAAACACAGAGAGGAAAAGTGCATGGATGAGACAGAATGAGATAGAGAGAGAGTGTGTGTGTGTGTGTGTGTGTGTGTGTGTGTGTGGACGTGTTTAACTATACTTGTGGGGACCAGAAATCCCCACAACAATAGTAAACAAACAAAAAATTGTGTTAGTCCCCACAACGTCAAATGCTATTTCTAAGGGGTTTAGGGTTAAGGTTAGAATTACTGTTTGGATTAGAATAAGGTTTAGGTTCGGGTTAGGAACTAGGATTCGTTTTAGGGTTAGGAGCTAGAGTTAGGTCTATGGTTAGGGTTAAGGTTTTTTTTCGGTACAAGGTTCAAGTTAGGGTACAGGTTAGGTTTAGGGTTAGGTGTTAGGGAAAATGTGATTTTGAATGGGACTGAATTGTGTCTCCACAAAATTAGTTGTACAGTAATGTGTGTGTGTGTGTGTGTGTGTGTGTGTGTGTGTGTGTGTGTGTGTGTGTGTGTGTGTGTGTGTGTGTGTGTGTGTGTGTGTGTGTGAGTGCGTACATGCACATGCAAAAAAAGAGGGAGAGGGAGACAGAAACACAAAAAGAGAAGAAGTGCACTGCGATGCCTTCAATTTTTTATCATCATGCATCACGGGGCTGGCGCTGTAGGAGTGACTTAATAATGGACAATTACACAGAGCTGAGGACTCAGAGTAGGAAGCAGCATACAGACCACAGCCTTCGTGCCTTACCATATATATATACACTCTGTGTGTTTGTTTGTGTGTGTATGTGTGTGTAGGGTTGTGGTGTGTATTTGACGTGCATGCATGTGTGAATGTGCGTGCCTGTCATCATCATTATCAACACAGCCATCCTCATCAGTGTCATCAGAGTCATAGGCAACACTTTGTGTAATACAGATCCTTGATATCCTTCGTCTGCACTTGTGGACTGCCCTCTTCATTTCAGACGACAGGTTTTCACAATGGGTTTCAAGTCTGGAGACTGAGATGGCCGTTGCTAAATGTATATTTTGTGGTCAAGTACCCATTTATTTGTGGATTCGATGTTGGATTGTACAATTCAGAATGAAGGGTTTGAAAGTGCCTGTGATGGCCATTGCAAAATGTTAATTTTGGCCGAAGACCTCTATTTTCATGTCCTATGACCATAGCACTGGTTCCAATCCAAGTGCCAATGCCGTTTAATAACGTCCAGGCGGTGCTGTGGCCTGATTACATGAAAATGGAGCTCACACCAATGGTGGGTCATTCCTCCTCTGTGTTTGTCTGTCATCATCAAAATCAACATCATCACAGCCATCCTCATCAGTGTCATCAGTCATAGCTAACACTTTGTGTAATTTCACTATAACAAGTATTGTAGTTCATTTTAATAACTCATAGTTACACTGTAAGGTAACTGGTGGTAATTGCGGTCTGTAATTGCAGAGGTGTAATAACAAATGCTTGTTACAATGCTAGTTACAAATAAGGAAGTTTCCATTAAATTCACACATTTAAATTTTTGTTTCTTCTCAGCTGCAACCGATTCAGTAATAACGGTCACAAGGTTGTAATCTCTTGTGGAAATTCACTGTGTGTCCGAGATTACAAAGGTTGGAGGCTGAATGGGCTCTAATTACCACCTGTGAATGCGCACTCCTCCAAATCTCCACTTAATGTTGTTGGTAGCTCTTGCCACACTAAAGAATACCTTCTGTGTTAACAGATCAGTTATAGGCCAACCTCACTAACTGAGATCTACCATACGAGTGTCATCCCAGATTATAATTTTTAAAACAAAAAACAAAAATGTGTACGTTGCCCATTATGACAACCTGAACCTCCTTGCCATCCAAGTGAGAGGATAAACCCAGAGTACCTGTAATATCGGCATAAGTACAATGTAATTACTATGTGTTACACAGGATTTAGCTAGTTAAAATAAAGTTGATTTTGAGGGGTACTTACTTGTAATTCATGTATATTTATATAGTACATTACCCATCCTTACAACCTGGCCCTCATTTTAAGGCTTCTCGAAGCCCAATCCAAATGCTCCACCTAACCTGCTCTCTCTGACTAAGGCCAACAGAGCACTGAAGTGCTATTAAATGCAGTTTGGATGAGATCATTCCATTCCTACTGCCTAGTGAGCTGGCTACCTGGTTGACGTGTTATTCTTCCTGACATTTTTTCTGCCCGAGGGTCGCTAGAGAGCTGGCTACCTTGCTATCGGTTGACAGGGTGGCACCCTTGAGGATTCTCTCTGACGTGTAGTTATTCAATTGAACACAGTTGGGCACCTTTGAGTAGCCAGTTGCTTTTGAGCACCTACTTACCACAGAAGAAAAGAAAAACAAGAGGAAGAAGAAGAAGCCATAGAAAATGGTGTTTTTGCTCTGGAAGGGATCGTTGTTTTAGAGCTCAATGGAAGAGACAGGGCAAAAATAGATATGTTTTATTTAAAGCCAAGGTAGTCATTTAATTTGATGTCAATTCATGTAAGTGACAGGTTAGCGTGAATTATCTGTAGAAAATGGTATGTTAATGTAATATAAATGTCCAAAGTAGTGCATGAAAATCTGTATGCATGAACGGCAGCTACAAGATAGCTATCTAGCTAGCTAGTTAGCTAGTTAGCAATGCTATTGTATCTAGATTAGAGGTCGACCGATTCATCAGAATGGCCGATTAATTAGGGCTGATTTCAAGTTTTCAATACAATCGGAAATCGGTATTTCTGGACACTGATTTGTCCGTTTTTTTTTTTTTTTTTTTTTTTTTACACCTTTATTTAATCTTTATTTAACTAGGCAAGTCAGTTAAGAACACATTCTTATTTTCAATGACGGCCTAGGAACGGTGGGTTTACTGCCTCGTTCAGGGGCAGAACGACAGCTTTTTACCTTGCCACCTCAGGGGATTCAATCTTGCAACCTTACAGTTAACTAGTCAAAAGCGATAACCACCTGCCTCTCACTGCACTCCACGGGGAGCCTGCATGTTACGCGAATGCAGTAAGCCAAGGTAAGTTGCTAGCTAGCATTAACTTATCTTATAAAAAACAATCAATCATCACTAGTTAACTACACATGGTTGATGATATTACTAGTTTATCTAGCGTGTCCTGCGTTGCATATAATTGATGCGGTGCGTATCATTGCTCCAACGGGTACCTAACCATAAACATCAATGCATTTCTTAAAATCAATACACGGAAATATATATTTTTAAACCTGCATATTTAGCTAAAAGAAATCCAGGTTAACAGGCAATATTAACCAGGTGAAATTGTGTCACTTGTCTTGCGTTCATTGCACGCAGAGTCAGTGTATATGCAACAGTTTGGGCCGCCTAATTTGCCCGAATTTTACGTAATTATGATATAACATTGAAGGTTGTGCAATGTAACAGGAATATTTAGACTTATGGATGTCACCCGTTAGATGAAATACGGAACGGTTCCGTATTTCACTGAAAGAATAAACGTCTTGTTTTCGAGATGATAGTTTCCGGATGCGACCATATTAATGACCTAAGGCTTGTATTTCTGTGTGTTATTATGTTATAATTAAGTCTGTGATTTGATAGAGTAGTCTGACTGAGCGATGGTAGGCACCAGCAGGCTCATAACCATTCATTCAAACAGCACTTTTGTGCGTTTGCCAGCAGCTATGACTTCAAGCCTATCAACTCCCGAGATTAGGCTGGTGTAACCGATGTGAAATGGCTAGCTAGTTAGCGGGGTGCGCACTAATAGCTTTTCAAACGTCACTTGCTCTGAGACATGGAGTGGTTGTTCCCCTTGCTCTGTATGGGTAACGCTGCTTCGAGGGTGGCTGTTGTCGTTGTGTTCCTGGTTCGAGCCCAGGAGCGAGGAGAGGTACAGAAGCTATACTGTTACACTGGCAACACTAAAGTGCCTATAAGAACATTCAATTGTCAAAGGTTAATGAAATACAAATGTTGTAGAGAGAAATAGCCCTAACATTCCTATAATAACTACAACCTAAAACTTCTTACCTGGGAAGACTCATGTTAAAAGGAACCACCAGCTTTCATATGTTTTCATGTTCTGAGCAAGGAACTTAAATGTTAGCTTTCTTACATGGCACATATTGCACTTTTACTTTCTTCTCCAACACTTTGTTTTTGAATTATTGAATATGAAGTTGAAAATAATTGACATTTTCCTTCAACTGAATTTTTTTATGAGTACCTAATCTCTGTAATGTCCCTCAGTTGAGCAGTTAATTTCAAACACATATTTAACCACAAATACCAGGGAGCCTTTCCAATGCCTTGTAAAGAAGGGCACCTATTGGTAGATGGGTAAAAAAATAAGCAGACATTGAATATCCCCTTGAGCATGGTGAAGATATTAATTAAACTTTGGATGGTGTATCAATACACCCAGTCAATACAAAGATAGATGCATCCTTCCTAACTTAGTTGCTGGAAAGAAAGGAAACCGCTCACGGATTTCACCATGCCAATGATGAATTTAAAACAGTTACAGAGTTTAATGGCTGTGATAGGAGAAAATTGTGGATGGATCAACAACATTGTCGTTACTCCATAATACTAACCTAATTGACAGAGTGAACAGAAGGAAGCCTGTACAGAATAAAAAATATTCCTAAACATGCATCATGTTTGCAATAAGGCACTAAAGTAAAACTGTAAAATATGTGGCAAAGAAATGTACTTTATGTCCTGAGTACAAAGTGTTTTTTTGGGGGGCAAATCCTACACAACACATCACTGAGTACCACTCTTAATATTTTCAAACATGGTGGCGGCTGCATCATGTTATGGGTATGCTTGTCATCGGCAAGTACTAGGGAGATGGTTCATGATAAAATAAATGGAATAGAGCTAAGCACAGGCAAAAACCTAGATGGATCCTGGTTCAGTCTGCTTTCCAACAGACACTGGAGACGAATTCACCTTTCAGCAGGAAAATAACCTAAAACACAAAGACGACATTGAATGTTCCTGATTGGCCTAGTTAGAGTTTGACATAAATCGGCTTATAAAATATATTGCAAGACTATCTATCAACAACCAACTTGATAGAGCTTGAATAATTGTAAAAAGAAACATGTGCAAATATTGTACAATCCAGGTGTGCAAAGCTCTTATTAAAAACTCACAACTGGAATCTCTGCCAAAGGTGTGAATACTTTTGTAATTTCGATTTTTCTGTATTTCATTTTCAGTACATTTCAATACATTTTCGAAAAACATGTTTTCACTTTGTCGTTAAAGAATGTTTTTTTAAAATATATATTAAAATTCAGGTTGTAATGCAACAACAACATGTGCACTAAGTCAAGGGGTATGAGTATGAAGGCACTGTAGATGGTTTATTGATTACGTATTCAGGCTGGACGATCTGATTGCTAAACTCTGAAAAATCTTTTAGGACAGGTGGGTGAGATATTTATGCTAGATAGCTAGCTTGCTTCTAATTAGTTATCGCTAGCTACTGTTGCATTTGATTGCAATTTCTTCTTGTGTTTTATTTGCATGTTTAACTATCTGGCTGTCTATTTGAATGTCATTTTTTTTTATCTAGGTACCAGATAATAATGATATTGAAAGTTTGATAAATGTATTTGTAATCTTGTGTCTGCATTGCCAGTTTGCCTGGCATGAAAAAAGTGTACTTGCAGAACTTAACTTAGAACTTAGATGGTCAATTTCAGTGCCGCTTTAGCAGTCAACAAACGATAAGCTATGTGATAAATACACGTGCAAACTTAGTTTGAAATGTATATTTTTATTTCACCTTTATTTATCCAGGTTAGTCTCACTGGTTAGTCTCACTGAGATAATTTATATTTTTCAAGAGAGACCTGGTGGTCCAACAATGACAGCAACAGGGGGGGACATTGTTTCAGACAAATTGTTTCAGACATAACTTACAGACATAGACACACCATAAACAGAATTTAGACGTAAACACACATACAATTGCATAGTCTTGGAACGATTATAACAAAAAACACAAGTGAACAAACACAAGCGCATGAAACACACGGGTTCAGCTGCTGTCTTGGTGGAGGAGATCTCATCTTATTAGAGATCTTATTCAATGTTGTCTCCATGTTGCTTTTTGTCCAGCATTACTCCAGTGTCTCATACCCTGTAGCCTGTAAAATTGCAACGCAATGTTGGCTCATCAATTTGGCAGTGTATAATGGACTATATTGAAAAGAGCCTATGCTAAGCCGAATTGTGCATGCAGGACAGAAAGAAAAGGTTTGTGTATTACCGGGTCTCTTACCGACAATTAAAGATGACATACCATTTTGAGACCCCTGAATTTCCACTACAATGAATTCCTTCTACTTGACACTTCATTATGCCTTCCCATGAGGATATTGTGCGTGTGGGATTGCCACAACCTTGTTCGCAGCAGGAGAGGCTAATAGAGAAAGACAGATAGCCACTTCCAACACGGTTTTCAGTGGAAGGTATTGTAGCCCCACTGATACCGAGCTGCTATTAATACTTTCTCTAATTATATTTTTTTTATCAGTCCTCTTAACACTGTAGTTACTACTGCTTAGGTTTTTTTATGCTGCAATTCTTATTAAATCAGATGGAGAAAGACAAAGACTAGGGGACCTTTTTAGCTTGATTTATAAAACACTGAATGAAGCCTCCAATGTTAATCCTGAAGCCATTGTTGTCAAATGTCTCTCAGTGCGACAGCAGGCATCTATCATGAGATGAAGGGAGTGATGCACAAAGAATCTGGAAGATGACATACATGGAAACAACCAGAAGGCACCATCACTACAACACTCTTTTATATGCACAACATTAAGAAGAGCACTGGCCACCCCTCAGAGCCTGGTTCCTCTCTAGGTTTCTTCCAAGGTTCTGGCCTTTCTAGGGAGTTTTTCCAAGCCACCGTGCTTCTACATCTGCATTGCTTGCTGTTTGGGGTTTTAGGCTGGGTTTCTGTTCTGCACTTTATTACATCGGCTGATGTAAATAGGGCTTTATAAATAAATGTGATTGATTGATTGATTAAGAGCATGGAACATCACACTCCACACTGCCCTCCCGGACCTGGACAAAAGGAACATCGATGTGAGAATGCTGTTCATTGACTACAGCTCAGCATTCAACACCATAGTGCCCACAAATCTCATCACTTAGCTAAGGACCCTGGGACTAAACACCTCCCTCTGCAACTGGATCCTGTATTTACTGACGGTCCGCCCCCAGGTGGTAAGAGTAGGTAACAACACATCTAACATGCTAATCCTCAACACTGGGGCCCCTCAGGAGTGCATGCTTAGTCCCTTCCTGTCCTCCTGGTTCGTCCATGACTGTGTGGCCAAGCACGACTCCAATACCATCATTAAGTTTGCTGACAACACAACAGTGGTAGGCCTGATCACCGACAACCATGAGACAGCATATAGGGAGGAGGTCAGAGACTTGGCAGTGTGGTGCCTCAATGTGAACAAGACAAAGAAGCTGATCGTGGACAACAGGAAAAGGCGGGCCGAACAGGCCCCCATTAACATCGATGGGGCTGTAGTGGAGCAGGTCGAGAGTTTCAAGTTCCTTGGTGTCCACATCACCAACGAACTATCATGGTCCAAACATACCAAGACAGTCGTGAAGAGGGCACGACCACACCTTTTCCCCCTCAGGAGATTCAAAAGATTTGGTATGGGTCCCCAGATTCTCAAAAAGTTCTACAGCTGCAACATCGAGAGCGTTCTGACCGGTTGCCTGGTATGGCAAGTGCTCGGTATAACTGGCACCCCCGCACATTGACTCGGTACCGGTACCCCCTGTATATAGCCTCGATATCTTTTTAAAAACTTTTTAAAAAACTTTTGTTTATTTAGTAAATATTTTCTTAACTCTATTTCTTGAACTGCATTGTTGGTTAGGGCTTGTAAGGTCTACCTGTTGTATTTGGTGCATGTGACAAATAAAACGTGGGCTACTTTCAGCAGTAGCAGAGCTATGAGGTGATGGATAGATACTGCAATGCCTTTGAGTCCGCTCTGTGCTACTGGACATTCTCATCATACGATAGGAAGTGTTCATGTGTTTTTCATGTGGTTTAGGTGATCACTTGCTGGTGAGAGAAGACATTCCAAGCATTTATTTGCTTGCTTTAAAATTGCTGTTAGCATGTTCATGTTTAACAGGCTTATTTCAAGTATAACATGTCAGCTACAAGATTTGTGGGAGGACATTTGTTCAATGATGAACATCTACAGTAGAAAAATAGTATTTCCTAATGTGTCTTTTCTGAAAGTCAACATTATTAGACATTGTACATTTTCCATGGTAATTTTGAGAGCCTCTGAATGTTCCTGTCAGATGTTTGTCCCAGACCCTCAGTCTACAGGCAAATGTAATATCTGGACACCTATGTTTCAATAGCAGCTGGCAGCCATTAGATATTATCAGTCTCTTTGTCTGTAGTGCTTTCTGCAGTTGACCATGTAGATGTTTTATTTAGGCAAGTCAGTTAATTAAGAACAAATTCTTATTTTCAATGACTGCCTAGGAACTGCCTGTTCAGGGGCAGAACGACAGATTTGTACCTTGTCAGCTCAGGGGTTTGAACTTGCAACCTTCCGGTTACTAGTCCAACGCTCTAACCACTAGGCTACCCTGCCGCCCATGTATATCCTGGTCCCAGATGTTTTTGTGCTGTCTTGTCAAGTCCTGACTTTAGGATTCACTAATACACAATATATAGATCAGCAACCGGGCTGGAGGATGTACAGTCAGACACATATTCTTTTCCTCATTGATTATATCTATTCCACAGCTGAAATTGATTGAATAGTTAATACTGTACATACAGTACATACATAACACTCATACGATAAAATAAGATGTTTCCTGATTAATTGAGTGGAACTAGTTGGTAGATAGCTAAACAGAATGAAGGAGAAGTTTGGTCACATGTGGTTCAGTTGGTAGAGAATGCTGCTTTAAATGCCAGGGTTGTGGGTTCAATTCCCACTGATGATCATAACAAAAAATATGAACATCTATTCACTCACTACTTTAAGTCACTCTGGATAAGTGTATCTGTTCAATTACTAAAATGTGAAAACCTGGTGTGTTCTATTCCAGGTGCTGGAGGTTTGTAGAGCATCATGGGAAGCAGTAGAGGGTGCACATGGCTACCCAGTTCAGCAGGCATCAGCTATTGAGGGCAGCTTCAGAAGCCAGGCTAGCAAGGAGCAGGTGTGTGTGCATGCAGTGTTTCCTTTCTCTGATTGAGGTTTTGAGTATGTGTGCATCTCTGTATTGTCTCTGTGTGTATGTCTATCAATATGTTTGTCTGTGTCTGTTTATCTTCCTGTCTTTGTATCTACGTGTGTCTGTCTTGTCTGTTTCTGTGTGTAACCTTATGTCTGTACTCTACAGAGTTCACGTCGTCTCCAGAGGGTGGTGCTGCGTAGTGCCATGTGATGGAAATAGCGGGCACTGTGTGCACCACACAGGGCAAACCAGCACAGAGAGATAGCAGTTCCGCCCAGAAAGAGTGTGACCTTCTGTCTGCCTAATCTTGACCCAGATGGCTGTACCTAGACACAGTGGCACAGTGGAGCAGGGATCAAGGATCAGAAGACAACATTTTCAACCATCTGTATGTTAAAGGTTATGATGCCAGTATCATTTACCTAAACCTTATCGGCTATTTTGTCTGGGAATCCAGCCCTTCTGCTATTCATAATCTGGGCGGGCTTTAAGATCTAACCAAAGAGGTGATTGTTTACTACAGGAAGCAAAGGGGGGAGCAATTCAACATGGCACATCAACATGGCTGCAGTGGATAGGGTCATGAACTTCGAAGTTCCTTAGTCTACACATCACCAAGCACTTAGCAAGGACCCATCACACTGCGACAGTTGTAAAGAAGGCCCATCGGCACCTTTTCTCCCTCTTCCCAAATGGACTGTTCTGGCTGATCTAGGTATCTTCCTAGGTTCTGGCCTTTCTAGGGAGTTTTTTCACCGTGCTTCAGCACCTGCATTGCTTGCTGTTTGGGGTTTTAGGCTGGGTTTCTGTACAACACTTTTTTGACATCAGCTGATGTAAGAAGGGTTTATAAATACATTTAATTGATTGATTGATTGATTGATTGATACCCTATGGCAAGCTGAACCTGAGCATCAGGCATTAACAACATGCTCCAAGGTAGCTTCTACCTCCAAGCAATTACACTGGTGAAGAGCTATTCAGTGGCTAACCACCTACACCCACGACCTAGTAAAATCTCACTGACTCAACCTGGAATGACTCTTTACACACTCATAAGACTCCATCATCATATAGTGCATTCGGAAAGTATTGTGACCCCTTCACGTTTTTCACATTTTGTTACGTTACAGCCTTATTCTAAAATTGATTACATTTAAAATGTTCCTCATCAATCTACACACAATACCCCATAATGATAAAGTGAAAACAGGTTTTTGGAAATGTATTAAAAATAATAAACAGAAATACCTTATTCACACACTTTGCTATGAGACACAACATTGAGCTCAGGTATATCCTGTTTCTACAACTTCATTGGAGCCCACCATTGGTAAATTAATTTGAACATGATTTGGAAACGCACACACCTGTCTATATAAGGTCCCACAGTTGACAGTGCCATGAGGTTGAAGGTAGTGCTCAGAGACAGGATTGTGTCGAGGCACAGTACCAGGGGATGGTACCAAAACATGTCAGCAGCATTGAAGGTCCCCAAGAACATAGTGGCTTCCATCAATCCTAAATGGAAGACTCTTCCTAGAGCTGGACGCCCGGCCAAACTGATTAATCGGGGGAGAAGGGCCTTGGTCAGGAAGGTGACCAAGAACAGAGTTGCAGAGTTCCTCTGTGGAGATTGGAGAACCTTCCAGAAGGACAACCATCACTGCAGCACTCCACCAATCAGACATTTATGTTAGAGTGGCCAGACGAAAGCCACTCCTTTAGTAAAAGGCACATGACAGCCCGCTTGGAGTTTGCCAAAATGCTACTAAAGGACTATCAGACCATGAAAAACAAGATTCTCCGGTCTGATAAAACCAAGATTGAACTCTTTGGCCGGAATCCCAAGCGACACGTCTGGAGGAAACCTGGCACCATCCCTACGGTGAAGTGTAGTAGTGGTGGTGTCATGCTGTGGGGATGTTTTTCAATGTCAGGGACTGGGAGACTAGTCATGATTGAGGGAAAGGTGAATGGAGCAAAGTACAGAGAGATCCTTGATGAAAGCCTGCTTCAGAACGCTCAGGACCTCAGACTGGGGCGAAGGTTCACCTTCCAACAGTACAACGACCCTAAGCACACAGCCAATACAATGCAGGAGTGGCTTCGGGACAAGTCAATGAATGTCCTTGAGTGGCTCAGCCAGAGCTTGAACCCAGATCAAACATCTCTGGAGAGACCTGAAAATAGCTGTGCACCGACACTCCCCATTCAACCTGCCAGAGCTTGAAAGGATCTGCAGAGAAGAATGGGATAAACTCCCCAAAATCAGGTGTGCCAAGCTTGTAGCGTCATACCCAAGAAGATTTGATGCTATGTTCACTGCTAAAGGTGCTTCAACAAAGTACTGAGTAAAGGGTCTGAATACTTATGTAAAAATGTCTAAATGCTTTGTCATTATGGGGAATTGTGTCTATATTGATGAGTGATAAATAGGGTGTAACGGCAGATTTCCTCCTCTTCGTCTGAAGAGGAGTAAGGATCGGACCAAGATGCGGCGTGGTAAGTGTTCATGACGATTTTAATAAGAAAAGCACTGAACACTATGAAATACAAAAACAATAAACGAATACGTGAAATAACCAAACCGAAACAGTACACGCCCTGACGATACCAACGGTCAGAACGTGACGTAGGGTTGTAAAGGGTCTGAAACATTCCCGGTACATTTCCATGGGAAGTTAAGCAAGAGATTTGGGGATTTTGTTTAAATTCATCAAAAAAGTTAGCTTATAAGAGTGAACCTTTTTTGTGGGATACACATAAGGTAACTCTAGGTCTTGTTTTGGTTAAACTGTCCCCAATTAAATGGAATTGCAACCCTCTGCATGCACAGTGCATTCTTCCATCACATGTGCAGTGTACTCTTCCATCATATGTACAGCTGATTCTCAAGATCCTGCACACTAATGAGATGCTATTGAGCCCACACTACTATACTGTCTGAGCCAAGGACTACATGCTTTCTGGTACGTTTTGATTACAGTACTGGGTGGGGTGAATATATTTTATATGACATGCATGATTTTTTGTTAACTAGTAAATAGTAGCCTACAGCAAAGTGTGTTTAAATCATTTAAATCGTGTTAACCATTTCTGCTCGTTAGTTTGTGCTACCATGTGGGTTTTAGCTTGCTTAAGCCTGCTAACTGAGGAGTGTTAATTCACCTGTTTCCATACTTGTTTCATTTAAAAACATTTACGTCACAAAGGAGCTGTTTAATCTAACTGCTTAACTATTTATCTGTACATGGAATTGTATTAGTTTTGTTTTTACAAAAAAAAAATCGAATTTTTACAGGAAAATGCCACAGGCACTATCTGATGTGTGGAGACATTTCACTGCAGCTAATGTAGAAGGAGAAGCTGTGTACATTTGCAAATACTGTGCCAAATCATATTTGAAGAATGCAACAACGATGCCAAGTGAATAAAGTTCCCTCAGCACTCACAACAAGCAACCTCTGACAGAAGTCCCTATACTTCTTTTCAATGTGAAAATTATGAATCAGACACCTTATCAAATAGCAACAGCTCAAGGAAATCATAGAGAAAGCCTGTATTGACTGTATTGCAATCATCTCTTGATGGGTGGTCGAATGTTCGTGGGCAAGGAATAATTAACGACATCTCCACCCCTCAACCAGTATTCTACAAGAACACAGACACAAGGGACAACAGACACACCGGTCTCTACATTGCTGATGAGCTGAAGGCAGTCATCAATGACCTTGGACCACAGAAGGTATTTGCACTGGTGACAGACAATGCTGCGAACATGTAGGCTGCTTGGTCGAAGTGGAGGAGTCCTCCCCTCCCATCACACCCATTGGCTGTGCTGATCATGCATTGAATCTGCTCCTCAATGACATCATGGTACTGAAAACAATGGATACACACTACAAGAGAGCCAATGAAATGGTTAGGTATGTGAAGGATCATCAAGTTATGGCATCAATCTACCTCACCAAGCAAAGTGAGAAGAATAAGAGCCCCACATTGAAGCTGCTCAGCAACACCCGTTGGGGTGATGTTGCCATAGTGTTTGACAGTCTCCTAGATGGGAAAGAGTCTCTCCAAAAAGGTCTCTCCAAGAAATGGTCCGATGAAATGGATAGCCCCATCAAGTGGATTCTCCTGGATGATGTATTTTGGGAGAGAGTGGTAAGCGGCCTGAAACTCCTGAAACCTATAGCAGTAGCCATTGCACGGATTGAGGGAGACAATGCCATCCTCTCTGATGTCCAGACATCTTGCAGATGTAAGAGAAGAAATCTGTACTGCCCTGCCCACTTCACTGTTGCTCCAAGCAGAGGAAACTGCTGTTCTGAAATACATCAAAAAGCGTGAATACTTCTTGCCTGAAGCCCACACACGCCACACCGTACATGTTGGACCCCAAGTATGCTGGCAAGAGCATCCTGCCTGGTGCAGAGATAAACCAGGATTATGGTGTCATCACTACCGTGTCTCACCACCTTGGCCTGGATGAGGGCAAGGTTCTTGGCAGTGTGGCGAAGTACACTTCCAAGCAAGGGCTTTGGGATGGAGATGCAATATGGAAGTTGTGCCAACATATCTCATCAGCCACCTGGTGGAAGGGACTTTGTGGATCTGAGGCTCTTTCCCCTGTTGCCTCCATCATCCTCCAAATTCCACCAACATCAGCTGCCTCAGAGCTCAACTGGTCCTTGTTTGGGAATACCGAATCACTCAACAGGCTGACCAATAGAAGGGTTGAAAAATTGGTGGCCATCCGGCCAATGAGCCATCCTCAACAAGGTTGGACAGTGACAGTGAAGATGAGGCCTCAGAGTCTGAAGTAAAGGTGGACATTGAGGAGGTCCAGGGAGAAGACATGGAAGCCTGATAGGAAGACAACCAAAGCTTTAGTTTCTAGACTATCATTTTACAGATGTATGTTGAAAATGTTTTTGGGAGATGCGATGGATCATTGGGGATCATTCAATATTTCCTTTCTTTTGATGTTCAGTGAAATCATCCCATGTGAAGAGTCAACTCATTTAATTAAAGTTAAATTCGTAACTATATAGTTTTTTTTATTTCTATTGGAAGGATTTAATCATTTGCAATTCTGTCTACTTATGATAAGGTAAAAGGTTTATGTTTCTGTCTCCATATGATATGGTAAATATATCCAATGCAAAAAAACATCTACATTTAAATGGTATTAATATTAATTTTCATATATTTCTGTTAATTCACATATTTTCCCGTTAATTCCCACAGAAAGTTTCCACCTCTGAATATTCCCCCAAAATGTGCAACCCTAGTGATAACAACAATTTAATACACTTTAGAATAAGGCTGTAAGGTAAGAAAATGTGGAAAAAGTCAAGGAGTCTGAATACTTTCCGAATGCACTATATTTGATACCATTCTACTTATTCCGCACCTGTCCTCCCCAATTAAGGTGCCACCAACCTTCTATGATGTATTGTGTCTATGTAGTGTGTCAGTTTGTGTGTGTGTGTGTGTTTATTTTTGAGTGTCAGTGTAAGATGTGTCTGTGTGTGTGTGTGTGTGTTTATTTTTGAGTGTCCATGTAAGATGTGTCTGTGTGTGTGTGTGTGTGTTTATGTTTAAGTGTCAGTGTAAGATGTCTGTGTGTGTGTGTGTGTGTTTTATTTTTGAGTGTCAGTGTAAGATGTGTGTGTGTGTGTGTGTGTTTATGTTTGAGTGTCAGTGTAAGATGTGTGTCTCTGTGTGTGTGTGTGTTTATGTTTGAGTGTCAGTGTAAGATGTGTCTGTGTGTGTGTTTATGTTTGAGTGTCAGTGTAAGATGTGTCTGTGTGTGCATAGAGCCAGTGCAACAACGTCAGTTCCAAAAAAAAAGGTGGTCAATGCAAATAGTCCTGGTAGCGATTTGATTAACTGTTCATCAGTCTTATGGCTTTGGGGTAGAAGCTGTTAAGGAGCCTTTTTGTCCCAGACTTGGCACTCCGGTACCACTTGCCGTGCGGTAGCAGAGAGAATAGTCTATGACTTGGACGGCTGGAGTCTTTTACAATTTTTAGGGCCTGCATGGCAGGGAGCTCGGCCTCAGTGATGTATCGGGCCACACATTCTACCCTCTGTAGTGCCTTGAGGTCAGAATACATGCAGTTGCCATACTAAGCAGTGATGCAGCCAAGATGCTCTCAATGGTGCAGCTGTAGAACGTTTTGAGGATGCCAAAACCTTTCAGCCTCCAGAGGGGGAAGAGGCTTTGTCGTGCCCTCTTCACGACTGTGTTGGTGTGTTTGGACCATGATAGGCCCTTAGTGATGTGGACACAGAGGAACTATAAAAACGTTTTATACACACGTCATATGTGTCCATTACAATCTATTCAATAATCGGAATGTAGGATTTGTCAATAGTACTTGAAAAATTGAATAAAACAGTAAATAAAGTATTACCACACAAAGCATTTTCTAATGGTGATTTCAAGTTTTATTGTCACGTGCACAAGTACAGTGAAATGACTTTCTTGCAAGCTCTTTTCCCAACAATGCAGTAATCAATATCAATATATTGTGTTGTACTATAAAATAAAGTATAAGAAATAAGAACAACACTAAAAAGTCCTGGGATACTGGAGCGGTAGAGGTAGAACATCTCATTCCAAAGGCATTAATGGACTTGGTCCCCCCTTTGCTGCTATAACAGCCTCCACTCTTCGGGGAAGGCTTTCCACAAGATTTTGGAACATGACTATGAGGCCTAGCTCACAGTCAGTGTTCCATTTCATCCCAAAGGTCAGGGCTCTGTGCAGTTGACTGGCCTGCACAAACCATTTCTGTATGGACCTCGCTTTGTGCACGGTAATTGTATCTAGTAGTGTTAATATTTCCCTTCACTGGAACAAAGGATCCTAGCCCAAAACCATGAAAAATAATCCCAGACCATTATTCCTCCTCCGCCAAACTTTACAGTTGACACTATGCATTGGTGCAGGTAGCGTTCTCCTGACATCCGCCAAACCCAGATTCGTCCGTCAGACTGCTAGATGGTGAAGCGTGATTCATCACTCCAGAGAATGCATGTCCACTGCTCCAGAGTCCAATGGCGGTGATCTTTACACCACTCCGTACAACGCTTGGCATTGCGCATGGTTATCTTAGGCTAGTGTGCGGCCGCTCGGCCATGGAAACCGATTTCATGAAGCTCCTGACGAATAGTTTTTGTGCTGATGTTGCTTCCAGTGACAGTTTGGAACTTGGTAGTGAGTGTTGCAACCGAGGAAGCTATGCGTTTCAGCACTGGGTTGTCCTGTTCTTTGAGCTTGTGTGGTCTGCCACTTTGCGGCTGAGCTGTTGTTGCCCCTAGACGTTCACAATAACAGCACTTACAGTTGACCCGGGCAGCTCTAGCAGGGCAGAAATTTGATGAACTGACTTGTTGGTAATGTGGCATCCTATGACAGTGTCACATTGAAAGTCCCTGAGCTCTTCAGTAAGGCCATTCTACTGCCAATATTTGTCTATGGAGTTTGCATGGCTGTGTGCTCAATTCTATCACCTGTCAGCAACGGGTGTGGCTGAAATAGCCGAATCCACTCATTTGAAAGGGTGTCCACACGCTTTTGTATATATAGTGTATGTATAGGGGTAATGTGACTAGGCATTAGGATATATGATAAACAGAGTAGCAGCAGTGTATAGAGTAGCTGCAGCTTGCAGATAGCTCTGACAGTCGACAGCCTCCCAGTCCAGGCTGTGGTAGACACTGGAGCTGAAATGACAATCATCTCTGAGAGCCTTTACGAGCAGCTCCCTGTGAGTGAGAAAACTTCTCTCAAGAAGACATGAGTTCAGAATGCTGAGTTGGGGAAAGACATGACTGCAGTGGATGGATCAAAAGTTACATTCCATATCGGCACCAGGAGCTATGAATAGGAGGTGACTCTGTCCTCCTCAGCCTGGACCTGTTGAGAGCTGGAAATGTAACTATCTATGCCAGCGGAAGAGTCTTTATCAAGGAGGAACCTTTGACTGCCAAAATCGCTGGAGGCGACGGATCAGACTACTTCGTAGCTCGGGTGCTCCTGGAGAAAGACGCAACCTCGCCATCAGAGTGTGAAATGTCTAGTCTGGGGTGAAGTTGACCATCCGAAGCCTGGTGTTACTGCCTCTAACAGAAAGTGTCACCACAACCAAAATGTGCCTTGGCGTCCTGGTCAAAACATTCCTGATGATCCCTCCAACCCATCTAGTCCAGTTGAGCAGGATGAAGCATGCACTCCTGGGGAACAGTCTTAAAGCACACTGCGGCCAGAGATGAAAAAAGTGACTGCTGCATCAGACCTACCTGAACATCTCCAGGCCATGTTTGTTGCTTCAAGCGAGGCATTCAGTAGGGAAAAACAACAACAGTCAATGTCCCTTTTTGCAATGAACAACATTGACTTAGGCTACATGTCTGCTGTCACCCACACTGGAGCGGCTAGGCCAGTACATCAACCGATACGACGGATATTTCTCGGAGTCCAAGGAAAAGAGGAAATGCACTTCAAGGCAATGGTGGAAGCAGGTGTCGTCACACCATCCTCCTCAGAGTGGGCATCCCCCGTTGTCATAGTTTGTAAAGATTGTGGAATCCGCTGGTATGTCGATTACCGCCGCCTCAATAGCCTGACAGCCAAGGATGCATAGCCTTTCCCGAAGAGGGAAGTGTGTCTAGACGTCCTTGGGGGATCCAATGTCGTCTCCACGTTAGATCTTCATTCTGGCTACAGGCTGATAGCAGTGGATGAAAAGGACCAGGAGAAGATGGTGTTTATCACTAAATATGGGCTCTATGATTGTATCTGCATGCCATTCGGCCTTTGTAACGCCCCACATTTCAGAGGGCCAATGGAGCTCGTCCTCCATGGACTCCAATGGGAAACACTATTAATCTATCTGGAGGACATCATCATCCTGGGGAGAGGAGTTGATGAGAGCCTAGAACTGCTTGCAGATGTCTTCCAACTCCTTCACAGCTACGGTCTGAAGCTGAAGCCATCAAAGTGTCACCTGCTCAAGTAAGAATTCCTGTTCTTAAGGCATGTCATGAGTGGTGAAGGCATAAGTCCCAACCCTGCTCTGATCAAGGATGTGCAAACCTGGCAACCTCGTAGTAATGTGCAAGAAGTGCAAGCCTTCATAGGATTATGCAATTACTACCGCAAGTTCGTCCCAGCATTTGCGGTACTGGCCAGCCCACTCAATATTTTCCTCAAGAAGGAAGCTAAATTATTGTGGAGAGCAGAGCACCAGAATGCCTTCAGTCAGGTGAAACTGACAACAGCCCCAGTGCTAGAGTATCCAGCTGCAGAAGGGAAGTACACCCTTGACATGCATGCCACCAACCACATCATTAGAGCAGTGCTGTCACATCTACAGTGGGCAGAAGAGAGAGTTATCACCTATGCAAGCACCCACCTCACGCCAGCTCAGCAGAAGTACTGGGTCACCAGGAATGAGTTACGGGCCATTGTCAGCTACACCCGCCAATTCTACCATTACCTACTTGGCTGGAAGTTCCTACTGTGCAGCGATGTCGAAGGAGCTGCAGTAGAGCGGGTCAAGAGCTTCAAGTTCCTCGGTGTCCAAAGGACTTAAAATGATCCACACATACAAGCCCAGTCGTGAAGAAGGCATGACAGTGCCTCTTCCCCTCAGGAGGGAGAAAAGGTTTGTCATGTCCCCTCAAATCCTCAAGAAGTTCTACAGCTGCACCAATGAGAGCATCTTGACTGGTTGCATCAATGCTTGGTATGGCAACAGCACCCCCCTTGAGCGCATGGCACAAAAGAGGTTTGTGTGGACAGCCCAGTACATCACTGGGGCCGAGATCCCTGACATCCAGGACCTCTATATCAGGCGGTGTGAAAGTAAGGCCCGGAAAATCACGCCACAGACTGTTCTTTCTGATTCTGCAACATATCCAGCAGATCCACGGACGATGCCATTTCCATCACTATTAACACAGCCATAACACATCTGGACAAGAGGATCACCTATGTGAGAATGCTGTTCATTCACTACAGTTTAACATTCAACACTATTGTTTCCTCCAAGCTCTGCGGTCAGAGCCCTTGGTCTGGACATCGCCCTTTGTAACTGGATCCTGGACTGGGCAGACCACAGGCTACGACGATTGGCAACAACAACACGTCCTCCACACTGACTCTTAATACAAGGGACCCCCAGGTGTGTGGCCAATTGAGATAGTTTGGGATGAGTTGGACCACAGAGTGAAGAAAATTCAGAGACTTGTCTGGAACCCACTACTGCGTTGTCTTGGCTGTGTGCTTAGGGTCATTGTCCTGTTGGAAGGTGAACCTTCACCCCAGTCTGCGGTCCTGAGTGCTCTGGAGTAGGTTTTCATCAAGGATCGCTCCGTTCATCTTTCCCTCGATCCTGACTAGTCTCCCAGTCCCTGTCGCTGAAAAACATCCCTACAGCATGATGCTGCCACCACGCTTCACCATAGGGATAGTGCCAGGTGTCCTCCAGATGTGACTTTGTCATTCAGAGTTTACCTCTGTTTCATCAGACCAGAGAATCTTGAGGTGCCTTTTGGCAAACTCCAAGCAGGCTGTCATGTGCCTTTTTCTGAAGAATGGCTTCCGTCTGGCCCCTCTACCATAATGGCCTGATTGGTGGAGTGCTGCAGAGACTTTTGTCCTTTTGGAAGGTTCTGCCATCTCCACAGAGGGACTCTGGAGCCCTGTCAGAGTGACCATCGGGTTCTTGCTCACCTCCCTGACCAAGGCCCTTCTCCCCCAATTGCTCAGTTTGGCCGGGCGTCCAGTTCTAGGAAGAGTCTTGGTGGTTTCAAACATCTTTCCTTCAAGAATGACAGAGGCTACTTTTTCATTTTGAGCACCTACCCCCCTGAAAGCCCTATGCACGGCCCTGCATATCAAATCAAATCAAATCAAATGTATTTATATAGCCCTTCGTACATCAGCTGATATCTCAAAGTGCTGTACAGAAACGCAGCCTAAAACCCCAAACAGCAAGCAATGCAGGTGTAGAAGCACGGTGGCTAGGAAAAACTCCCTAGAAAGGCCAAAACCTAGGAAGAAACCTAGAGAGGAACCAGGCTATGTGGGGTGGCCAGTCCTCTTCTGGCTGTGCCAGGTGGAGATTTTAACAGAACATGGCCAAGATGTTCAAATGTTCATAAATGACCAGCATGGTCGAATAATAATAAGGCAGAACAGTTGAAACTGGAGCAGCAGCACGGCCAGGTGGACTGGGGACAGCAAGGAGTCATCATGTCAGGTAGTCCTGGGGCATGGTCCTAGGGCTCAGGTCCTCCGAGAGAGAGAAAGAAAGAGAGAAGGAGAGAATTAGAGAACGCACACTTAGATTCACACAGGACACCGAATAGGACAGGAGAAGTACTCCAGATATTACAAACTGACCCAACCCCCCCACACATAAACTACTGCAGCATAAATACTGGAGGCTGAGACAGGAGGTGTGTCTGTCTGTCTATTTCTGTGTGTATGTTTGCCTACTTTAGTCTGTGTGTGTGTCTCCCTCTTTCTCCCTCTGGGCTGTGTTGTGCTCCAACAGCGTTATTGTCATAGGACAATGGGGGTGCCATGATCCTTCAATGACATCTGTCAATAGAGAGGGTAGACAAAAGGGTAGAGAGGGGATGTGTGTCTAGGTGTGTGGCGTAAGCAAGTGGTAGAGCAGTTAAGTGTGTGTGAGGAAGTGGGTGTTTGGGGTGTCAGGTGTTCAGAGTCTTCATGTCATTCTGTTGTAGTCCTCCACTGCTTCCTGTCACTCAGTTGTAGTTTTCCATGGTGTGTGTGTGTGTGCGTGTCTTATGTGTGTTAATTGCCTGTTAACATCTAATAGGCACGCGATGAGCAAGAGTGTTGTGGATGGGGTTGAGAACAGGTGAAAACGTGAGCTGTGGCTCCGGACATCACAGGTTCAATTGATTTTAGTTGTTCTGTTTTAACACCCAAACCCTAACCTTAACCACTCATTATTCATGCCTAAACTTAACCCTAAAGGTTATTGCACCCTAGAAGTAAAACTTTTGAGGAGTTAATGTCACGGTGGCAGATAGCCTAGCAGTTTAGAGCATTAGGCCAGTAACCGAAAGGTGGCTGATTCGGATTCCTCAGCCGACAAGTGGAAATATCTGTTGATGTGCCCTTGAACAAGGCACTTAACCTCTATTGCTCCTACAAGTCGCTCTGGATAAGAACGTCTGCTATATGATTAAAAAGTCAAACATAAATAATGTTCACGAGTGAATGGTGACTGAATGATAGCTGACAGGATGTGTTGAGAGGTCGTTATTGGTTCAAGATGGGGTTCGTATTTGGCTGTTTAGAAGGTTGAAATGGGTGATCATAATTGCATTGCATTTTCGAGGAGACTCCATTTACAGATACAGTATGTGATCTTCCTCTGACATTCTGTTTGTCTCACTGGGTCCCATGTTTTTCTTTGCCCTTAGTTTACAGTTGGCACCTCTCCTCTTCGTATATTTCCCCCAAAAATGTACATCCCCGTTCCCCACCATAAAATACCTTGTCTCTCTCTCTTATACACACACATATACAGGGATGCACATGCAAACACATTTTGAGACCCTGTGACTTAGTTGTGCGAGTTACATTTTTAATTGGTTGCACTGGTGCGAGTTACACATTCTACCTGGTCACCTCAATTAAAAACTCCTATTGTTTGGGTGGATAAAACCATGAATTTGTTAACCTCTCTGGGATATTCGGGACGATAGCGTCCCACCTCAACAACAGCCAGTGAAAGTGCAGGGCGCCAAATTCAAAACAACAGGAATCTCATAATTAAAATTCCTCAAGCATACAAGTATTTTACACCATTTTAAAGATAAACTTCTAGTTAATCCAGCCACAGTGTCCGATTTCAAAAAGGCTTTAAAGCAAAAGCACACCAAACGATTATGTTAGTTAAGCACCTAGTCACAGAAAAACACAGTCCTTTTCCAGCCAAAGTGTGGAGTCACAAAAAGCAGAAATAGAGATAAAATGAATCACTAACCTTTGATGATCTTCATCAGATAACACTCATAGGACTTCATGTTACATAATACATGTGTGTTTTGTTCGATAAAGTTCATATTTATATCCAAAAATCGGAGTTTACATTGGCGTGTTATGTTCAGTAGTTCCAAAACATCCGGTGATTTTGAGAGAGCCACATCAATTTACAGAAATACTCATCATAAATGTTGATGAAAATACAAGTGTTATACATGGAACTGTAGATAAACTTATCCTTAATGCAACCACTGTGTCAGATTTCAAAAAAGCTTTACCGAAAAAGCACACCATTCAATAATCTGAGTACAGCGCTCAGACAACAAAACAGCCTGACAGATATTCGTCATGTTGTGCTGTCAACAAAGTCAGAAATAGCATTATAAATATTCACTTACCTTTGATGATCTTCATCAGAATGCACTCCCAGGAATCCAAGTTCCACAATAAATGTTTGATTTATTCCACAAAGTCGATAATTTATGTCCAAATACTTCATTTTTGTTTGCGCGTTTAGTACACAATCCAAACTCACGATGTGCAGGCAAGTCCAAGCGAAAGTTCAGACAAAAAGTTATATTACAGTTCGTAGAAACATATCAAACGATGTATAGAATCAATCTTTAGGATGTTTTTATCATAAATCTTCAATAATGTTCCAACCGGAGAATTCCTTTGTCTGTAGAATTGCAATGGAACGCAAGCTAACTCTCACGTGAACGCACGTGGTCAGCTCATGGCACTCTCATTTGCCCCCGCCTCACAGTAGAAGCCTCAAACAAGGTTCTAAAGACTGTTGACATCTAGTGGAAGCATTAGGAAGTGCAATATGTGTATCCGATAGGCAATGAGTTGAAAATCTACAAACCTCAGATTCCCCTCTTCCTGGTTGAATTTGTTCTCAGGTTTTTGCTGGCCATATGAGTTCTGTTATACTCACAGACATCATTCAAACAGTTCAAACATTCAAAAGTAGCAGGCAGTTTACTCTGGGCACCTTATTCATCCAAGCTACTCAATACTGCCCTCCAGTCCCAAATAAATTTTTAAGCCTCATTGCAAAAAAAAATTCTTAGGACATTGTATTTACTGTTAGATTAATACATGGCTACTAGCAGTAGGTATTATATTTAGAGTTAATCTAGCTAATGTGTTTTGAGTTTCCACTTCCTCAGGGGGTTAATTAGAACCAATTGAATTAGGCTAATATATAATTTTAGTGCACATAAAGATTAAGGCAAATTCATCTCTATTGAATAAATCTGACAGTAAAATACAATAAAAATAGCACAATTGTGAACGCATAATTCATGACAATCTCTGGATTAGGTTGCATACCAAAATATTTTAACTCACACCTTCCTTCTTGGATATGTTAGTCAGATATAATAACTTATATATTGCATACCATCTAAGTAGTCTGTTATTAATAAAGCATTGTGACTTAAGATGATGAGCGAAATGTAATCTATTGTGTGACGTGCATTTTTTTGAGGGGGTGCCACCAAATCATGGGCTGGTGCCACCAACTGAAAAGGTTTGTGGCACCAGTGCCAGCAGGGGAAAATGTTAGTCTGGAGCCCTGGGTTACTGTCAACTCTCCTTTAGACGTCTGAAGAGATCGGATGGGTGTGAGTACTGCAGGGGAAGCTAAATACCAAATTGCTAATGACAAATGTGGTCTTTTAAAAGGGGGGAGTCAAGCAGAGGGAAAGGAGCAAATTATTAGATTGGAATTAGTCCGAAGGAATGAACTATCAACAATCAGTTCATGTGTGATGAGTGTTGTCACAAAAACAATGTGTGTGTGTGTTACCCTCCTACCTGCTTGTCTCCCTGTCTCCCTCTGCCTGACACTGAGAGGATGACGCAGGCCACTGTGTTCTGTTGGAGAGAGAGAGAACGAGGAGTGGGAGAGAAGAAAATAGACTGAAAGAAAGGGAGGATGAAAGAAAGGATGCTATAGAGCCAATAAGGAAGGGATAGGGCAGTGGGGAAGACAGATAAAATAAGAGAATTAAGGAAAGTGCTAATAAAAGATAAGACAGAGAGGGGAGAAACATTGAGTGAGAGAGAGAACCATAGACGAAAGAAGAGACGGGGGAGATAAAGTAAGGGGAGCGAGAGAAATCAAATGTAAGGGAGAGAGACAGATCGCGAGGGTGAGGGATAGAGTGAGAGAGTGAGAGAAACAGAGAGTAAGGAAAATACAGAGAATGAGAAAGGGGAGATGTGAGAGAAACATAATTAAAGGGAAAATACAGAACAAGAGAGAAAGGAGGGAGACAGAAAAGAGAGCAATTGAAAGAAACAAATGTAAGGGAGAGAGACAGCGACAGAGGCAGAGCGAGAGAGACAGAGAGTTAAAGAGAAGGAAAGTGGGAAAGGAGAGACAGTGAGAAAGTAAGAGAATCGGAATGTCAGGGAGAGAGACAGAGTGAGAGAGAGAAACAGAACGTAAGAGAGGGACAGCAAAAGAGAGAAAGGAGAAATGGAGTGAGAGAAACAGAATGTTAGGGAGAGAGAGTGAGAGGAATAGAGAGTGAGGGAGTGTGAGAAACAGTGAGTAAGAGAGAGACAGAGGGGAGAGATAAAGCGAGAGAAACAGAGTAAGGGACTAACAGAGAGAGAGAAAATGATAGAGAAACAGAATGCAAGGGAGAGAGACAGAGCAAGAGAGAGGGAGAGGCCTTTCTTCTGCGTGGAATGTCTAATGAGAGCCCTGCGGAGCCTGGGTCTGCGCGGCACGGCAGTAATGAACAGTGGCAGGCTCGCACGGCGCGCCCGTGAGCTTTATTATTCACAAGCATACATCAGAATACGGCAGAGGAAATTATGCAAATGCAGGAAAGAGAGAGAGGGCGAGAGAGAAATGCAGAGAAGGTAGAGAGAGAGAGGAAAGGGAGGGGGTGCTGAAAGGAATGGGGGTGGTGGTGGATGCAGGGGCTAGTGGGGAGCTCTATCTAACGAATCTGATATCATTTTTTATATTGAAATAAAAAATGTGTTAAACTTATTTAAAATGTATAGACAGACACTGAAGAGTACGTTGTGTTTCTTTCTCTTTCCCTTTTGATTCGGCAAGGTGATGGAAATCAGTAAAAAATTATTAAAAAGGAGTGCAGTCTTGTGTGTGTGTTCGTATTTACGTGTATGATTGCGTGTATGTGTGTGCACGGCATGCAAGTGCAAATGCATGTGCACCTGCGTGAGTGTGTGAGTGTGTGTAGCCTCACATGTGTATGTGTTTGTGTGTATCTGAGTTCATTTGCATAGTCGTTGTGCTCTGAGATCAGTACTGGAGAGCGAATCACATTGCACAATTCCCCAGTACCCTCGGTGCCTGGAAGACTGGCAGGTCTTTTCATGTTGTTGTTTTCCCAGGTACTGGGGCATTGGATGAGTCCCACTCCCCAACCAATGCAGCTCTTCACTGGGCCCAGGGCTCAGCACAGCTGGGCACCCACACTGACACCTGATTCCTCGCAATCTGATGCCCACCCCTCATCCCCCTGGCACCACCATCACTACTATCACCAGTCAGCCACTGGCTGTTTGGCTAAGCACAGGAAGTCCAGCTTGCCCATGCCAGGGCTGCGTGTGGTACCCTTCATGAAGATAAGGAAAGTCAACTCAATGGAATATCGGAATATCAATGAAAGCACAAGCAACACTGTTACACACCTTCCTCCCTATGCTCATGTTTTCTTTCTCTCTCTTTTACTGTCCATTATCTCCTTTTTACTATAGCCCTTTCCCATTTGAAACTTCTCCTCTCCTCCATCCCTCGCTTCCTCTCTCAATCCCGCCTCACTTTCTCTACTTGCCTCTCCTCATCTCTTTCCCTCTACCCGTTTCACTGTGATTTTTGGATTACGTCCCTCATCTCATGTTCCTTGACATTTCTTCTCTGAGGAGCCATGGAATCCCTTTTCCGTATCCATCCGTCTATCTATGACTACCTGGATATCATATTCCCTCCATCGCTTCCCATCCAGCAATTCATTCCTCTTTGTTCTCCTAACCAAGATCCTCGGTTCCTTCCAATCTCCCTCTTATCCTGTTTTATTAATGGGAAAGTGCTATCATCTGTATGACTCCCGCTCATTGCTGCTCCCCACTGTAACTTCCAGGGAACTGAAACGCTTGTAAGCAGGTGTCATGAGTGAAATGACTCACCGCTTGGAAGTTGTTGTTGCATATGGCTCTGTGAAGACTGAGGAGTCGTTTGATGTGTACCTCAAGTGGTTCAACTAGTGAACATGTCTAAGGCCATTGATTTACCTTGTGACGGAAATATGTTGTATCATCTCTTGCTTAGTGTCAAACTTGGATGCAGGTTACAACAGAGCTACACAGACAGCTTTGGTTCTGAAGGCCCATCCAAATCAGGTAGAGTATACTGACGCAAGGGGAACATTGCAATTTCCATATATCTGAGTCTAGCACCCTCCACCAGTGCAACCAGTCATAACAGATTTAGTTTCAATGAAGATGAAAGAGCAGTCGTACTGTGTGTGCGACAATATTAACAGTTAACCTTGATTTTCTTTGATGTTCCAAAGCTCTATCCGGGGTCATTTGAGCACTTCTGGGAACAGGGAATGGGGGAAAGGGACAATTTCAACTCCAGTGTTCCCCTTTATATTTCCACTGTGACCTTATCCAGTCACAGTGCTGGTAAGGCCTCTGCTCAACCCTCTTTGGTGTTTGCAGTCATTCTGACTACACAAAACTGTCCATATGAGGAAAGGCCCAAGACTGCAACCCAGGGTGCAGTATTAACAGCCATATCCTTGGCAGTTTGGATCCAGCACCAAAGACACTGGGAAGTCCTTAGCTAGCAGCCATTTTAGGTTCACTGTGATTGTCAAAAAGTGACATGTGCCATGACCTTGGTAAGTCATCAGAATAAAATTACATCAGAGCTTACGAAAATTTAAAGCAGCTTCATGCTAGAAATATGAGCACTTTAAGAAGACGAAACTAATCAGATGTCACTGAAAGTTGTGGAACAGATACGGGTGAAAATTTGAGTTAGAACTCTAGTTTAGAAGGCAGACATTTTGAATTCTTTGAATTTTATTTCAAGGCATACTTTCACAGTCAGTGACCACTCAGACAGGTACACTGTCCATTAGATAGAGCCCCCACTCTTCTGTGTCCTGGGTCAATGGGAGAGAAAACACAAAGCATGTCCCCTCTTCTCCTTCTCTTTTGTAGCCATCAATCGCTCCATTACCCCGTGTCCATGTTTTGGGGATGCCATGGAGGGGGTCTCAAACTGTTTATACCCATCCTCTTTGCCCTGCCCTGCCCTCCATCTATCACTCTTCTCCTCTCCTCTTTTTTTTTTTTTTACTTCATTGCCAATGTATGTTTTTGATTTGTTAAAGGGTTAACTGTCAGCAGTCTTATGTGGAAGACATTCTCCTTTTTATTCACATACCGATTCAAAACACACGCAATGTTGAAGTATGAGACACCTGTCTCGTTCCTGCATTCCGGCCCTGTCCGTGTGATGGAAGGTGATGCCCAGATCTCCTTGCTTTGCTCAAAATCTGAATGTTGCAAAAGGCTCATGAATAAGTAATATGTTTGGATTTAAAAAAAAATTAAACAAGGAAAGAAATATCCCCCCAAAAAATTGAAAATAATACAAAATTATATAAATTAAATACATTTTTAAATACTGAATTTGGAATAATAAATAAACATTTTAATATATGTATATATATATATATATATATATATTTTTTTTTTTTAAATAATTATTACCCGATACGGCATCTCATGTTAATCCATACAAATGAAGGCTCTAGGCCATATTGTTTTAGTGAGGAGCTGGGGTTACATAGAAGAGTGCGTGTGTGTGTGTGTGGGGGGGGTATTTACATGTGCATAGCATAAGTGCATGCATGTGTGCAAGTGTTTATTCCCAATCGTGCTTGTATGTCTCTCCATGTGTATGTATGGCTTACGTGTCCGTCGCTGGGGGGAACCCATTAATTCCTTCCTTCACCTCCGTCACAGTGATATGTCAGTGGATGTGTACAATTAGTGATGCACTGTATCCCATTAATACTACGGAGTTACGAGCCCATGTGCATTGCTCTAGATAAGGACATCCTAAAACCTAAGAATAGGCATGATGATAGCACAGTGCGGGATTCAGGGTAGGGTCTGGTCGGTTTACGGTTATGAAGAGGTTACTCTCAGACTGTCCATCTCACTCGATGTGGAGGCACAGCCAGGCATTCATACCTGTTCCAACTGGGTATTGAATTTTGAGCACTGACCTCGACATGACCTACCCATAATGCACCATAATGCACCAGAATAATAGTGAAGACATCAAAACTATGAAATAACACATATGGAATCTTGTGTAAAAAAAATAAAAATACAAATAAATGTAGTATCCAAAAAGTGTTAAATAAATCCAAATATATTTCATACTTGAGATTCTTCAAAGTAGTCACCCTTTGGCTACTTTGAAGAATCTCAAATATAAAATATATTTGGATTTGTTTAACACTTTTTTGGTTACTACATTTAAGCATTTTTTTTGACACACGATTCCATATGTGTTATTTCATAGTTTTGATGTCTTCACTATTATTCTACAATGTAGAAAATAGTAAAAATAAAGAAAAACCCTTGAATGAGTAGGCCTGTCCAAACTTTTGACTGGTAGAGTATGTAAATAAATACTGTTAGTGTCAAGCGAGACTATAATGCACCTACCAATAATTATAGTTATGTATATATTGTGTGATTCAGTCACGTAACTATTGCATTCTGAACTTGTTTATGAATTAAATGCTGTGACAAGTAAGTGATTGGTTGCTGTTTGCTGCAGCACAACTTTCTTACAAGGTCAACATATGCCCCTTGATGCATGAGTGAGAGCACTACAGCAAGCCCACTCCCTTAAGAAGTTGTACACTGAGAATCAGTAGTATGAACATCATTTATTTATGAATGACCATGAGTGTCCGTATATGTACTTCTCGGGCATGTGTGCAGTCCTGTGGTACATGCTGCATTCATGTGCTCCAGGTTGAGTAGGAAAGTAGTGTGCCTAGAACACACATAGTATGTTAAAAGTCTAGCTCCTGTGGAGAAACGCATGTCTCTGAAGTGGTTGAGTTTTGCTAACGCAATGTGATGCTTGCAGTGTGGTTTTGCTGTTACCTTCAGAGCTTCAGAATATGCTGCAGGCCAATACAAACTCTTCTCCCTCCATCGTCCTCTTCTGTCCCTCTTTATACTCCTATGACCTTCCCCTGTCTCCTTCCATCTCTCCTCTACTCATCATCCCCTCTGTATCTCTCCTGCTTTCTCTACCTCACCCTCGTTTGTTTCTCTCCCCTTTTTACCCCTCTCTTGTATCTACTCCTTCTCTACCTCTGTGTCCATCCCCCTCTCCATCCCCGTCTCTCTCCCCCACCCCTACACACCCTCTCTCATCTCCCATCCACCCTTCTGTCTCTCTCCAGACTCCTCCTCCTCTACTATCCTCCCCTATTTCAGCCCTGTTTTTCCATCCAGCCAGATGGAGTCAGACACAGGTCCCTGGCTAGAGGGAGCTGGGCTGGGGATGGATGGGGCTACTGGAGGTGTATACCTGTGTCTGGATGCTGGCTGCTGGAAGTGGCGTTGCAGCCCAGTCTTCTATAATTAGGCTACTCACCAGTGTGCGTGGGTGTATGTTTGCATGATTGTGTGCTCGCGCCTCTAAGGCTGAGTTTACACAGGCATCGCAATTCTGATACTTTTTCCACTAATTGGTCTTTGGACCAATAACATCAGATGTTTTCACATCCAATGATTTTCAGAGCTGATCTGATCAGTCATAAGACAAAATATCAGAATTGAGCTGTCTGTGTAAACACAGCGTGTGTGTGTGCATGTGTGCGTGTGATGATAGCGTGTGTGTACCTTTATGGCTGCATTTAGACAGGCAGCACAATTCTGATCTTGGTCTTTTGACCAATTACATCAAATCTTTTCACACAGAAAACAGGAGCTGCCTCTACTATTCCAGCAACATTTCAACTTCAACATTTCAACATCATTAAATCACCTCTGCTTAGCCTAACACAGTGACAACTAAAAGATACCAAAAAATGTTGTCCAATCAAAGTAAGCTAAATATAATTTGGCTGTCTATGGTTCTGATTTCTCTGTGTGTGTGTGTTCGTGTGTGTGTGTGCATGCATTCATGCAAGTAGAAAAAACATGTTGACTCACCCTATTGTAGACAAACGCCAATGCCATCCTCCTCTCTTTCATGTTGGCGAAAACGGTCTATGACTGTCCTACAATACACTCTTTTATTTTTTGTTGTCCTAGGCTACCTGGCTAAAATGCTTGCTCGCTAGCCTAATTTGCTTTAATAATGGGCAACGGTGAGCCAGCTAGTTAACATTAGCTTTCTACATCTAGCTACATATTAAACTTACATCCTCTCAGGCCAGGGGAACAACAATGTGTGAATTTATGGTTGGATCTGAATCACCGTTATAATCATTGGCCAGTACGGAGAAGTAAGTAAAACCACAAGTCCAAATTCCTACTTCTATCAATGGCTAATTTAAGAAAGGGAACATTTTAGCTGGCTAGCTAGCCACCGGAGGACAACACAACGAGATGCAACAATTCAAGTTGTTTCTGTCAATGACCTATGCTCTCAATGGAATTTGATAGGAGTGATGCCAAATCCAAGCTGGCTTCCCTTGACACTCATATGTGGTGCGCCAGGACCATTCACGGTTGAGCTCACTCAGTTTAGCGCAACACTGATTGGCTATTATTTTATACTTTTTCTTATCAAGGGAGGCCAAATGCTTGCTGGCTTCCCTTGCATTCAATGCTACAGGCGGCAAAAATGTCATCTTTTTGTCCAGCATCAGATAGATGGCACATACAGAGACAGAGGGGCGCTGTTTCACTCGCTCGGATGCTTTCTCTGGTGAGATGCATTCAGCCTCTTGCGAATTGAAGGAAAATTATGAAACACAGAGTGAGGAAAGATATATTGTGTTTTTCATTGGGACATTTTGCACACACACACACACACACACACACACACACACACACACACACACACACACTGCAATCAAATGGACATTCATACACACAGACAAACATAGACATGCAATAACAAAACATTCACTTACAAACACATGCAATCACACAAGCCTTAGACACACATTCCACATGCCTCATACCTCATACCAAGCATAACCAGCCTAGTAAATGAAACTCAGGACAATCAAATTAGTATATGTTACGTTTGAATGAAAGGACATATGACTCGAACGTCTAGTATCTCAAAGTTTGTTCGAATCTCAACAAGGACAATTTTAGGACAAAGCATTTTAGCTAATTAGCAACGTTGCAACTACTCACACAGGTTTTTCTACTTAACCCTTCAAGGGCCCCTTTTTTCTTAATTTCTGCCTGAATGACGTAGTAAACTGCCTGTTGCTCAGGCCCTGAAGCCAGGATATGCTTATAATGAGTACCATTGTAAAGAAAACACATTGAAGTTTGTGGAAACGTTAAAATAATGTAGGAGAATATATAACACAATAGATATGGTAGGAGAAGATCCAAAGAAAAACAAAACAGAATTTTGTTTTTGAGAGAGAGACCATCCTCTTAGAATGGTAAGAATAAGGTCATATTGAAAATTTGATCCCTGGATGCAATTCCCATGGCTTCCACAGGGTGCCAGCAGTCTATGTTCAAGGTTTCAGGCTTGCACCTTCAAAAACAAATAAGAAATATCAGTTTAAGTACAGGGACACAGTCTTGGAAAATCGTTTTTGCGCGCTATGAAGACAGGACGCACCTGCTAAAATCGGTATCGTATTGAACATTCTTCTTTCAGTAAGAAATATTATAGTTTGATTACATTTTAGGGTATCTGAGGAGTAAATAGAAATATGTAATATGTATTTTGACTTGTTGAAAGAAAGTTTAAGGGTATATTTTCAGATACTGTCACGCCCTGACCTTAGTATTCTTTGTTTTCTTTATTATTTTGGTTAGGTCAGGGTGTGACATGGGTGATATGTGTGTTTTTGTCCTATTCTAGGGTGTTTGTACTGTAGGGTAGGGTTTTTTGTAGATTTATGGGGTTGATTTCACCTAGGTGTTTATTTTGGTCTATGGTTGATTAGATTGGTTCTCAATTAGAGGCAGGTGTTTATCGTTGTCTCTGATTGGGAACCATATTTAGGCAGCCATCTTCTTTGGGTATTTCGTAGTTTATTGTCTATGTTATGTTGTGCTTAGCACATTGTTTATATAGCGGTCACGTTTGTCTTATTTGTTTTGTTGTTTTTGTTTAAGTGTTCTTCGTGTTCATTAAAATAAGAAGAATGTACTCTAACCACGCTGCGCTTTGGTCTACTCCATACGACCATCGTGACAGATTCCTTTCTTTGCATGTTGAACTAGTGGATTACTCAAATCGATAGCTAAATTTAGCACTAATCTACTAATTAACGTCAGTCAAAACAAATTGGTATTTGTAACATATCATATGTATTGCAAATTAGTAGCATATTGTACAAATTGCAATTTGTAACATATCATAAATTGTCATTTGTAACATGGATGATAGACATTCACAAATTAATATATAACATATGAAACGTAACATATACCAATGGAGGGAGGGAGATTTACTAGACTAGAGTCCAGGTTGCATAACATAAACACACAAACACATCCTGAGCTCCCCCTATGGGCCAAAGTCAGACAAAACCACCTTTCCTCTCCTCCCTCCTACCCCTCTACCCAAGAGTGGCTTTTTATGTCCACACAGAGGCTCTCTCTCCGGCAGCACCGCCACCTTTTGTAGCCCCCCTGTCCAGTCTCCTGTCTGCCTCCCTCCTCTCAACTCTCCCCTTCACCAAGCACCAGATGGCCTGTTGAGACCCAGCTGTGCAAACACAGACCAGGGGGGAGACACACCTGACACCTACCCACCATCAGCCCTGGACCTCCGGCCAGCTGAGGGAAGCGGGTGGGCGGGCGTGGTGGGGGGTTAGGGAGGAGGCCTTATTAACCTTTAACTCCTGGACCCAGTGTCAGGACCAATCTTATATAGACTCAATGGAAAACCTCCAGAGATCCAGGGCTGTGTTCAATTCACAGCGTGTTTGCATGGAAATTGACTTATCGACGCTGGCCAAAAACTGTTACATATTATTTGATTACTTGCAAAACTTTTTTATCGGACTGCACGCACCCCCCCTCCCCTCTGTGGGCCAATGAAAGGTAGAGTTGGGTGGGAGGTGGTGGTGATGATGGTGGCTGCTGCAGTGCTTTCTGGGAGTAATGGCTCCAAGAGAAGGTTGTTTACTGATGGAACCCTCCCTGAGGTGGAAGAAGGGCAGCACAGCCCTGATTTAAAGGACCATACCTCTTCCTTATTGCCTCCTGGCCCAGGGTCCCCATAACCCCCACCCACACACAGCGAGAGGGAGAGAGAGAGCGACATGAAGTGTGATCTATACAAATTAGAGATTTATGGGTTAACCACTTCTCCAATCTTTTGGGCCCTATAACAAAGAACACACAGCAAAAACATAAACATGATCAAATACAAATCTGAGAATCACCTATTAAAGACTACCAGAACCCACTGGATTCTCCAATTATATTGAAACAAATCAAATGTATTTATATAGCCCTTCTTACATCAGCTGATATCTCAAAGTGCTGTACAGAAATGCAGCCTAAAACCCCAAACAGCAAGCAATGCAGGTGTAGAAGCACGGTGGCTAGGAAAAACTCCCTAGAAAGGCCAAAACCTAGGAAGAAACCTAGAGAGGAACCAGGCTATGTGGGGTGGCCAGTCCTCTTCTGGCTGTGCCGGGTGGAGATTATAACAGAACATGGCCAAGATGTTCAAATGTTCATAAATTACCAGCATGGTCGTATAATAATAAGGCAGAACAGTTGAAACTGGAGCAGCAGCACAGTCAGATGGACTGGGGACAGCAAGGAGTCATCATGTCAGGTAGTCCTGGGGCATGGTCCTAGGGCTCAGGTCCTCCGAGAGAGAGAGAGAGAGAGAGAGAGAGAGAAAGAGAGAATTAGAGAACGCACACTTAGATTCACACAGGACACCGAATAGGACAGGAGAGGTACTCCAGATATAACAAACTGACCCTAGCCCCCGACACATTAACTACTGCAGCATAAATACTGGAGGCTGAGACAGGAGGGGTCAGGAGACACTGTGGCCCCATCCGAGGACACCCCAGACAGGGCCAAACAGGAAGGATATAACCCCACCCACTTTGCCAAAGCACAGCCCCCACACCACTAGAGGGATATCTTCAACCACCAACTTACCATCCTGAGACAAGGCTGAGTATAGCCCACAAAGATCTCCGCCATGGCACAACCCAAGGGGGGGCGCCAACCCAGACAGGATGACCACATCAGTGAATCAACCCACTCAGGTGACGCACCCCTTCCAGGGACGGCATGAGAGAGCCCCAGTAAGCCAGTGACTCAGCCCCTGTAATAGGGTTAGAGGCAGAGAATCCCAGTGGGAAGAGGGGAACCGGCCAGGCAGAGACAGCAAGGGCGGTTCGTTGCTCCAGAGCCTTTCCGTTCACCTTCACACTCCTGGGCCAGACTACACTCAATCATATGACCCACTGAAGAGATAAGTCTTCAGTAAGGACTTAAAGGTTGAGACCGAGTTTGCGTCTCTGACATGGGTAGGCAGACCGTTCCATAAAAATGGATCTCTATAGGAGAAAGCCCTGCCTCCAGCTGTTTGCTTAGAAATTCTAGGGACAATTAGGAGGCCTGCGTCTTGTGACCGTAGCGTACGTGTAGGTATGTACGGCAGGACCAAATCAGAGAGATAGGTAGGAGCAAGCCCATGTAATGCTTTGTAGGTTAGCAGTAAAACCTTGAAATCAGCCCTTGCTTTGACAGGAAGCCAGTGTAGAGAGGCTAGCACTGGAGTAATATGATCAAATTTTTTGGTTCTAGTCTAGATTCTAGCAGCCGTATTTAGCACCAACTGAAGTTTATTTAGTGCTTTATCCGGGTAGCCGGAAAGTAGAGCATTGCAGTAGTCTAACCTAGAAGTGACAAAAGCATGGATTAATTTTTCTGCATCATTTTTGTACAGAAAGTTTCTGATTTTTGCAATGTTACGTAGATGGAAAAAAGCTGTCCTTGAAATGGTCTTGATATGTTCTTCAAAAGAGAGATCAGGGTCCAGAGTAACGCCGAGGTCCTTCACAGTTTTATTTGAGACGACTGTACAACCATTAAGATTAATTGTCAGATTCAACAGAAGATCTCTTTGTTTCTTGGGACCTAGAACAAGCATCTCTGTTTTGTCCGAGTTTAAAAGTAGAAAGTTTGCAGCCATTCACTTCCTTATGTCTGAAACACATGCTTCTAGCAAGGGCAATTTTGGGGCTTCACCATGTTTCATTGAAATGTACAGCTGTGTGTCATCCGCAAAGCAGTGAAAGTTAACATTATGTTTTCGAATAACATCCCCAAGAGGTAAAATAAATAGTGAAAACAATAGTGGTCCCAAAACGGAACCTTGAGGAACACCGAAATTTACAGTTGATTTGTCAGAGGACAAACCATTCACAGAGACAAACCTACCAAATCTACGAATTATATGCATATCCTATCTTCTGGGCTAGAGTGGAAGGCAGTTTAATTTGGGCACGCTTTTCCTCCAAAATTCCAAATGCTGCCCTAGAGAAGTTAACAAGACATTTGTGGAGTGGTTGAAAAACAAGTTTTAATGCCTCCAACTTAACTGTATGTATACTTCCGACTTTAACTGTATATCATCGAATTGGCAGGGGCACTAGAACAGTCTTCAGAACCCGGCCTCACCCTTCTAGAATCTGAAGTTAAATGTCTATTGTTTGCTGATGATCTGGTGCTTCTGTCCCAACCAAGGATGGCCTACAGCTGCACAGATTATGTTAGACCTGGGCCCTGACAGTAAATCTCAGAAAGACAAAAATAATGGTGTTCAAAAAAAATCCCAGTTGCCAGGACTACAAATACAAACTCCATGCAGACACCATTGCCCTAGAGCACACAAAAAATATACATACCTCGGCCTAAACATCAGCTCCACAGGTAACTTCCACAAAGTGGTGAACGAGCTGAGAGACAAGGCAAGAAGGGCCTTCTATGCCATCAAAAAGAACATACAATTTGACATACCAATTAGGATCTGGCTAAAAATACTTAAACCTGTTATAGAACCCATTGCCCTTTATGGTTGTGAGGTCTAGGGTCCGCTCACCAAGCAAGAATTCACAAAATGAGACAAACACCAAATAATGCATTCAGAGCCGGCCAATACCCGCTAAAGATCAAAATCCACAAAAGAGCTGTTAAATTCTACAACCACCTGAAGGAAGCGATTCCCAAACAAAGCCATAACCTACAGAGAGATGAACCTGTAGAAGAGTCCCCTAAGCAAGCTGGTACTGGGGCTCTGTTCACAAACCCAAACAGACCCCACAGAGCCCCAGGACACCAACACAATTAGACCAAACCAAATCACGAGAAAACAAAAAGATAATTACTTTGACACATTGGAAAGAATTAACAAAACAACTGAGCAAACTCGAATGCTATTTGACCAAAACTTTAGGAAGGCTTTGGCTATGTACAGACTCAGTGAGCATGACCTTGCTATTGAGAAAGTCCACCGTAGGCAGACCTGGCTCTCAAGAGAGGACAGGCTATGTGCACACTGCCCTCAAACACAAGAAAAGTACAACCAGTGAAGAACAAACACCATTGTAAATACACCCCATATCAAATCCAATCAAAGTTTATTTGTCAGGTGCTCCAAATACAACCGTGCAGTGAAATGCTTACTTACAAGACCTAAACAACAGTGCACATTTTAAGTAAAAAAATAGGTGTTAGGTAAACAATAGATAAGTAAAGAAAGAAAAAGAAAAACATAAAATGACAGTGAAAATAGCGAGGCTATATACAGGTGGTACCGGTTCAGAGTCAATGTGCCGGTTAGTCGGGCTAATTGAGGTAATATGTACACGTAGGTAGAGTTAAGGTGACTATGCATAGATGATAAACAGAGTAGCAGCAGCGTAAAAGAGGGTGTATCCCAGAACATATTCCAGTCTGAGCTAGCGAAACAGTCCTGTAGTTCAGCATCTTTATTTATTTTATTTATTTAACCAGGTAAGAACACATTTTCATTTACAGCAACAACATGGGGAATAGGTACAGGGGAGAGGAGGGGGATGAATGAGCCAATTGTAAGCTGGGGATGATTTATTTTTTTAGACCAGAGGAAAGAGTGCCTCCTACTGGCCCTCCAACACCACTTCCAGCAGCATCTGGTCTCCCATCCAGGGACTGACCAGGACCAACCCTGTTTAGCTTCAGAAGCAAGCCAGCAGTGGGATGCAGGGTAGTATGCTGTGGTATCTGACCACTTTTTTGTAGATCAAGTCTTACTGCCAGCGTCCGTCTGTGGTGGTAAATAAACAGCCACGAAAAAAAATAAACTCTCTTGGCAAATAGTGTTGTCTACAGCGTATCATTAGATACTCTACCGTTGGTGAGCAAAATCTAGAGTCTTCCTTAGATTTAGTTCACCAGGTGTTATTTACAAATATACACAGACAGCCCCCCCTCGTGCTGTTCTGTCTAGTATATCCCACTAGCTGAATGTTTTCCATGTCGTCATTCAGCCACGAATCGGTGAAACATAAGATGTTGAAGTTTTTGATGTCCCTTTGGTAGGATATTCGTGATCATACCTTGTCTAATTTATTGTCCAATGATTGTACGTGGTAAGTAATATTGATGGTAAGGGCAGATTTCCCACTCGCCATTGGAGGATCCTTACGAGGCACCCCGCCGTGTGCCCTCTATACCTGTGTCTGCTTTTCTTGCCAATGACTGGGATTTCGGCCTTGTCGGGTATCTGAAGTACATCCTGTGCGTCCTGCTTGTTGAATTTTTTGTTGTTGTCTAATCCAAGGTCAGTGATCGCTGTCCTGATATCCAGAAGCTGTTTTTTGCCATAAGATATGGTGGCAGAAACATTACGTACAAAATAAGTTACAAGTAACACGAAAAAAACACATCATAGCACAATTGGTTAGTTGCCCATTAAATGGTTGCCATTTCTTCCGGCGCCATATTTATGTTTATTTAATTTCACCTTTGTACTTGAACTTTTTGCACATAAGACACTTGTAATGTCTTTATTATTTTGGAACTTTTGTGAGTGTAATGTTTAGTGTTAATTTTATTGTTTATTTCACTCATTTAAAAAAAATCTATTTCACTTGCTTTGGCAATGTTAACATATGTTTCCCATACCAATAAAGCCCTTAAATTGAATTGAATTTAGAGAGAGACACGCACACACACCATCCACCTTCCCAGACAAAAGGGCTTGCTCAGCCCGTGAAACACAAGTGTACTGCTCCACACACACTCACAGAGACACTGACCATACACACCATCTGTCAGGGAGAGGTAGGAGAGGAGGAGGAGATGGGTGGGGCTGGGTGATGCTTTCATTTAGAAGTTTGAAAGGGAATTATTGCTGGAGGTGTCGTAGAAGCCTTGTAGAGAGAGGGAGTTGCTCTGGCTGAATATCTGCATGTCAGCTATTGTGAGTTGTTTGCTGTACTACGATACTTTCTCGACGTTCTTCAAATATAACAGAAAATGAAACCCAAGATACATTTGTCTTTTTTTCTGATTCTTCTGAAGGCTTTGGCAAACCATTCCTGTTCCATGGGTCTATGGTCGTCACAGTCTCATTCAGCACTTCGCTAATGTCACAGGGTTCAGAGTTCAATATTTACTCAGAGTGGGTTTCTGTGGCTGAGCTAAAGGAGACTTTCCCACCCGGTGCTGGACAGTGAACAGAGAGAGAGGGGGTGTGAGACGGAGAGAGAGCGAGATGAGAGAAGGAGAAAGAGAGAGAGAGAGAAAGATTTAGACGGAGAGATGAGAACGAGCGAGAAGGAGGAAGAGAGTCAAAGAGAAAAGTAGAGGGAGAAGGAGGTAGAGGAATGGAGGCACACACCTTATGCAAACAGGAACACCCAGTCAAAACCTCCCTGCAGCAGAGAAAATACGCCCTACACATGCCCCATAAACCTTTCCCCAAAGCTTCGTGGGATAGCCGCCATGATTCCTTGTTTTGGAGTTGCACAAGAGTCTGTTCTGTTTGTCCTTACTGTTGATTCTTGAAATTCTGGACGACCTTTTAAAACATCTCGCTCTTTATTTTTAGGAATTTCATTTGAACTCACCACAATGGCTTCCTCTTACATGGGCCTGGCTTCCTAGAGCCTTCGTAGCGTTAACGTCATCAGGTGCATTGGTAGCATCCAAGCTGTTTTCCCAAAACACACGCATGCACACAGAGACACACACACACAGCACACAATGTCACAGGAAGGCAAACAGGATCATCAAGGACACCAACCACCTGAGCCTCAGCCTGCTCAACGTGCTATCATTTTTTAAATGTTTTATTTTATTTCACCTTTATTTAACCAGGTAGGCCAGTTGAGAACACCTTTATTTAACCAGGTAGGCCAGTTGAGAACACCTTTATTTAACCAGGTAGGCCAGTTGAGAACACCTTTATTTAACCAGGTAGGCCAGTTGAGAACAAGTTCTCATTTGCAACTGCGACCTGGCCAAGATAAAGCAAAGCAATTCGATACATACAGCAACACAGAGTTATACATGGACTAAACAAAACATAGTCAATAATGCAGTAGAACAAAACAAAACAAGAAGTATATATACAGTGAGTGCAAATGAGGTAAGATAAGGGAGTTAAGGAAATAAATAGGCCATGGTGGCAAAGTAATTAAAATATAGCAATTAAACACTGGAATCATCCAGAAGGCGAGGTCAGTACAGATGCATCAAAGCTGGCACCGAGAGACTGAAAAGCAGCTTCTAACTCAAGCCCATCAGACTGTCAAATAGCCATCACTAGCCGGCCTCCACCCAGTACCCTGCCCTGAACTTAGTCACTGTCACTAGCTGGCAATTCCGGTTACTCAACCCTGCACCTTAGAGGCTGCTGCCCTATGTACATAGACATGGAATCACTGGTCACTTTAATAATGTTTACATGCAGTTGTACACATGTCATATGTACAGTTGAAGTGAGAAGTTTACATACACTTAGGTCGGAGTCATTAAAACTTGTTTTCAACCACTCCAAACATGTCTTGTTGACAACTTAATGTTTTGGAAAGTCAGTTAGGACATCTACTTTGTGCATGATGCAAGTCATTTTTCGAACAATTGTTTACAATTGACTGTGCCTTTAAACAGCTCGGAAAATTCCAGAAAATATGTCATCGCTTTAGAAGCTTATGATAGGCTAATTGACATCATTTGAGTAATTGGAGGTGTACCTGTGGATGTATTTCAAGGCCTACCTTCAAACTCAGTGTCTCTTTTCTTGACATCATGGGAAAGTCAAAAGAAATCAACCAAGACCTCAGAAAAACAATTGTCGACCTCCACAAGTCTGGTTCGTCCTTGTGAGCAATTTCCAAACTTATGAAGGTACCACATTCATCTGTACAAACAATAGTACGCAAGTATTAACACCATGTTACCATGCAGCCGTCATATCGCTCAGGAAGGAGACGCGTTCTGTCTCTTAGAGATTAACGTACTTTGGTGCGAAAAGTGCAAATCAATCCCAGAACAACAGCAAAGGACCTTGTGAAGATTCTGGAGGAAACAGGTACAATGTATCTATACCCACAGTAAAATGAGTCCTATATTGACATAACCTGAAAGGCCACTCAGCAAGGAAGAAGCCACTGCTACAAAACTGACATAAAAAAGCCAGACTACAGTTTGCAACTGCACATGGGGACAAAGATCGTACTTTTTGGAGAAATGTCCTCTGGTCTGATGAAACAAAAATAGAACTGTTTGGCCATAATAACCATCGTTATGTTTGGAGGAAAAAGAGGGGGGGCTTGCAAGCCAAAGAACACCATCCAAACCGTGAAGCATGGGGGTGGCAGCATTACAGTCTTTGAGAATGACACAAATATTAATTTCCACAAAGTTTACTGCTTCAGTGTCTTTAGATATTTGTCAGATGTTACTGTGGAATACTGAAGTATAATTACAAGCATTTCATAAAGTGCCAAAGGCTTTTATTGACAATTACTTGAAGTTGATGCAAAGAGTCAATATTTGCAGTGTGGACCCGCCTCTTGAGGATTGACCACAAGTTCTCAATGGGATTAAGGTCTGGGGAGTTTCCTGGCCATGGACCCAAAATATTGATGTTTTGTTCCATGAGCCACTTAGTTATCACTTTGCCTTATGGCAAGGTGCTTCATCATGCTGGAAAATACATTGTTTGTCACCAAACTGTTCCTGGATGTTTGGGAGAAGTTGCTCTCGGGGGATGTGTTGGTATCATTCTTTATTCATGGCTGTGTTCTTAGGCAAAATTGTGAGTGAGACCACTCCCTTGGCTGAGAAGCAACCCCACACATGAATGGTCTCAGGATGCTTTACTGTTGGCATGACACAGGACTGATGGTAGTGCTCACCTTGTCTTCTCCGGACAAGCTTTTTTCCAGATGCCCCAAACAATCGGAAAGGGGATTCATCAGAGAAAATGACTTTACCCCAGTCCTCAGCAGTCCAATCCATGTACCTTTTGCAGAATATCAGTCTGTCCTGATGTTTTTCCTAGAGAGAAGTGGCTTATTTGCTGCCCTTCTTGACACCAGGCCATCCTCCAAAAGTCTTAGTCTCACTGTGCGTGCAGATGCACTCACACCTGCCTGCTGCCATTCCTGAGTAAGCTCTGTACTGGTGGTACCCCAATCCCGCAGCTGAATCAACTTTAGTAGACGGTCCTGATGCTTGCTGGACTTTCTTGGGCACCCTGAAGCCTTCTTCACAACAATTTAACTGCTCTCCCTGAAGTTCTTGATTATCCAATAAATGGTTGATTTAGTTTCAATCTTACTGGCAGCAATATCCTTTCCTGTGAAGCCCTTTTTGTGCAAAGCAATGATGACGGCACGTGTTTCCTTGCAGGTAACCATGTTTGACAGAGGAAGAACAATGATTCCAAGCACCATCCTCCTTTTGAAGCTTCCAGTCTGTTATTCGAACTCAATCAGCATGACAGAGTGAACTCCAGCCTTGTTCTCGTAAACACTCTCACCTGTGTACACGAGAGAATCACTGACATGTCAGTTGGTCCTTTTGTGGCATGGCTGAAATGCATTGGAAATGTTTTTTGGGATTCAGTTCATTTTCATGGCAAAGAGGGACTTTGCAATTAATTTAAATGAATCTGATCACTCTTCATAACATTCTGGAGTATATGCAAATTGCCATCATACAAACTGAGGCAGCAGACTTTGTGAAAAAATGTAAAGCTTCCGACCCATGTGATGAAAGAAATAACTGCTGAAATAAATAATTATTCTACTATTATTCTGACATTTTATAAAATAAAGTGGTGATCCTAACTGACTTAAGACAGGGAATTTTTACTAGGATTACATGACAGGAATTGTGAAAAACTGATTTTAAATGCATTTGGCTAAGGTGTATGTAAACTTCCGACTTCAACTGTATATACTGTGTTCTTGTCAATGTTATCCTATTCAACTATTGCTGTATATATACTATTCTATCCTACGTATTCTTCAGATATACTACATATCCTATCCACATACCGTCCATATTGTCTATACATCCCATATCCATAATGTTTACACATATACTGTATGTATATATTACTCATATTTATATATTTCTTAATTCCATTATTTTACTTTTGGATTCATGTGTATTGTTGTGAATTGTTAGATATTACTGCACTGTTGGAGATAGGGACAAAATAATTTCACTATACCAGCAATAACATCTGCTAAATAAGTCTATGAGACTAATGCGATTTGATTTGGCCACACATACAAAGCCATCCAACCCCCCAAATCCTCACACCTACAATAGCCACTCATGGAGTTGAATGCAACACTCCCAGCTACTGTACACTGAACAAAACTATAAACGCAACATGTAAAGTGTTGGTCCCATGTTTCATGCGATTAAATAAAATATCCCAGAAATGTCCCATACGCGAATAATATTTATCTCAAATGTTGTGCACTAATATGTTTACATCCCTGTTAGCGAGCATTTCTCCTTTGCCAAGATAATCCATTCACCTGACATGTATGGCATATCAAGAAGCTAATTAAACAGCATGATTATTACACAGGTGCACCTTGTGCTGGGGACAATTAAAGGACACACAAAAAATTCAGACAACACAATGCCACAGATGTCTCAAGTTTTGAGGGAGAGTGCAATTGGCATGCTGACTGCAGGAATGTCCCCCAGAGCTGTTGCTAGAGAATTGAATGTACATTTTTCTACCATAAGCCACCTCCAATGTCATTTTAGAGAATTTGGCAGTACGTCCAACTGGCTGTACTGTAATCTATTGACGGTACCATTACCTGTACTGTAATCTATTGACGGTACCATTACCTGTACTGTAATCCATTGACGGTACCTTTACTGGTACTGTAATCCATTGACGGTACCATTACCTGTACTGTAATCCATTGACGGTACCATTACCTGTACTGTAATCTATTGACGGTACCATTACTGGTACTGTAATCCATTGAGGGTATCATTACTGGTACTGTAATCCATTGAGGGTACCATTACTGGTACTGTAATCTATTGACGGTACCATTACTGGTACTGTAATCCATTGACGGTACCACTACTGGTACAGTAATCCATTGACGGTACCATTACTGGTACTGTAATCTATTGAGGGTACCATTACTGGTACTGTAATCCATTGAGGGTACCATTACTGGTACTGTAATCCATTGACGGTACCACTACTGGTACAGTAATCCATTGACGGTACCACTACTGGTACTGTAATCTATTGACGGTACCATTACCTGTACTGTAATCCACTGACGGTACAATTACTGGTACTGTAATCCATTGACGGTACCACTACTGGTACAGTAATCCATTGACGGTACCATTACTGGTACTGTAATCTATTGACGGTACCATTACCTGTACTGTAATCTATTGACGGTACCATTAACTGTACTGTAATCCATTGACGGTACCATTACTGGTACTGTAATCTATTGACGGTACCATTACCTGTACTGTAATCTATTGACGGTACCATTACTGGTACTGTAATCTATTGAGGGTACCATTACTGGTACTGTAATCTATTGAGGGTACCATTACCTGTACTGTAATCCACTGACAGTACCATTACCTGTACTGTAATCTATTGACGGTACCATTACTGGTACTGTAATCCATTGACGGTACCATTACTGGTACTGTAATCCACTGACGGTACAATTACCTGTACTGTAATCCACTGACGGTACCATTACTGGTACTGTAATCCATTGTCAGGGGTAGAGTTGATTGAATTCAGGTGATGTTGCAATGCATATAAAATAACAAAACTTTTCTCACTTGCTTTAGAGGATGTGCTTTGATTTTGTGTGGTACTCCATTTGAATATTCTCAAGTACAGTAAATTAACTATTTGTTTGTTTTTTCACGTTATTCATAACTTGTTTTGTGCATAATGTTGCTGCTACCATCTCTTATGATCGAAAAGAGCTTCCGGACGTCAGACCTGCGATTACTCACCTCAAATTGGACGGAGAGTTTTTCTTCAATGACTCTAACCCTTTAATGAGTCGGACGGGAGCAATATACTTCAGACACCTGACCTGGCCCAGATCCCCGTAATTCACTGGAGAAGGAAAGTGAGATTTCGTGGAAAAAAGATCAGGGTGCCTGGTGAGGATCAGGCGAAGCGTGCCTAATATGCCTTCTCCTTCCGTCCTGCTAGCTAACGTTCAATTAAATGGAAAATAAATGGGACGAACTGAAAGCACTTTTGTCCTACCAACAGGACATTAAAAGCTGTAATATCTTAATATCGTGGCTGAACGACGACATTATATCAGGTATGAAGGTAAGACCGAGATTCAGGCAACAACAAATTAACAATGGTTTAATAATCCAACAAGGGCAGGCAAAAGACAGGCCAAGGCGTGCAGGGGTCTGTAAACCAGAGGTGGGGCAACAGTACCGGGCGGCAGGCAGGCTCAGGGTTAGGGTAGGCAGAGGTCGGTAATCCAGAGGTGGGGCAAAGGTACAGGTAGATAGACAGGCTCAGGCTCAGGGGCAGACAGAGTGGTCAGGCAGGTGGGCTCAGTGTCAGGACAGGCAAGGGTCAAAACCAGGAGGGCGAGAAAAAGAGAGAATGGGAAAAGCAGGAGCTTAGACACAAACGCTGGTTGACTTGACAACCTAGACGAACTAGCAACAGATGGGGAGCACAGGTATAAATTCACGGGATAATGGGCAAGATGTGTGACACCTGGAGGGGGGTGGAGAAAATCCCAAAGACAGGTGAAACAGATCAGGGTGTGACACATTGAGAACGTTGAGAACGTACAGCTGGAGGGTTATTCACTCTATATATGCAGGATAGAACATCAGCCCCTGGTAAGACAAGGGGTGGGGCCCTATTCCCTATGCATATATATTTAAACAACAGCTGGTGCACAATATCTAAGTAAGTCTCAAGATTTTGCTTGCCAGAGGTAGAGTTTCTTTTGATAAGCTGTCTACATACACCACAGACCAATGCTGGCACGAAAATCGCTCTCAATGAGCTGTATCACAACATAAGCAAACCAGGAAAACGCTCATCCAGAAGCGGCGGTCCTAGTGTCCGGGGACTTTAATGCAGTGAAATTTACTTTCTATCAGCATGTTAAATGTGCAACCAGAGGGGAAAAATTCTAGATCACCTTAACTCCACACACAGAGACGTGTACTAAAATCTCCCTCTCCCTCGCCCTCCATTTGGCATATCTGACGATAATTCTATCCCCCTGATTCCTGTTAACATTCAAAAATTGAAGCGGGAAACACCAGTGACTAGGTCTATAAGAAGGTGATCAGATGAAGCAGATGCTAAACTACAGTACTGTTTTGCTAGCACAGACTGGAATATGTTCCGGGATTCTCCTGATGGCATTGAGGAGTAAACCACATCAGTCACGGGCTTTTCAATAAGTGCATCGAGGACGTCGTCTCCACAGTGACTGTACGTACATACCCCAATCAGAAGCCATGGATTACTGGCAACATTCGAACTCAGCTAAAGGGTAGAGCTGCCACTTTCAAGGAGCAGGACTCTAACCCGAAGCTTATAAGGAATCCCGATATGCCCTCCGACAAACATTCAAACAGGCAAAGTTCCAATACAGGACTAAGATCGAATCGTACTAAACCAGCTCCGACGCTCATCAGATGTGGCAGGGCTTGCAAACCATTACAGACTACAAAGGGAAGCACAGCTGAAAGTTGCCCAGTGACACAAGCCTACCAGATGAGCTAAACAACTTCTATGCTCGCTTCGACGCAAGTAACACTGAGGCATGCATGAGAGGATGTGCTGCCCAGTGACATGAGCCTACCAGATGAGCTAAACTAATTCTATGCTCGCTTCGAGGCAAATAAAACTGAAACATGCATGAGAGCACCAGCTTTTCCGGAAGACTATGTCATCACGCTCATCACAGCCAATGTGACTAACATCTTTAGACAGGTCAACATTCACAAGGCCGCAGGGCCAGACGGACTATCAGGACGTGTACTACGAGCATCCGCTGACCAACTAGCAAGTGTCTTCACTGACATTTTCAACATCTTCCTGTCCGAGTCTGTAACACCAACATGTTTCAAGCAGACCACCATAGTGCCCTGCCAAAGAACACTAACATGCCTAAATGACCTCCGACCCGTAGCACTCACATTTGTAGCCATGAAGTGCTTTGAAAGGCTGGTCATGACTCAAATCAATACCATCATCCCAGAAACCCTAGACCAATCAAATTTGCATACCGTCACTACAGATCCACAGATGATGCAGTCTCAATTGCACTCCACACTGGCCTTTCCCACCTGGACAAAAGGAACAACTACAGTTGAAGTCGTAAGTTTACATAAACCTTAGCCAAATACATTAAAACTCAGTTTTTCACAATTCCTGGTATTTAATCCAAGTAATAATTCCCTGCCTTAGGTCAGTTAGGATCACCACTTTATTTTAAGAAAATAAAATGTCAGAATAATAGTAGAGAGAATGCTTTATTTCAGCTTTATTTCTTTCATCATATTCTCAGTGGGTCGGAAGTTTACATACACTCAATTAGTATTTGGTAGCATTGCCATTAAATTGCTTAACTTGGATCAAACATTTCGGGTAGCCTTCCACAAGCTTCCCACAATAAGTTTGGTGAATATTGGCCCATTCCTCCTGACAGAGCTGGTGTAACTGAGTCAGGTTTGTAGGACTCCTTGTTCGCACACGCTTTTTCAGTTCTGCCAACAAATTTTCTATAGGATTGAGGTCATGGCTTTCTGATGGCCACTCCAATTCCTTGACTTTGTTGTTCTTAGGCCATTTAGCCACAACTTTGGAAGTATGCTTTGGGTCGTTGTCCATTTGGAAGACCCATTTGCGACCAAGCTTTAACTTCCTGACTGATGTCTTGAGATGTTGCTCAATATGTCCACATAATTTTCCTACCTCATGATGCCATCTATTTTGTGAAGTGCACCAGTCCCTCCTTCAGCAAAGCATCCCCACAACATGATGCTACCACACCTGTGCTTCATGGTTTGGATGGTGTTCTTCGGCTTGCAGGCCTCCCCCTTTTTACTCCAAACATAAAGATGGTCATTATGGCCAAACAGTTCTATTTTTGTTTCATCAGACCAGAGGATATTTCTCCAAAAATACGATCTTTGTCCCCATGTGCAGTTGCAAACCGTTGTATGTCTTTTTTATGGAGGTTTTGGAGCAGTGGCTTCTTCCTTGCTGAGCGGCCTTTCAGGTTATGTCGATATAGGACTCATTTTACTGTGGATATAGAAACTTTTGTACCTGTTTTCTCGAGAACCTTTGCTGTTGTTCTTGGATTTATTTGCACTTTTTGCACCAAAGTACGTTAATCTCTAAGAGACAGAACGCGTCTCCTTCCTGAGTGGTATGACGGTTGTGTGGTCCCATGCTGGCTGATTTCTTTTGATATTCCCAGGATGTCAAGCAAAGAGGCACTGAGTTCGACGGTAGGCCTTGAAATACATCCACAGGTACATGTCCAATTGACTCAAAATATGTCAATTAGCCTATCAGAAGCTTTGAAAGCCATGACGTCATATTCTGCAATTTTCCAAGCTGTTTAAAGCCACAGTCAACTTAATGTATGTAAACTTCTGACCCACTGGAATTGTGATACAGTGAATTAAGTGAAATAATCTGTCTGTAAACAATTGTTGGAAAATGTACTTATGTCGTGCACAAAGTAGATGTCCTAACCGACCTGCCAAAACTATAGTTTATTAACAAGAAATTTCTGGAGTGGTTGAAAAATGAGTTTTAATGACTCCAACCTAAGTGTTTGTAAACTTCCGACTTCAACTGCATGTGAGAATGCTATTCATTGACTACAGCTCAATGTTTAACACCATAGTGCCCTCAAACCTCATCAATAAGCTAAGGATCCTGGGACTAAACTCCTCCCTCTGCAACTGGATCCTGTACCTCCTAACGGGCCACCCCCAGGTGGTGAGGGTAGGAAACAACACATCCGGCATGCTGATCATCAACAAAGGAGCCCCTCAGGAGTGTGTGCTCTGACCTGTCCTGTACTCCCTGTTCACTCATGACTGCACGACCATACACGACTCCAACATCATCATTAAATTTGCCGAAGACACAATATTGGTAGTCCTGATCACAGACAACAACGAGACAGCCTATAGGAAGAAGGTCAGAGACCTGGCCACGTGTTGCCAGGACAACAACCTCTCCCTTAACGTGATCAAGACAAATGAGAAGATTGTGGACTACAGGAAAAATAGGACCGAGCTCACCCCCATTCTCATCGACGGGGCTGCAGTGGAGCAGGTTGAGAGCTTCAAGTCCCACATCACCAACAAACTAACATGGTCCAAGCACACCATGACAGTCGTGAAGCGGGCACGACAAAACCTATTCCCCCTCAGGACACTGAAAAGATTTGGAATGGGTCCTCAGATCCTCAAAAGTTTCTACAGCTGCACCATCGAGAGCATCCTGACGGGTTGCATCACCGCCTGGTATGACCACTGCTCGGTCTCCGACCGCAAGGCACTACAGAGGGTAGTGTATATGGCCCAGTACATTACTAGGGCCTAGCTACCTGCCATCCAGGACCTCTATACCAGGCGATGTCAAAGGAAGGCCCTAAATTTGTCAAAGACTCCAGCCACCCCAGTCATAGACTGTTCTCTCTGCTACTGCATGGCAAGTGGTAGCGGAGCGCCAAGTCTAGGACCAAGAGACTTCGAAACAGCTTCTACCCCCAAGCCATAAGACTCCTGAACAGCTAATCAAATGGCTACCCAGACTCTTTGCATTGCCCCCCCCCCTTCTACTATGCTGCGACTCTCTGTTATTATCTATGCATAGTCACTTTAACTCTACCCACATGTACATATTACCTCGACACCGGTGCCCCCGCACATTGACTCTGTACTGGTAGCCCCTGTAGATAGCCTCCACATTGACTCTGTACCAGTACCCCTGTATATAGCCTCCACATTGACTCTGTACCAGTACCCCCTGTATATAGCCTCCACATTGACTCTGTACCGGTACCCCTGTATAAAGCCTCCACATTGACTCTGTACCGGTACCCCTGTTTATAGCCTCCACATTGACTCTGTACCGGTACTCCCTGTATATAGCCTCCACATTGACTCTGTACTGGTACTCCCTGTATATAGCCTCCACATTGACTCTGTACCCCCTGTACCTCCCTGTATATAGCCTCCACATTGACTCTGTACCGGTACCCCTGTATATAGCCTCCACATTGACTCTGTACCGGTACCCCTGTATATAGCCTCCACATTGACTCTGTACCGGTACCCCCTGTATATAGCCTCCACATTGACTCTGTACCGGTACTCCTGTATATAGCCTCCACATTGACTCTGTACCGGTACCCCCTGTATATAGCCTCCCATTTGACTCTGTACTGGTACTCCCTGTATATAGCCTCCACATTGACTCTGTACCGGTACTCTCTGTATATAGCCTCCACATTGACTCTGTACCGGTACCCCTGTATATAGCCTCCACATTGACTCTGTACCGGTACCCCTGTATAAAGCCGCCACATTGACTCTGTACCGGTACCCCTGTTTATAGCCTCCACATTGACTCTGTACCGGTACCCCCAGTATATAGCCTCCACATTGACTCTGTACTGGTACCCCCTGTATATAGCCTCCACATTGACTCTGTACCGGTACTCTCTGTATATAGCCTCCACATTGACTCTGTACTGTAACACCCTGTATATAGCCTCCACATTGACTCTGTACCGGTACCCCCTGTATATAGCCTTGCTTGTTATTTTACTGCTGCTGTTTAAATATTTGTTGTTCTTATCTCTTTTCTTTGTATTTTCTTAAAACTGCTGTGTTGGTTAAGGGCTTGATAGTGAGCATTTCACTGTAAGATCTACACCTGTTGTATTTGGCGCATGTGACAAATAACATTCGATTTCATTTGAAATACATCAAATATTTCCTGGCCGTATAATTATTTTCCACAATGCAATGTAATTTATGGTAATCTACTGTATTCAATTCATTTTGTATGTTACTGTTGTTCATAAAGTAATCTACTGTATTCAATTCATATAGTATGTTACTGTTGTTCATAAAGTAATTAGCCGTGTGAAGTATTTTCTTACTGTGTACTGTACAGGACATTATCTGAACGGTCACTTTTCTCCAGGGTGGTTATATTCGCTATGGCTTTCTACTACAATTTGTGCATACCAAATGAAAAATAAGATATTATTTTAAAGAGGAGTTGGAGAATGAAACTAATTGCACTTATTGCTCAGATCCCAGCTATAGTGTTTATGGCTGTATACTAACCTGAATTTATTAGTAAACATTGAGCCGTATTTTAGCGTGGTTAGGTGGTGTCTGCATGGGTCTCTCAAACTGAAATGGATCCATTAAATTGAACCCCAAACAAGGTCTCAACCTGGAATATTAAACAATTTCTGACTGTTTTTTAAATATAATGGATGTGGTAAAAAAATCCTGACTATAGTCTATAGTATACTGATTATTTCATTATATCTTCAGATGTTAGGAGTCTTTGGCTAACAATTCTCCAATACTTTATCATTTTGGCTCTTGTTTGGCGTAAGTTAGCCTACTATAGATGTTTTTTTTACACACAGCCTCAACTTCTGTCTCATCCTCAGTAATAGCTATCTTTTCCTCACTACTTTTAAAGCAATGACATCATTGCTGAACTGCATGACTAACTCTTTGTCACTTCGCCACCTTTTCTTGGGATTGAATACTGTCGATTACAATGTGTCATAGCCGCATGCAGTCCCCATTGGCTCCCTCTTTAGCATCCAATGATAAACAAGTGTCCTTTATAGCACATCAATAGCTGTGCCAAAGGCTTCCTTGACTCTTCCAGAGAAATCTGGAGAGAACTTATCTCTGAAGGGGTCGGCAATAACACAGCCCTTCCGAGAGACAATGCAGAGCCATCAAGAAGAAGTGGCGAAAGGGATGCGATATTTGCAAACAGTCCACATACAGTAGATGGTGAACGAAGATTGGAGCGATATAGAGATGAAAACAGAGAGAGATGGAGGAATAGCAGCGGAAAGACACAAATGGAGCAGGAGAGACAGAGAGAGGGAGAGGGAGAGAGCGATAACCCAGGCCTAGCTCTGGCGCTGTGACTGAGACGGGAGGAAGCTAGACCTCTGTGGACACGAGCTGGTAACCATGGCGACGGGGCGAAAGGAGGAACAGGAAGCAGAGGCAGTAAATAGAATCGCATTTGTGCTGAGATCTGCAGTAGTGCTGCAGTGCCGTGTGCTTTCTTCAGGAGATGAAGGAGAGAACAGGCGAATAATAGCAGAGGGAGATAGAGAGATGGAGAAAAGATGGCAAATAGAGAGAGGGAGGCAGGGATACGAGGGTAGAATGAGTGAAAGAAAGGAGAAAGAAAAAGATGGGAAAATGGGGGTAAATAGACGAGGAGAGAGGGAGTGAGGGATGCAAGGAGGGAACAGGAGAGCTAAAGAAGGAGAGGGAGAGAATGGAAAAAGACGTGGTAAATAGATGAGGAGAGAGGGACTGAGGGATGTAAGGAGAGAACAGGAGAGATGGATAGCGTGAGGGACTGACGGATGCCAGGGGCATAGAGAGAAGGAAGTAGAAATAGAGAACGAACAGGAGAGATGGATAGAGTGAGGGAGTGAGGGATGCCAGGGTCATGGAGAGAAGGAAGTGGAAATAGAGAACGAACAGGAGAGATGGATAGAGTGAGGGAGTGAGGGATGCCAGGGGCATAGAGAGAAGGAAGTAGAAATAGAGAACGAACAGGAGAGATGGATAGAGTGAGGGAGTGAGGGATGCCAGGGGCATGGAGAGAAGGAAGTAGAAATAGATGGGGAAACAAAAAGGATGAGAGGATGAGGACTCGAAGTGGGGATTGAAATGAGTGAGTGGAGGGAAAAATAGGGAATAGAAAAGGATCGGTAATGGGGAAATAGAGAGAGAAATGTGGGAGAGGTAAGAAAAAACAGAGGGGAAGAAGAACCGAGAGAGAGGGAGGAGAAGTGACGAAGAGAGCATAGAAAGAGGTAAATAAAAAACAATTGTGGATCGAGGACAAAAAGAGGAGGGGGGAAAGAGGAGAGATAAGGTCAAGAGTGATAGAGGTCAATATGTGAAAAGAGAAGTGGAAGATGCAGCAGAGGAGGAGGAATAGGAATACAGACGTGGAAAAACAGAAACAGAACCTGGAAGTAAAGGAAAGAAAACGGTGATGAGTGGAAGACATAGGGATTAGAGAGTGATTAAAAAGGACAGAAGAAGGGAGGAGGGAGTGAAAGAGAGCAGAGTTCTTATTAAAGATAAATGCCATATCCCTTCTCTCTGCTGTGGTCAACTAGTAGTGCTCCCACAAGAAGAGCTGAAGTGGAGGAGAAAGAAGAGCCCTTGTAATTCAGGATGAGTGGAGACCTCATAAACCATGTAAGCTTACCAGGAGCTGTTTGGGACAGTCTACGTCTCTTCCAATACTACCACAGTCCCATTCCTCCACAATCATCACCTTTTTAGGCCAAGGTCCAGAGTTGTTCCTACCTATTCCTCACAATACCATTTTGGATCATGCACCCATTTTTGACAGTTATTTCATCCTAGACCAATGCAGTGTTGGCAAGCTCAAGTATGGCTCCCTAGCCATCATTATGATAGGTGAAACCTACATTTGCCACTGACACCATAGAAATATGCTCTATGGAAATCTACAGCTCTTGTCATGATGGATTCTAGTAGAGATAGTGTAGCTCTTCGACCTGCTCTGACAGACCTTGCTCCCTCACATGTGCTCCTTATTACCACCACTAAGTAGAGATTTCTGTAAATAAAGCCTAATGTCCTATTTATCCCGCTGAAGCTGATTTACAGCCTTCTTAACGTAATTGTCTATTAAATAGCAATTTTCACCGCAATTCGGGGGGGATTTGGGAGAGAAGCAGACAATATATTTTGAAGGGAAACTATGTGGTTGTAAAGTGGCATGCTGGCTGGGGGTGGTCTATGTGTCAGCTGTCTGCGGAATTGGACAGAAGTCCGGCTGTATTGAGCAGACACGTGGCCATAGTGACCTTTTTTTATGTAATTGAGACTGTGGGGCGGGCGGGGGGGTAGTGTGTGTGTGTGCAGGGAGGAGGATTAAACAGCTGCAGTCTGGATGGAAAGAACAGGGGAGCAGGCTCAGGACCTTGCAGATGGATGAACTGGTGGTGGTGGGGCTTTCCTTTTCTTTATCTCTCTGGATCTCTCTCCCGCTCTCCTTTTCTGTCTCTCTATTCTCCAAAACTCAATTGTCTCAAGTCTACTCTATTCATTTGAGGGGCAGCTTGCACAAGCATCTCTCTCTCATCGAAGGATGTATGTCTCACCAAACATGAACTGTTTAATGTTATGTCTATTCAAGTGAGAGAATATACTTATGTGTGTATCATTAATATTTACTCTGTCTTCACTATCTTGTCATTTTGAAGGATCTGATATTTTGTTTGGCACCAGACAGATGGCCAAATTACCATAAACAAGGTTGATGTGGTTCAATTCAACATCAAAACAAGGGACAACAATTGTTTCTCTGTACCTGTCAGAGTTACCTTGTTGGATAATGCCTTCATTAACAGGTAAGTAACTCTGGGATGCCGTTGTCCCAGCCACGGTGGGTCTTGCTGGGCTGCGGCAGTGAGCCCGAAGTGGGTGTCTGAAGGACTGAGCGACCTTGACACCAGCCTGACACAACGGGCCATTCTTGCAGCAGGCTGGACGGAATGAGTCATTGAGGCACTGTAGTCTGGGACTTTGTCTTGCACCCTCCACCCACCCTCTTTTCCCTCCCCTTCCCCATCTGTGTGTGGCCACCAACCGAAAGGTCTATTGCTGTATACCACCGATAGCTCCCGAAAATCTAGAGAGGCCTCCTTGACTCCACAAAGGAGCCTCTATGCTCTGGACGGGAGCGTCTGAATGGGAGCCTTCTTTTCTCTGTAACATCAATGGGGCTCCTTCTGCGCGCTCTGTAGACTTGGGCCTTCAAAGAACCATCCCTGTGGCGTTTGAGGCCATAGCACTCCCCTCCTATGGCCTTCCGTTCTCATTTCAAATCACAACACTGGCGGCTCGTAACGGACGAGGCTCTCGCCAAGAACGGGTAGGTTCGAGGAGCCTCGCAGAATATTCTCTGTGTGACCATTTCTTTGTGGGAGGATGGCGATAAGAAAAGGAGAGATGACACTCATCTCTGTAGTCTCGAAGTCTTGAGAAAATCTCCCGCAAGTCATAGGCCGGGGTTTGTTTGGTCTGCGAGATGACTTGTGGGTGATGCTATCTGCAAGAAATTAGCTTTTCTTCATTCCACTGTAATATACTGGACTTCCACCATTAGACGACATGGCTGTGTGATACTGCTCCTCCAGTGTAGTCTTGTTCTGTGTTCAGTTGGCTATGGCACCCATTTTAGCCCAGTTTATACGTAGTTTTAACAGGTGTAGGTAAATTAAAAGACGCATTGTGAACTGGTTTTGATCAGATCTTATAAGTGTGTAAATGGACAAGATCAGGCCAAAGGATGCATTTTAGCAGCAAGTTTAAACTGGACTGTTGAAACACAATACCGCAAATGTATTTAATCTGCATTGTTGTGCTGTGTAGCAGATGGTAGAGAGGAGGTACTTATCATCATAGAAAACCAAGACACATGTTTACATTTGGTAACACTTGGATAGTGTTTAAAGCAGGGCTCTCCAACCATGTTCCTGGAGAGCTACCCTCATGTAGGTTTTCACACCAACCTCAGTTGTAACTAACCTGATTCAGTTCATCAACCAGCTAATTATTAGAATCAGGTGCAATAGATTAGGCTTGGAGTGAAAATTTAAGGGACGGTAGCTCTCCAGGAGCAAGGTTGGAGAACCCTGGTTTAAAGTATAGATACTTCTGTATCACTTCACATTAGGTTGCTCTTGTACCTGTGTAGTGATGATGTGATTATAGCGTCTGTTAGTTGGTTTAATTGTATAATAACTGAATGTTCTTTATTCCACGTAACTCCATTATGATGCAATTACAAAGCAATTAATAAGTTACTCTGTAACAATATGTTAAAGGACAATACTGCCAAATTTCAACCTCATATTCATTATCTCCAGCACAATACTAGTGTCTACAAATGTAAAAACTGTGTGTTTCTATGATCTGTGGTTAAAAAATATTACAGGGTAGGATTGAAAGTAAGAAAAACATTATTTCATTATGAAAATGAGATTTAAAAATGGTGGAGTTGCCCTTTAATACAATGTTGTTAATTGCATTGTTTCCACAATGGTTTAAGAGTAATTTAATGTTAAAGGGCAATTCCACCACTTTTCAACCTCATTTTCATTATATCCAACACAATACCAGTGTCTACAATGGTGAAAATGGCACGTCTATGTTATGCAGAAAAAAAGGAAGTTAAAGATCTACCCAATGAACTCATCAAAAGTTAAAACATTTTTAAAACAGTGATTTTCAAACAGAGTGAGATTCGTGGTGACGTGGGGAGTGAGAAAATACCCTCCCTCTGCCTAGAAACTAGTTGCAGAGTTTGGAAATCACGTTTTCTTACTTTTAATCTTATCCTATGATGTCACAATATAGGTTTCCATCCAAGAAAAGATGTGCATTTTCCCACCAGTGGTGTTTCCACCAAATGATTGTGGACAAAAATCAGGGCGTGATGACGCAGTACACACCAAATGTACTGTTTCGCTCTCTAGTCAACAGCTCACAGATACAGTGCTGGTAGGCTGTGCGGGTACACTAGTCTACACGATGAGCTTATTATGGATAAGGGCGAGAATATTTTGTTTGTCAATCAGCAGTCGGGCATCGACCATCGTCATCTCACCAGAACCAGACCCTCGATATTTATTAGAAAGGAGCATCAAGATCGCCATGCACTTTCAACACCCAGTGAAGTTCACCATAAGCTATTTTATCTGTAGCTGAATAAACTGCATAGTTACCCACGTTGTAGTGGGAGGACCACACACCACATCATCGCGTGACTCCAAGTTACTTTGATATGACGGTTATTATACCAATATTTGCGTAAAAAAAGGCTTTTCCATCATAATTGATTGCATAATGAATTTTACAGACACAAAAAGATCTCACCATGTTGAACGAATAAATTACATGACGGCATTTATAACATTATACCAAAATGTCCTTTTCCATCACAGCTTCAGTGATCATTTTTTATACGGTATTAGACACCTGTATGGTGCCGGAGACAATTAATATGAGGTTGAAAAGTGGCAGAATTGCCCTTTCAGTGTTGCAGATACTCCATGAAATGAGGTGTCAACTAGAACTCTGTCGATGTCCATAAAAAATGAATGTATTGACTCATCTGGTCGATCTAAAATTATAAAATAAAGGTCCACTGGTAGGGTGCACTGACCACCTCCACCCTGATTCTAGCTTGCCATTATGTTTCTCAGACACCGAGACCCCAGTGTAAGGGATATAGGGGTGGAGGAAGGGTAGACATATACTCTGTTAACCTGAACAACGCACAGAGAACACTGAGAGAACCTCCCCTCAACCCCCACCCAGCTTGCTCTGAGGGGATGACATCATGAGCTGGATCATCAGTGGTGGCTAGCGATACCATGTGCCACAGTGCTGATTTAGCTGTTGTGGATAACAGAACCATTTCCGTGATTAACTGTCTATCCGACCCCATCAATCACCCCAGTGTGCTGCCTCCTGAGCCATATTCCTGCACCAAGCATGTTTTTTTTTGTCATTTTCCAAACGGGTTGTTCGTTGTGTGCCCTATGGTCGGTAGAATGAGTATTCATGTGTGTGTGTGTGTGTGTGTGTGTGTGTGTGATTGTGTGTGTGTGTGATTGTGTGTGATTGTGTTAATGTGAGGAGGATAAAAAAGAGGAAAGGTGAGTGTGTGCGTGTGTGCGTGTGTGCGTATTTGTCAGCGGAAGAGATTCACAAATAAATCGTATTATTCTATAAAAAACAAGTCTAATTCCTCCATCTCATAACATAGCTCACAACCTGACCAGTTCTGTGAACCAAAGTTTTGGTCAGTTATATTTTACAATTCAGTTAATTCAATTCAGTGATTCAATTAGCACGTAAAAAAAAGATTTTTTAATGAATTGCAGAGGCATTACCACTGAACCTTGTGGAGCACCTTTTGTTCTCCAACCTCTATCCTATCTTGTTAATGAAGTTGACGCATTCCAGAAACATTTAGTCGTGATGATGCCGTTGAAAAAACAAGTCTAATTCCAGGCTGAATTAATGTATAATTAAGACTGATTTAGAATGGGGTATCAATTGAACGTGAGCCGGTCATGTGTGTGTGTATTTGTGTGTGTGTGTGTGTGTGTGTGTGTGTGTGTGTTGGTGCGTGCGTGCGTCTCGAACGGCACTGTCGAACGGCACTGTCTTTTTCAGTAGGAGAGGGAGAGACGATGGCTGCCCAAGCTCTGTTGCGCAAGCAAAACTCATGCAAAGACCTGATGCGATGTTATCTTTCTCAGCCTTAATTAACTTAAGTTGAAAATTATGCTATTGCCGCTTCCTATTGACAGACATATTGATAAATAGCCAAATGTCAAAACACAGTCTTGTCCAAATCAATAACCAATATCCAGAAACAGGTTGTGATATATTGAAAACATAAACATAAAATATACTATCTACACATACATGTCCAACAATAGTAAACAAATTAACAAATTACTTGTATTTTTTTACATGTGCACCTGTCACGCCCTGGCCTTAATATTTTGTGTTTTCTTTATTATTGTGGTTAGGCCAGGGTGTGACATGGGTGATTATGTGTTTTTCTTGTCTAGGGGTTTTGTAGATTGATGGGGTTGTGTTCAGTGTAGTATTCTAGGTAAGTCTATGGTTGCCTAGAGTGGTTCTCAATCAGAGGCAGGTGTTTATCGTTGTCTCTGATTGGGAACCATATTTAGGCAGCCATATTCTATTTTGTGGGTGATTGTTCCTGTCTCTGTGTTTTGCAACAGTTAGGACTGTTTTTGGTTTTCCATCCATCTTATTTTGTATTATACATTGTTCAAGTTATCATCTTTATTGAAGATGTTTATAAATAACCACGCTGCGTTTTGGTCCGCCTCTCTTTCACCAGAAGAAAACCGTTACAGCACCTTATAAACTTCACATGCACAAAAACCCTGTTGTTTTGACAAGTATCAATAAATCACTGAAATCGATTCAAAACTTATTTGGGATCATTGTCCCATCCACAGGACGGTTGAGCTAACTTAGGCTAATGCAATTAGCATGTGGTTGTAAGTAACAAGAACATTTCCCAGGACATAGACATATCTGATATTGGCAGAAAGCCAATATCAATATCTTGATGATCTAACTGCACTGTCCAAATTACAGTAGCTATTACAGTGAAATAATACCATGCCATTGTTTGAGGAGAGTGCACAGTTTTGAACATGAAAAGTAATTAATAAACAAATTAGGAACATTTTGGCAGTCTTGACACAAAACATCGCGCACCAGCGCCTCCTGTGGCGGGCCGGGCGCAGTGCACGCTAACCAAGATCGCCAGGTGCACGGTGTTTCCTCCGAAACATTGGTGCGGCTGGCTTCCGGGTTGGATGCGTACTGTGTTAAGAAGCAATGCAGCTTGGTTGGGTTGTCGGAGGACACATGACTTTTGACCTTCGTCTCTCCCGAGCCCGTATGGGAGTTGTAGTGATGAGACAAGATAGTAGCTACTAACAATTGGATACCATGAAATCAGGGAGAAAAAAGGGGGGTAAAAATAAAATAAATAAAAAAAAGTTTAAAAAAACAGTTGGATCCTTACAAGTTTTTAAGAGGGAAATCAGGTTGTACTAACAACTAGCAACTAGGGGGTTGCCACTCAAACCGATAGCAACTAGGGGGTTGCCACTCAAATCGATATCATGTTGCTTTACATGTTTTTGGAACACTTCACATGTGATCACGTGAAATTCATACGTTTTTCTTATGTTGAAACCAATAGAACAGGAGCAAAACTGGTCTGTATGCACTTTTTAAATGTACATTATACAAGACCCCTCAGAAACCTCAGAATAATCTATATGTGCTTGAGGCTGCTATTTATATTTTGGGATGTCGGATGTTGATTTCAAGAGGCTGCCAATACGGAAATGGGAAGAAAACACTTGTTCTCTTATATAACTTCAACGAATCAAGACCTGGCATAGGATATCAACCCTTACAAGGGTTGGCTGTTATTTGAGTGATAGTTTGACTCTAAAATTCATGTTTTGGTGTGCGATCAACAACATTTTAAGTGACCGCCCCGAATTATCTGTGCCATTGACAAAGAAAACAATAGCTGCATTCTAAGCCATGCAACCCCTAGCGTGTATGACAACATCAACTGTACAAAACAAAATATTTTTAAGCAATTGATGTTGTGTCATCGTGTTGACTATAAACTTTTATACTAACATAAACAATCTAAAGTGTAATTACAACCAATTTGATGTGGTCAGAACGTCAGCTTAGAACCTACATGTGATACATGTGTAAGAACAGCCCATGACCACCCTTTGTGGTAAGTTACAGGGTTGAGGTATGGTGTAAATGTTTGCTCTGGATGGTGGAGATAAAGGTTTATTGGATCCAGAGATCTAGAGAACTGACGTTAAATTACTGTGTCCAAAATACCACAGTCGACTGCAGTACCTGCACTTTACTGCAGTTTCAAAACTGCTATCTTTTTTTTGGAAGGGCAGGCACCAAGAGTCTTTCAGCATGTCAGGGAAGATTATTCATCCAATATGATCTCACGGTTTGACAACATCGGGCTTCGGTATTCAACGATTATCCAGGGGGGGAATAATCAACACATTTTGACGGTTAAGTTTAGGCATTCATTGCAATTGGTTGAGTTAAGTGTTAAGGTTTGGAATAGGGTTAAAAAAATGCCTAGCACTGCGATTGAAGCCGCGATCCTCGCAGATCTCAAGGAGCTCACGGCTTACGACCATCCGCCATCCGCCATCCCCATCGCCCTGGCAAGCTCCGAGCTTGTGGTAATAGCTCTCACCATTGCCCCTTGTGGCCATTATTGAAGACATGTCCCAACATCCTGGACGAACGTTGAATATTGCATTGGTGCCACAGTGACCTGGCTGTCTTTACAGGGGTGCACTTCACTTGGTCACTGGTCAAAGACACTTCCAAAAGGACTTAGCGACAAAAGATACTGTAGCGTATTCTGGGGGTAGCTTCGATTTGGTATTTGAACTCAACACCTTAGCCAGCACTCCAACAGATTCAAACCACTTGGTGAGGTTGTTACGTGTTTGGTCAAGGTCACTACAATACTTTACTGACTGATTCGAGCTCAACACAGTCTCTATTCTAAAGGCCTAACGTCTGTCAGTTCATTACTATTTTGTACATGTTCTGTTATTTCTGAGCTACCGTCAGAACAGACTTGTCTGTGTGGTGGGTAGACTCAGTTCTGGTGTATTGCAAGCCATGTGTCTGTGAGTATGGCTTCAAGTGTGGCTCGTTCTCTGAGGCAAAAAAGAAAAGAGAGCTTGTTGCCCAGGGAGCTGCTTCTCAAGGTATGGTTTGCTTTCATAAGGGCTTCTCTCTCGATGCAATTCAATTTTGTTAACATATGGCAAAGCAAGTGAAGAAGATAATAAACAAAAAAATGAACAGTGAACAAACATTACACTCACAAAAGATCCAAAAGAATAAAGACATTTGAAATGTCATATTAGGGAAAGTAAATAAACATAAATATGGGTCGTATTTAGATATTTAGGTATTTGTTCTTCACTTGTTTCCCTTTCTTGTGGCAACATGTGCTGTGATGGCACAGTGTGGTATTTCACCCAATAGATATGAGAGTTCAGCAAAATTGGGTTTGTTTTCAAGTTCTTTGTGGATCTGTGTAATCTGAGGGGAATATGTGTCTCTAATATTGCCATCCATTGGGCAGGAGGTTAGGCAGTGCAGCTGTTTCCACCTAATTTTGTGTGCAGTCTGCACATAGCCTGTCCTCCCTTGAGAGCCAGTTCTGACTACAGCGACCTTTCTCAATAGCAAGGCTATGCTCGCTGAGTCTGTACATAGTCAAAGCGTTCCTTAAATTTGGTCAGGTAGTATGCCACTGTGTACTCTCTGTTTAGGGCTAAATAGCATTCTAGTTTGCTCAGGTTTTTTGTTAGTTATTTCCAATGTGTCTAGTAATTATCTTTTTGTTTTCCATTGATATGGTTGGGTCTAATTGTGTTGCTGTCCTGGGGCTCTATGGGGTCTGTTTGTGTTTGTGAACAGTGCCCCAGGACCAGCTTCCTTAAGGGACTCTTCTCCAGATTCATCTCTCTGCAGGGGATGGCTTTGTTTTGGAAGGTTTGGTCTCCTTTTAGGTGGTTGTAGAATTTAGCAGCTCTTTTTTCTGGATTTTGATCATTAGCGATGTCATGACACTCGTGTAAGGATCAGAATGGGTCAGATCAGACTGGAGGGGGATGACAGTAACCAGGCCTCTCTCTCGCACACAGAGGGGGGAGGGAGCTGCTGAATGGTCAACAGTTCACACCCTGTTGTAAATTTTAGGAGACGTAGACTTTCTTTCCCCCTCCAGTATTTGACCCAAGGAATGTTATTTGTTAACCGTCTTTTTCCCACCAAAGCTCTAACACGGTCAAACGTGAATGCTGGGACAATAAGTATTCTAACATAAGAATTTGGGGAATGGTCAGTGTGGAGCTATAGAAAACCAATGTCATATTGGTTTTCATTTTGTGATGTCATTAAAAAGTGTATGGACGATATACTGTAACGTGGAAAGTATATCCCCTTTATCTGTCAAGTTTCCATCCAATACATTGTGCATATGAGATTCAAAATGATGAAGGTATTTTTGTTAAGATGTGACTGTGATTCTGGGAGTCATAAGAGATAACTTGCAATCACATCCTTTGCACAGTAAGTAGCCACTCCCCGAGTGAGGTCAGAAGAGCTTGTTAGTGTGATAGAACCGTCCTTTTTGATTAGAGTGCTTAAAAGGACTGGCTAAGAATGAACATTTCAGACCAGAACATTGCCAGGTTGCATCTGTGCGTGTAAAGTGGTCTGAATCCTGAACCCTGAAAAATCTGCACGAGGTGTAGGCGAGACCCTCATTCCCCAGACAATCACTGGTACGGCTGATTAGCTGTCATAAGTCAGATATCGAGAAAAGAGAATCAAAGAGGGACCATCCTACGACTCTTCAAACCATCCCATCCTACCATGAGTCTCAAATCACCGTATTCGCCTACCATCATTACCCATGGGAACCTTCGACACGGCTGGCTATCTTCCAGAGTGAACAACAGTAGAAGAGACGGGTCCAACCCACATCCTTCCTAAGAAGGTTCCGACAGAGATAAACGGTGAACAAAGGCACTCACACGTAAATACATTCACGATTTCTTATTCCAAACGGGCGACGTTTCTTGTGCAAAGTATTTTATTAATGTGAGAATAGCTCTAAAATGTATCCACGATAAGTGTCCCTTTTTCTCTCTCTCTTTTCCCCCCCTCTGCATCTCTGTTGTAACAAGCTGTCATATTGTCAGTCAGCTAGGGACCTTCCTCTCATGTATTACTTGTGTATGTTATCTTGTTTGCTCATTTATTCAGCTAGTAAATAAATAAACCAATTGGTGTAGTACGGAATCATGAGTAAGTCTATTGGTGTAGTACGGAATCATGAGTAAGTCTATTGGTGTAGTACGGAATCATGAGTAAGTCTATTGGTGTAGTACGGAATCATGAGTAAGTCTATTGGTGTAGTACGGAATCATGAGTAAGTCTATTGGTGTAGTACGGAATCATGAGTAAGTCTATTGTTTTTGCAGATGCATGAGGTTACGACTGTTCAGAGTGATCATATGATAAGAGGTTATGATTAATATGTTGACTGTTTTATGGATGTTATAGGTAAAGAGTTTCATTTGGGAGATGGTAACTCTTTAAACAACCTCTTCTGTGGTGCCCCATATTCCTAATGAGTTAATTGTGACATGATTCATTTTATCGGGTAACAATTAAACATAGTGGATAAAATAAATAACAGTCATCAGATTAATGAAAGTAAAGTCACGACAGCAGGTATCGGCCTATTTCTGCTCTGCATTCTGTGGGTATCGGCCTAATTCTGCTCTCTCTCTGTCTCGCGCACACTCTCGCTCGCTCTCTTCCTCTCTCTCTCTCTCTCTCCTTCTATCTCTCCCTCTGTTGGACTCACACCACATCTTCCTGCAGTACTGAGAGTCAAAAGCACCCCTCTCCCCATCCCACGGTTGGCCTCTCTCTATCTTTCACTGCATCCCTTCTTTCTTGAATTCACTTTCTCTGTTAGTTATCTAACCAAACCCAACAGATTCTTCTCAGTGCTGACAAAATCTGTTCTTTTTTTTCTGCCTGGGTCCCTACTGGCTCGCTCTGCTGCTCACCCCCTCCTCTTCCCTCCCCCACTCCCCCTTCCCTCCACTCTTTTCTCTCTGTTTTACTGGCTCTGCTTTCATTCTAACCTCCCCCTCCCCTTCCCTCAAGGGAATAAAGGTCATTGCGCAAATGATTACTCAGACCTTGGTCGCCATGGAAACGTGGTCATGTGACAGCGACAGGCATGCATCTAGCACAACAAAGAGGCCGATTAGTAATCCAGCGATGGAGAGCTATTGCTGCCTTTGTGTAGCTGTGTTTTCTATATCCCCCTTCTCTCTCCCTTTCTCCAGTTTACTGGGAAGGGAGGGAGTGAGAGGCTGATTGAGGGAAAGAAAAAGAGAGCCTAGCAAACAGCCTGGCTCCCAGTGTTCCAGCTTTGTCTCAGTCTTTGCTTTACCATTTGAATGAAACCTGACCTCTTCAAATAATTTACGAGGCCTTTTAAAAACAGTTATGAGTATCAGACCGGCTCTCTGAGGCGACACGGCTGGTGTGTTTATGATTTGGCGGAAAGGAGGAAATAAAGGAAGAATACAAATTAAAACAGTTTCTTCAGTCACAAACGAGCCCAAACGATCCCTGTCTTTGTTATATCAGAGCACAACAAGAGGAATTATTCATAACTTTGCTATCTTGAGTGTGGAAAACATCTTTATTTTCCCACACAAGCTGCTTTCAAGTTAGGAGATCCAAACCTCTTATCAACTGATGTTTGTTATTCCAACAAAATCAGAAATTACTCCACCAGCTAGATAATTGTAATATCAAACAAGAAGCAAATTAAAGAAATGATAAATGTATAGAGATATATTTTTCTTTGAGTTACTATAACATTGAGATGAATAGGAGAATCCTAAAATAGGCTCGCTTCTTTTTTCAAGTCATGTGGTGCAAATTACACCTTCAAACTAATAGTATTCAGTCATTTCAACAGCAAATTCTAATAAAAAGTGTCTTCTAGCAACTTGTCTTCTAATAACTTGTGTGTCCCAGCATGGTTCTCAGAAGTCTGTTAGTTGAAACTTGGCTGTAAGGAACACAGGGTTATATTTATATATAAATACACAATACCAGTCAAATGTTTGGACACATACTCATTCCAGGGTTTTTATTTAAAATAATAGTGAAGATCAAAGCTATGAAATAACACATGTGGAATCATGTAGTTACCAAAAAAGTGTGAAAAACAACTCAAAAATATGTTATATTTGAAATTCTTCAAAATAGCCACCCTTTGCCTTGATGACATCTTTGCACACTCTGCAAATAACATTGCCTTTAAATGTAAATTCTCTCAACCAGCTTCACCTGGAATGCTTTTCCAACAGTCTTGAAGCAGTTCCCACATAGAGTGATCATATCCGTAACGCTATAATTAATAATTTCCGATTAACATGACATATGCAGTGTTTACCGTGAATGCAGTCTCCGTGAAAGTGGGTAACATTGCCTTTAAATGTCAATCTTCCCCACTATGGATTGAATAGAGCCCATAGACAGAGAAAGCGAGAGAACAAGTGATGGGAGAAGAGGGAAACTGGAAGGCCAGGTCAACACGGCCTCTAAAAATTGAGATATACTGTACAAAGGTGCTACATTTTATCTATTGAACCCTCGGGATGACAAATCAGAGCAAGATTACTGAAAGTAAGTACATTATTTACCTTCAGAGGTGAATGTATCAAACCAGTTGCCCCAAGATGGCGTAGCAGTCAGACGCCTTTGTCCTGTCGTGTCCCTTGTATATATCGTTTTACATATTTTTCGTCACATATCCTGTCAAATATTTTGCTAAACCTCAACATCTAAATACTCTCCTGCAACCCGCCTCACCCAATGGATCTGCTTTTTTTTCCCTGAAGTATTTATATTTACTTCGGATCCGGAATCCCTCAACTGAAGCTAGCCAGCTAACTACCAGCTATCAGTCAGCAAACCATTGCCAGTGGTCATCAGCTAACCTACAGCTCGGAAAGCTCTCGTCAGTTCGAACAACGTGACTCTAATCAGAGCATAACGGACCTGTTATATTTATCCCCGGATTCCTACCGCAAACTGAACATTTTCATCTGGATCTTCACAACTAGCTAACCGCAATCCTACTACTCCTGGCTAGTGTTTCCATCCCAGAGCAAGCACAAATTTGCTTGAAGCTAGCCCGGCCAGGATTCCTGTGCTACCACCGAAGAATACTCCTGGGCTACAATATCCGGACTTCTTCTACAGCCGGTACGGGGCATGGAACCCCGCAGATCTCCTACGACCGGAATACCGACATAATCTGCCCGAGGACTCCAACAGGCCCCTCAGGCGCGACGCCCGCTGAAGGCCCATTATGCTAACCAGCTAGGCCTGCTAGCTACCTAGAGCTAATTGGAACCCTACTAATTCCATCACTGGTCTATCGATGTCACCGCACGAAGAGGCAAAAACAGACTTACCCCCATCGCGACGTTCCCCAAAGGCTAACTTTCTAGCCCCTGCTAACTGCTAGCTTGCCTGCCTAGTCTGCTAACTGCTAGCCCTTGCTAAATGCTTGCTTGCCCTGGTCTACTAACTGCTAGCTGCCGGCCCCGGCCTGCTAACTGCTAGCTTACCTGCCCGGGCTGTAACTGCTAGCCCATGCTAACTGCTTGCTTGCTAACCCGGCCTGCTAACTGCTAGCTTGCCCCGGTCTATTAGCTGCTAGGTTGTTTGTCCCCGGCCTACTAACTGTTAGCTTGTTAGCCTGCTAAATGTCTGAATCGCTGTGTCCCCAGCCAGCCCATCCACTCCCTGGACCCATATGTTCACCTGGTTACGCATGCCTCTCTCTAATATCAATATGTCTTATCCATTACTGTCCTGGTTAGTGATTACTGTCTTATTTCACTGTAGAGCCTCTAGCCCTGCTCAATATGCTGTAACCAACCATGTTGTTCCACCTCCTACATATGCGATGACATCACCTAGTTTTAACATCTCTAGAGACTATATCTCTCTCTTCATTACTCAATGCCTAGGTTTACCTCCAATATACTCACATCCTACCTTACCTTTGTCTGTACACTATGCCTTGAATCTATGCTATCGTGCCCAGAAACCTGCTCCTTTTACTCTCTGTTCTGAACATGCTAGACAGCCAGTTCGTATAGTCTTTAGCCGTACCCTTATCCTACTTCTCCTCTGTTCCTCTGGTGATGTGGAGGTTAATCCAGGTCCTGCAGTGCCTAGCTCCACTCCCACCCCCCAGGTGCTCTCATTTGTTGACTTCTGTAAACGTAAAAGCCTTGGTTTCATGCATGTTAACATTAGAAGCCTACTCCCTAAGTTTGTTTTACTCACTGCTTTAGCACACTCTGCCAACCCAGATGTCTTAGCCGTGTCTCAATCCTGGCTTAGGAAAACCACCAAAACCCCTGAAATCTCCATTGCTAACTATAACGTTTTCCGCCAAGATAGAACTGCCAAAGGGGGCGGTGTTGCAATCTACTGCAAAGATAGTAATATAGAACTCTGCAGGCTATCTAAGTCTGTACCCAAACAATTTGAGCTTCTACTTCTAAAAATTCACCTTTCCAGAAACAGGTCTCTCACTGTTGCCGATTGCTATAGACCTCCCTCTGCCCGAGCTGTGCCCTCGATACCATATGTGAATTGATTGACCCCCATCTATCTTCTGAACTCGTGCTACTAGGTGACCTAAACTGGGAAATGCTTAACACCCCGGCCATCCTACAAACTAAGCTTGATGCCCTCAATCTCACACAAATTATCAATGAACCTACCAGGTACAACCCCAAATCAGTAAACAAGGGCACCCTCATAGATGTCATCCAAACTAATTCACCCTCCAAATACACCTCTGCTGTTTTCAATCAAGATCTCAGCTATCATGACCTCATTGCCTGCATCCGTAATGGGTCTGCGACCAAACGACCACCCCTCATCACTGTCAAACGCTCCCTGAAACACTTCTGCGAGCAGGCCTTTCTATTCGACCTGGCCGGGGTATCCTGGAATGACATTGACCTCATCCCGTCAGTAGATGATGCCTGGCTATCCTTTAAAAGTGCCTTCCTCACCATCTTAAATAAGCATGCCCCTCTCAATTAAAAAAAAACTAGGAATAGATATAGTCCTTGGTTCATTCACTCCAGACCTGTCTGCCCTTGACCAGCACAAAAACATCCTGTGGCGTTCTGCCTTAGCATCGAATAGCCCGCGTGATATGCAACTTTTCAGGGAAGTCAAGAACAAATATAAACAGGCAGTTAGAAAAGCTAAGGCAAGCTTTTTCAAACAGAAATGTGCATCCTGTAGTACTAACTCAAAAACGTTCTGGGACAATGTAAAGTCAATGGAGAAGAAGAGCACCTCCTCCCAGCTGTCCACTGCTCTGAGGCTAGGAAACACTTTCACCACTATAATTGGTGAAATCCACTATAATTGAGAATTTCAATAAGCATTTCTCTACGGCTGGCCATGCTTTCCACATGGCAACCCCTACCCCGGTCAACTGCCCGGCACCCTCCACAGCAACCGGCAGAAGCCCCCATCATTTCTCCTTTACCCAAATCCAGATAGCAGATGTTCTGAAAGAGTTGCAAAACCTGGACCCGTACAAATCAGCTGGGCTTGACAATCTGGACCCTCTATTTCTGAAACTATCCGCCGCCATTGTCGCAACCCCTATTACCAGCCTGTTCAACCTCTCTTTCATATCGTCTGAGATCCCCAAGGATTGGAAAGCTGCTGCAGTCATCCCCCTCTTCAAAGGGGGAGACACCCTGGACCCAAACTGTTACAGACCTATATCCATCCTGCCCTGCCTATCTAAGGTCTTCGAAAGCCTAGTCAACAAACAGGTCACTGACCATCTCGAATCCCACCGTACCTTCTCCGCTGTGCAATCTGGTTTCCGAGCCGGTAACGGGTGCACCTCAGCCATGCTCAAGGTACTAAACGATATCATAACCGCCATCGATAAAAGACAGTACTGTGCAGCTGTTTTCATCGACCTTGCCAAGGCTTTCGACTCTGTCAATCACGATATTCTTATCGGCAGACTCAGTAGCCTCGGTTTTTCGGATGACTGCCTTGCCTGGTTCACCAATTACTTTGCAGACAGAGTTCAGTGTGTCAAATCGGAAGGCATGCTTTCCAGTCTTCTGGCAGTCTCTATGGGGGTGCCACAGGGTTCAATCCTCGGGCCGACTCTTTTCTCTGTATATATCAATGATGTTGCTCTTGCTGCGGGCGATTCCCTGATCCACCTCTACGCAGACGACACCATTATATATACTTCCGGCCCGTCCTTGGACACTGTGCTATCTAACCTCCAAACGAGCTTCAATGCCATACAACACTCCTTCCGTGGCCTCCAACTGCTCTTAAACGCTAGTAAAACCAAATGCATGCTTTTCAACCATTCGCTGCCTGCACCCGCACGCCTGACCAGCATCACCACCCTGGATGGTTCCGACCTTGATATGTGGACATCTATAAGTACCTAGGTGTCTGGCTAGACTGTAAACTCTCCTTCCAGACTCATATCAAACATCTCCAATCGAAAATCAAATCAAGAGTCGGCTTTCTATTCCGCAACAAAGCCTCCTTCACTCACGCCGCCAAACTTACCCTAGTAAAACTGACTATCCTACCGATCCTCGACTTCGGCGATGTCATCAACAAAATTGCTTCCAACACTCTACTCAGCAAGCTGGATGCAGTTTATCACAGTGCCATCCGTTTTGTCACTAAAGCACCTTATACCACCCACCACTGCGACTTGTATGCTCTAGTCGGCTGGCCCTCGCTACATATTTGTTGCCAGACCCACTGGCTCCAGGTCATCTACAAGTCCATGCTAGGTAAAGCTCCGCCTTATCTCAGTTCACTGGTCACGATGGCAACACCCATCTGTAGCCCACGCTCCAGCAGGTGTATCTCACTGATCATCCCTAAAGCCAACACCTCATTCGGCCGCCTTTCGTTCCAGTTCTCTGCTGCCTGTGACTGGAACGAATTGCAAAAATCGATGAAGTTGGAGACTTTTATCTCCCTCACCAACTTCAAACATCTGCTATCTGAGCAGCTAACCGATCGCTGCAGCTGTACATAGTCTATCGGTAAATAGCCCACCCATTTTTACCTACCTCATCCCCATACTGTTTTTATTTATTTACTTTTCTGCTTTTTGCACACCAATATCTCTACCTGTACATGACCATCTGATCATTTATCACTCCAGTGTTAATCTGCAAAATTGTAATTATTCGCCTACCTCCTCATGCCTTTTGCACACAATGTATATAGACTCCCCTTTTTTCTACTGTGTTATTGACTTGTTAATTGTTTACTCCATGTGTAACTCTGTGTTGTCTGTTCACACTGCTATGCTTTATCTTGGCCAGGTCGCAGTTGCAAATGAGAACTTGTTCTCAACTAGCCTACCTGGTTAAATAAAGGTGAAATAAAAATAAACTCTACTCAACAAACTGGATGCAGTCTATCACAGTGCCATCCGTTTTGTCACCAAAGCCCCATACACTACCCACCATTGCGACCTGTACGCTCTCGTTGGTTGGCCCTCGCTTCATACTCGTCGCCAAACCTGTATCCAGTGGGTTATCTACAAGTCTCTGCTAGGTAAAGCCTCGCCTTATCTCGGCTCACTGGTCACCATAGCAGCACCCACTCGTAGCACGCACTCCAGCAGGTATGTCTCACTGGTCACCCCCAAAGCCAATTCCCCCTTTGGTTGTCTTACCTTCCAGTTCTCTGCTGCCCATGACTGGAACGAATTGCAAAAATCTCTGAAGCTGGAGACTCACATCTCCCTCACTAGCTTTAAGTACCAGCTGTCAGAACAGCTTACAGATCACTTCACATGTACATTGCCCATCTGTAAACAGCCCATCTATCTACCTACCTCATCCCCATACTGGTATTTATTTTGCTCCTTTGCACCCCAGTATCTCTACCTGCACATTGATCTTCTGCCGATCTACCATTCCAGTGTTTAATTGCTATATTGTAATTACTTCGCCACCATGGCCTATTTATTTCCTTAACTTACCTAATTTGCAATCACTGTATATAGACTTTTTGTTTTCTTTTGTTCTACTGTATTATTGACTGTATGTTTTGTTTATTTCATGTGTAACTGAGTTGTTGTATGTGTCGAATTGCTACGCTTTATCTTGGCCAGGTTGCAGTTGCAATTGAGAACTTGTTCTCAACTAGCCTACCTGGTAAAATGCCCATATAAGATATGTCTATGTTCCAGAAAGTTGGCTGTTGTATACAACGTCATTCTAGACACATTAGCGCACGTTAGCAGCAACCGTCCCAGTTAGGGACACCCATCCTGTATAGGTTTTACGCCATTTTACCACAACTTTGGAAGTATGCTTGGTGTCATTGTCCATTTGCGACCAAGCTTTAACTTCCTGACTGATGTCTTGGGATGTTGCATCAATATATCCATGTAATTTTCCATCCTCATGATGCCATCTATTTTGTGAAGTGCACCAGTCCCTCCTGCAGCAAAGCACCCCCACAACATGATGCTGCCACCCCCATGCTTCGCGTTTGGAATGGTGTTCTTCGGCTTGCAAGCCTCCCCCTTTTACCTCCAAACATAACGATGGTCATTATGGCCAAACAGTTCTATTTTTGTTTCATCAGACCAGAGGACATTTCTCCAAAATGTACGATCTTTGTCCCCATGTGCAAACCGTATTCTGGCTTTTTTATGGTGGTTTTGGAGCAGCGGCGTCTTCCTTGCTGAGTGTCCTTTCAGGTTATGTCGATATAGGACTCGTTTTACTGTGGATGTCGATACTTTTGCACCTGTTTCCTCCAGCATCTTCACAAGGTCCTTTGCTGTTGTTCTGGGATTGATTTGCACATTTTGCACCAAAGTACATTCATCTCTAGGAGACAAAATGCGTCTCCTTCCTGAGCGGTATGACGGCTGCTTGGTCCCATGGTGTTTATACTTGCATACTATTGTTTGTACAGATGAATGTGGTACCTTCAGGCGTTTAGAAATTGCTCCCAAGGATGAGGAGCGATTAGACTCTGTCAAAAGCTATTTCTAGAGCAGAGGACGTATGAGCCGGCCGTTTGGGAAATTTGAGTATAAACATTAGTTTGACCGAAGCAAAGTCATTATCTTTACCTCTCATGTTTTGGTAATGTGAAGAGCTCACGTGTTCAACTTAGTAAACCTGTTCCCTTGTTGGAGCGGACTTTCCTTATGCTTCGAAGTAGAAATCCCGCACAAGTGAAGCTAAGCATTGCACCAGATGCTAAGCTAACAAAATTATGCTAAGATAACAAAGGGGTGCAGCCATTCCCCTTTGTTCAAAGTGAAATCCCGCACCGGGTGGGAATCCCGTGTGATTCCAGCTTGTGCTATCAGTGACCTCACCAGTATATATATTTTTAAAACTTCAGGTTGCACTGGATGGTATCCAACTATTCTCAAATGATTGGATACTATTGTCTCGTTCAATTTAATACGTAAGTTACATTTCCATACTACCTTTTCAGGTCATTTATTGGAATAATACACAAACTGATGTGTTCCAACCAATGAGACATTGTTAAACCTTTCCACATTAACTTAAAACAATGCTTTAAGGTTAATTAAAGTTTAATTCCCAAATAGCCTAGACAGGTATGATTCCTCAATAACATCGATTAATCGGCAGGGGGGGAGGCAGGGTAGCCTAGTGGTTAGAGCGTTGGACTAGTAACTGAAAGGTTGCAAGTTCAAATCCCCGAGCTGACAAGGTACAAATCTGTCGTTCTGCCCCTGAACAGGCACTTAACCCACTGTTCCTAGGCCATCATTGTAAATAAGAATTTGTTCTTAACTGACTTGCCTAGTAAAATAAAGGTAAAATTTTAAAAAATCAATTACATTTGCTTTTACCAGGTCAGTGATGTCTACGATCACATTACTAACAGCATTGTAAAATTCTACCTTTGCTGGTACCCTGTCAATTTTAGCTGGTGCTACCAGTGACTTCTGGTGAAGAATAGCCAGTAATTGTTTTTAAATAATTCAGATTGCACTGGGTGGTATCCAACCATTCTCAAATGATTGGATACGATTGTCTCGTTCAATTGAATACATAAGTTAAATTGCCATACTAGATTTCAGGTCGTTTCTTGGGATAATACACAAACTGATGTGTTCCAACCAATGAGATATTGTTACATTTTTCCACAATAGAAAATACTTAGATACAACATTGCTTTCAGGTTAATGAAAGTTTAGTTCCCAAATAGCTTATACAGGTTTGATTTATCATTCAAATTGATTAATCAATGAAATATGCTTTGGCAAGTTCATTAATAGCCAAACTTCCACATTAATGGCCCAGTCTTGATCATTCATTGACGTTTATAAACTGATTTCAGTTGTGTTTACAGCTTCTAACTCAAAACCCAAACTTGACATGAATTGAAATAACTGATAATCATAATAATGAGCAAGCTATCAGATGGATTTCCACCCATTACCACGTTAATAGGTGAACCTTCACCCACAGAAAGATTTATCTCTGACCTCAGCAGCGAAGCAAATCCTAACTATGCAGAGGGTCTGAAAATGTTAGATTTCAATGCCATAAGTTTAAAAAATGCAGACATTGCGACAGACGCTCTCTAAAATAGATCATCAGGCGCAGACCTTGTGAAGGTTCTCTCCAGTTTATCCCTCAACTATGCCAACCAGCAGAGATAGACAGTGGTCCAATACCTCAGTGCCCAGCAGAGGCACGAGCAGGAAACTGTGGAGTTCAAGGGACAGCTGGAGAGAACAAGGAAGTTAGCGTTAAAAGACAAGCTACTGCTAGCCGAGGAACTGTGTTTGAGAACAGATCAATTGAACGATCTGGCTAACACTTATGACGAAGAATGCGAACAAACTCTTGACCAAGTCTGTATTTTACAGGAGCAACTCTTTTTCGCCAAAACTAAACACAATGAGGTCCACGCAAAACTGGATGAATCTGACAAGCTAGCTAAAACCAGGGGCGAGCAACTTGATGCCCTGCAAACGGTTTTGAATGAAACCACTCAAAACAATAATGTTCTATTCCAAAATCTGCAGACCAAAGATGATCAGTTAATGAACACAATGACCAAGTTGGATGACACAACAGCAGAACTCCTTGAAGTAGCTAATTTAATGAAGGATGAGAAAGACCAAGTGAGAAAGTTGGAAAATGTGACCTCTAAGCAAAAAGAGGACATATCATCACTGGATCTCACAAAATCGCCCTAAACTTCCACAGACTATTTCTGAAGCTTGCAAGATGATAAATGAGTCCTCCATGGTGATTCCAGCAAGAACCAGAGGTTTCTGTATGACTGAACCGGGCACCCGGATACCGGATGGAAGGCACCACTGTGTCCTTCGAACCCTCTCCACGACTTTTCGACTTGGGGCCAACTATCAATGGCAACCCGCTGTTGGAACTAACCGCTAGATGCACCTACCTCCTGGTACAGAATCTGACTCAAGTGCATATTTCCATTTCTCGGCACACTCAGCTAGGAACATTGATTGATTACTCCTTCCATGATTTTGAACTTGTTGTTCCCATGATTGGGCCTCTTCCGTCCTCCCTAGACCTAGGTGGCGAGGGAGGTACGTTGTTTACTTGTCCGTCAAAAGCAATCACAATAACTCTGGATGTCAATTCTGACAACAACCTGATAATATACTCCATCGTCACGGAGGACGATATCGCATCTCCTCCTGCATGTGAGGTACACTCTTGTGAGGTAACAACTGATGATTCTCCCACCATTGACATGCCGTCACCACCCGATGAAGACCTGTTTAACAAACACAGTGAGGTCTGGTCGACAGACTCGCTGGATTGCGGTGTTATGGGCATTCATGTGGTGCTTACTCATATGCCACCCGGAGCAGCTGCTACGTTTGTGAGACAATACAAAATCCTGCTTGCAGCGCACGCAGTTGTACAAGAGATTATCGACTCCCTATTACCTAAACAGATAATCAGGGAATGTAACAGTACGTACAGCGCTCCTGTGTGGCCCGTTCTAAAACCAACGGGTAAATTGCGTCTTACCGTTGACTATAGACAACTCAACAAACTGGTTCCGTTGTTTCGCTGGCCAATGGCACAGCTCGACCAAGAGTTGCTAAAGGTGGCAAACGCCATGTACTTCTCTACCGTCGACATGGCGAATGGTGTCTTGACCATGACAGTCGACCCTCGTGACCAACACAAGTTGGCTTTCTCTTTCTCGAACAAGCTCTTCACGTTCAATCGTTGCCCGTTCGGGTATACGAACTCCCCATCAGAGTTCAACATCTTCCTGCACAAGGCAATGTCAGACACAGCCTCCAGGGGGAAGATTATCTACGTGGACAACGTTTTTGTTAGAAGTGAGACTTGGTCACACCACCTCAACGAGATGGACCGCGTTCTTACCCAACTCAGGACGGCAGGAACTAAGTTGGCCATTATGAAAGGACTATGGTGCAGGACCAAGGTAAACTATGTTGGGCTTCTGGTGGGTGCTGACGGCAACTTGCCACAGTCTAACAGAATCTCTTGGGAGTATGTAATTACTCCCATTAATTAATTGAAAACTACGTCGACTTGTCAAAGCCTTTGACCTGTCTTCTTCAGAAAGACACCCCATTCCTTTGGGAGGAAACTCACAACAAAGCTGTGGCTTCCTTGAAAAACCTGCTTTGCGAGGCACCCTGTTATACCCCAACAAACACAAGACGTTATTTTTGGAAGACGGTTTCTCAGAGCACTGCCTTAGTGCTGGGTTGTTCCAAAAATACGACCAAGAAAAACATGTGGTTGCTTATGCGAGCTAAACACTCAACCCTGCTGAACACAAGTATTCAGAAAATGAAAAGGGGCTGCTGTCGTCCGTCTGGGCGGTCAAACACTTCACCAGTTATGTCGCTGGACAAAAGGCAATAGAAACATGTCACCAGCTTCTGACTTTTCTGAAGAGCCAACGAATCTGTGAGGGTGCTGTACACAACAGCAGAATAGTGGCTTGGCTGATGACACTGCAGAGCAGCGCTGCAGAGCAGTAAAAGTGAAAAACATGCCTTTTGGGTGAGCTTTGGCGGTGTATCAATGGTGTGGTGACGATGAAACTGACTTTGCATCATCCCCGCCTGACGTAGCGCCGCAATTGCCTTCGAACCATCACTACTTCGAAGACAACCTGTGTCTTGGTATGCTGATGGCATTTGTGGATGGCTGTTCTTGCCGCCATCTAGACCACTTGCAAGCTGGTATGGGATTCGTATGGCACAATGACATTCCGTGCAAAACACTTCAAATTCAGGTAGGCAACAAGACCAGCCCGTACCAGAAGTGGCGGGCGTGCTTATCACACTGCAAACGGTGGTGAAACACGACTTGTCAGAACTCGCAATCTGCCCCGCCTCAGTCTACACCAGACTCACCTTCTTATGCAACTTACCATTTTGGAAACAAAATCACATGACCACTTTAAGTGGCAGCGAAGTGAAAAACAAAGTGCTCATTCTATCTTGCGATGACCTCATCACCAAACACGGCATACAGGTGTATTGGAAGAAAGTCAAGGGACACCCCAAATCACCTGGTCGTGACAAACTTGGCAACGACCATGCCGACAGCATGGCGAAATCTGGTGCAATTCACGGCACCCCTTGGATGTTCGATGCTCGAGACGCAAAAATCACCGAGGCGGCCATGGTGTCTGCGGTAATGCGAAGCCGTGTAGCACCGCTGGAAACATCTTCTCACGAGCATAATGTGTTGCGAACTAATTAATTCCTGAATGGTGACCTGGTAGCAATGCAACATCAAGAGTCTCTCACCACTTCAATGGCTTTCCTGTCTGATCCTGTCAATCCCCCAGTGTTTGAACTGGCTTTGGCAGGTTTACACGACTTGCGTTCGCTGTACGCAACTAAACAGCACCTCACACGTGTAGATGACCTGCTGGTTTATGTTTCAGAATCCGACGCCACACGAAGGTGGGGGGTTCCTAAAACACAGAGGGGGATAATGATAGCCCATGCCCACGACGAGCTGTGTGGAGACCATAGGGGGTCAAGGCTACATGTAAAACATTGTGACAGGTGGCCTACTGGCCTCACATGGAACAAGACGTGGCACAATATGTGAGGGAGTGTCTATTTGCTGCCAGTTTCAACCCTCCAAGCCACTTCACAGAGCACCCCTGCAGCTCGATCCAGATCGACTGGGTCGGCCCATTTTCCAGGTCAGGTCACAGTGACTTCACAAAGTGGGTGCATTCACAAAGTGGGTGGAGTGCCTGCCCGCAACCAATGACACAACGGGAACCATGGACGTTCTTTTGCTCAACCACGTTCTCAGTCGTTTTGGCCAGCAGAAGACGTGGACAGCAACAGAGCACTTTTCGGCAGCTGTAATGAAAGAACTGTGGCGGCTCCTGGGAGTCTAAACTCCACATCGCGAACAACCCTAGGAGCTCCGGCAGAGTAGAAATGAGCAATCAGACAATGGTCAGAATATGTGGCAGCCAACCACAAAGATTGGGACCTCAAACTCCGTCTGGTACTGATGGCGATCAGAGCCACTCGCAACAGGTCTACGGGAATAACACCATTTGAGATGACAGGCCGGCAAATGACACTTCCACTGCATTCCCTGTACCAACCGGGAGATGTCACTCCAGCCACCTCCTACACGGCTCATCAATACATGACGGACTTGCGAAACCACCTCCAGACTACCTTTGCGTACGCTCAATGAAAGATGGAGAGAGGTGCAGAAGGTGACAAGACCTATTACGACAAAAAGGCCTCACACCAGGTATTCGAGGTCAGGGATAAGGTTTGGTGGTACATATACACCAAACCCACAGGCATCCCGACAAAGTTCTTACCCCACTGGACGGGGCCACACGAGATTGTGTTGAAGCTGTCACCTGTAGCTTATCAAATCAGAATCAGCAAAGGGCGACAAAACACTATGTTAAAGCTGGTCCACAAGAACCAAATCAAGTTGTACACTCCTCCCATGGGAATAGAAGGGGTGCTAGGCAGCACCGAATACACAGAAACCTAGCAAGTCAGAGGTACTAAGAAAATTCTGAAGTACCCTCAGCTGATCCCTTCCAGGAGATCAGTACATTGCACCTAACATATTTTCTTCTCTTCCCAGCTACAATATATACGTGTTGTCACTATTGATATTGTCATGCTCTGTGCTGTCCAAAATAGAAAAATCAGAAAAACTGTTGTCGAAACATTTTTGTTTACAAAACCAAATAACTTAAATAATCAAACAATATATCTGATTATGTGTTTCTGTAGGATGGAGTTCCTTTGGCTGATCCTGACACTCTGCGCCCTGGTCAAAACCAACCCAGCAGATGTAATCACGAACGGACCCCCTAAGGGAATCGTTCTCCGCAATGATCCAGGATTCCTTATAACTAACTGCAGAGTACTAACGCAGAGGGTGTTCGTCCGCCTAGATGCAGAGAACATGTACCGCCAACACATTCCACCTTCGGCGCATTTGAGTTGGACTGGGGCTGACTGGACCACCTAGGCAGGTAAGCATGCCCAGCTGCCCATATGTTGGCCCAACTCCAAAAGTTCACAGTTACCCAGTCAGAACTTGCAGAGCCCAGGCGAGAAAATGATTAATCGGGCACTACTCTCAATGGGTGCAGCCAAAGTGTCACTATCAGCCCTATGTACCACTGCCGTTTACGCAGTCAGTCTAGTCACAGTCAAGGGAAATGTTAGGAAGATTACTGAAGAGATGCCACTTATCCAGCAACAGATGAAAGCACAGGCACCCAGGATGCAACATGTGGGAAAGTCTCTCCAGGACACTATTTTGGTGGGAAACACAGACGCTACTCTCCTGAACAAAACCCTCCTGTCTGTAGGAAAGCTAGTAGAGGTCATGAACCATGACTATGCCCATGTCCAATTGGTTTGATTGTTATTGGGAGATTTTCTCTGTGAAGTTAGCTCTTCTATGGACCACTTGGCCATGAATAGAATCCCATCATATCTGGTGCCACTCCCAATATGTGCACGACATATTGACCTCAGCTACTACAACCGCGAGAAGGCCGTTACAGTCACATTTGGCCTATAGTCTGGGGTCGCAAATCCAGTACACATTGATGTTGATCGTAAATTAAGTGGAATTTTTACTGACGCTGCCGTTTCTTGAAATGGAGAATATCTATAGATTGAAAACGGTTCTAAATGTAGGAATTTGGAGCGACAGTACCCACGTAAAAATTGCCACACCCCCAGTCGTAGCTTATCAGGAAAACAATCCAGATTTCTAGCTCACCCCTAACCTGTAATGTGTACTCTAACCAAAGACGTCCACTACCTCTGTGCTAGCAAACCATTCATCAGCGATAACACTGAGCATCTTTGTGGTCTTAAGCCTATCACCAGCGAAGAACAATGTAGAGCCACACAAGTGGAGGTTGTAGGGAATCGATGTTTGGTTAACACATCATTCGCGTCTGCCACTATGACTTATGAACGCCATGCCTCAACCACCCAATTGAACCTCCCCTATCAGACTGTTTTTGTTAAGGTACCAGATGGAACGATTATCCACATAGACGACCTCGCTCTATACCAACTTCCCGACGACAGTATAGACACAGAGATTGAAATGCCTGACGCTTTTTTTAAGTGTTCCCTTGAGTTACTACAAGCCATTCAAAACCAAATTCAGTACGAGGAACCAATGACTGGTTATCTTATCATACTGGATGAGACACTTTAAGTTGACCCGAATGACTACAAGCCAAAAGATTGGTCTTTTCACACGCTCTTGGATGGTGCCGGACAGTATCCTGACTGTTACCATGATCCTTGGTCTTATTTCCATTGGCCTTTGCACTGACTACGTACACAGGTGCACACATGCAATGGGTGACCTAATGAGGTCTCATACTAGGATCACCCGTACGGACTTATTTAGTGGGACCCGGGATTGTGCAGATTCGCGGATTATGCGACGTTCAGGATGAGACTGTAGAGGAAATAATTAATTAGCGACAGTTGTGAAATCAATATTCTGATATTTGGGAAATAGAAACTCAGTAAAACCAAACTATCCCATGGTGCCCCAGTTTAACCTCTCTAGGGTATGTGCGCCCCACCTGGCCAACATCCAGTGAGATTGCAGGGCGCCAAATTCAAATACAGAAATACTCATTGTAAAAAAAAGATACAACTATTTTACATTCGTTTAAAGATGAACTTCTTGTGAATCCAACCACGGTGTCAGATTTTAAAAATGCTTTACAGCGAAAGCATGCCTTACAGTTATTTGAGAACAAATCATTACAAACAGTAACCAGCCAAGTAGAAGAGTTACACAAATCAGAAATAGAGATAAAATGAATCACTTACCTTTGATGATCTTCATATGTTTGCACTCAGAAGACATTCATGCATTCAATAAATGTTCCTTTTGTTTGATAAAGTCTCTCTTTATATCCGAAAACCTCCGTTTTGTTCACATGTTTTCTTCAGTAATCCACAGGCTCAAACGCAGTAAAAAAAGGCAGACAAAAAAATCAAAATTGTATCCGTAAGGTTCATAGAAACATGTCAATCGATGTTTATATTCAATCCTCAGGTTGTTTTTAGCCTTAATAATCAATAATATTTCAACCGGACAATAACGTCGTCAATATAAAAGGTAAAGGGTATGCTTTTCATACAAAATTCCAAATGCTGCCCCCTACCCTAGAGAAGTTAACTTCTTAAGGTACAGGGGGCAGCATTTTCACTTTTGGATAAATAGCGTTCCCAATTTCAACTTTCTGCTACTCATGCTAGGAATATAAGATATGCATATTATTAGTAGATTTGGATAGGAAACACTCTGAAGTTTCTAAAACTGTTTGAATCATGTCTGTGAGTATAACAGAACTTATGTAGCAGGCAAAACCCAGTGGTTTCTGTCTGTTCACTGAGTTCTCATTGGCAAATTATATTTCTCAGGAACCTGTTTTCAGTTTCTACCACTTTCACTGGATGTCACCAGTCTTTGGAATTTGGTTGAGGTTATTCATTTGTGCAATGAAGAAGTAGGCCGTCTAGGAACTGGGTAACACTGTTGAGAGTGCGCAAGATGTGAAAAGCAGCATGGTTTATTGTCTTCCTGTATTGAACACAGATAGACCCGTCTACAATTTGATTGATTATTACCGTTTAAAAATACCTAAAGTACTATTACAAAAGCAGTTTGAAATATTTTGGCAAAGTTTATAGGCATGTTTTGAAATATTTTGTAGTGACGTTGCGTTCTTTGGAAGCTGTTTTTTTCTGGATCAAACGCGTCAAATAAATTGACATTTGGATATATATGGACGGAATTAATCGAACAAAAGGACCAATTGTGATGTTTATGGGACATATTGGAGTACCAACAAAAGAAGCTTGTCAAAGATAATGCATGTTTTATATTTTATTTCTGTGTTTTGTGCAGTGCCTTTAAGACCTTTAAGTCTTTACTTAAGACTCATCTCTTCCGTAGGTCCTATGATTGAGTGTAGTATGGCCCAGAGGTGAACGGAAAGACACTGGAGCGACGAACTGCCCTTGCTGTCTCTGCCTGGCCGGTTCCCCTCACTACACGGGGATTCTCTGCCTCTAACCCTATTACGGGGGCTGAGTCACTGGCTTATTGGTGCTCTTCCATGCCGTCCCCAGGAGGGCTGCGTCACTTGAGTGGGTTGAGTCACTGACATGATCTTCCTGTCTGGGTTGGCGCCCACCTCGGGTTTGTGCCGTGGGGGAGATCTTTGTGGCCTATACTCAGCCTTGTCTCAAGGTAGTAAATTGGTGGTTTGAAGATATCCCTCTAGTGGTGTGGGGGCTGTGCTTTTGTGAAGTGGGTGGGGTTATATCCTGCCTGGTTGGCCCTGTCCGGGCGGGGCCACAGTGTCTCCCGACCCCTCCTGTCTCAGCCTCCAGTATTTATGCTGCAATAGTTTATGTATCGGGGAGCTAGGGTCAGTCTGTTATATCTGTAGTATTTATCCTGTCTTATCCAGTGTCCTGTGTTACCCTCTAATTCTCTCTCTCTCCCTCTCCCTAACCGCCCAGAGGACCTGAACGCTGGGACTATGCCTCAGGACTACCTGGCCAGATGACTCCTTGCTGTCCCCAGTTCACCTGGTCATGCTGCTGCTCCAGTTTCAACGGTTCTGCCTGCGACTATGGAACCCTTACCTGTTCACCGGATGTGCTACCTTGTCTCGGACCTGCCTTTTTAGACTCTCTCTACCGCACCTGCTCTCTCTAACTCTGAATGATCGGCTATGAAAAGACAACTGACATTTACTCCTGAGGTGCTGACCTGTTGCACCTTCTACAACCACTGTGATTATTATTTTACCCTGCTGGTCATCTATGAATATTTTAACATCTTGGCAATGTACAGTCGTGGCCAAAAGTTTTGACACAAATATGAATTTCCACAAAGTTTGCTGCTTCAGTGTCATTAGATATTTTTGTCAGATGTTACTATGGAATACTCCAAACTATGGAACGGCTCCAAACTATGCAATAAAAGCCTGAAACAATGTCTAACGACTGTTCACAACTAGTGGAAGCCATAGGGAACGGAATCTGGGTCCTATCTCTTTAAATTGTGGATAGATTTTCATTGGAAAAACAGCCATTTCAAGGTAATGGCACTTCCTGGATGGATTTTCCTCAGGTTTTTCCTGGTCCTAGGGCTCAGGTCCTCCGAGAGAGAGAAAGAGAGAATTATAGAGAGCATACTTAAATTCACACAGGGCGCCGGATAAGACCGAAGAAGTACTCCAGATATAACAAACTGACCCTAGCCCCACGACACATAAACTACTGCAGCATAAATACTGGAGGCTGAGACAGGAGGGGTCAGGAGACACTGTGGCCCCATCAGATGAGACCCCCGGACAGGGCCAAACAGGAAGGATATAACATCACCCACTTTGCCAAAGCTCTAAACAATATTGTGCTACTGAGGTATAATAAACAGATATATATATATATATATATAGAGTACAGGGAACATAAGTTCAAATATATTATTATATACTGTCTCTTTTATATTATGACAGACCAGCTAGATCTACTGTCTTTATTATATTACAACAGACCAGCTGTATCTACTGTCTCCATTTCACTTTGGCCATTGTTGTGGGCCTGCCCTCCCCTCAACAGCCTCAAATAGGCTATTTCATGTGGGTTGGGGTGGGGCGGCAGACACACGCATCTCACATCTCATGACATTACATGTTTATATATTGCTTCTAATTTTTTTTTTTTAAATCACAAATAATATTTTATATTATTAATTTCAAACAAGGGCATTAGCATGAGAAGAACTTACCAGTCCAAAACGATGTCCTCTCCCGTTTAAAAAATATTCCTCCACAATCGCTAAATGAATCGTCCTACAACAATCTCTGTCTCACATTCTCAATCAATTTATTCAAACATTGTGTGTACATCTGTATATTTGGATTTAGCTTTCCCTGACTTAGTCACCAAAATGATTGACATATAAACAGCTGAATATGCGAAACAATGCTGTGCGTAATATGTGTTGCTCCTTCCGGTATGAAACTTCAATAGCGAATTACTCTCTTTACGCCAGAGCTTACTACATGGGTTGGTCTTGCAACACATAAACATGACCTATTGCTGTTTACCTCAGCTCATTGGCTATCTACCCAGCTAGATTTCAAGACGATCAGTGGTCATTGGGTTAAAATACAGTCAATCAACGAAACAGCGGGCAAATCATTGGTGCACAATGATGTCATGACTTGTTGTCTTCAAATCAGTTTCTTTCACTCAATACGTCCCACAAAATGACCCATTACGTTTGATTGTGTTACAAACAAACCAGTTGATTGCAGTGAAACCAAACATGACTGGAAAAGTCACGTTCTGTGTGGGTTATTTACCTGGAATGTGTCGTCGAAATTGGAATGAGACGGAATTCACGACACAAGCGGTTCACAAAATGTTTCGTGTTAGGCTATAAAAACTAATTTTATCAAACAAAAGATCATTCATTGTGTAACAAAGAGCATTGGAATTGCAAACAGACGAACATCGTCAAAGGTAAACCATTTATTTTAATGCAGTTTGTGATTATGTTATGCCTGTGCTGGTTGAAATTGTTTTTTTTATGGGGCTCTATGCTCAGATAATCGCATTGTGTTCTTTCGCAGTAAATCCTTTTTTAAATCTGACAACACAGTTGGATTAGCAAGATTCTAGGCTTTCGATACATGTGAGACACTTGCATTTTCATGAATGTTTAATATGACTATTTATGTAGCGATCACCGTATGTTGTGGAATTTCAGTCCGCTACCAGGTTCCGTGCGAAGGAGAGATTATCAGATATCAGATTATGGATTTTACAACAGTCACTAATTAATTAATTTCCTTTACATTCTCATCCTGAACGTCACGTAATCTGCAAATCTGCACAAACCCGAATCCCACTAAATAAATCGGAACCAGACTAATTGAGTTGATTATTTATTTGCTAACAAGCTAAAATGATATAAGCACACACACAAACATGAAACAGGTCCCTAGTGAGCCAACACAAGATTTTTTTTGCCAAAGAAGTTCATGAATTTACCACTGCTGTAGTGAAAGCCATCCTCTCTTATAGAATGCTGCTTTACAATTAACTCTGCGACAGTATCAAAAATACATTTTGGATTGTTCTTATTTTCCTCAATTAAGTTGGAAAAATAGGATGATCGAGCAGTCGTGAGGGCGCTTCGATATTGCACGATACTATCTTTCCAAGCTAGTCAGAGGACTTCCAGTTTGGTGGAACATTATTTCCATTCCAACTTTCTGGAAGCATGGTTCAGGGCTTGGGTATTTTCTGTAAACCAGGGAGCTAGTTTCTTATGACAATTCTTTTTAGGGGTGAGACTTCATCTAGGTTATTACGCAAGTCAAATTTAACTCCTCAGTTGGGTGGTTAAGCAATATTTGTACTCTGAGGTGGAGGGAGTCTGGAAGGGCATCTAGGAATCTTTGGGTCATCCGAGAATTTATACCACAGCTTTTGATGATCCTTGGTTGGGGACTAAGCAGATTATTTGTTGCGATTACAAATGTAATAATGGACATTAGACTGGTGGAAATCTGTGCTTTGGTCTGATGAGTCCAAATTTTCGATTTTTTTTCTCCAACCGCCGTGTCTTTGTGAGACGCAGAGCAGGTGAAAGAATGATCTCCGCATGTGCGGTTCCCACCGCGAAGCATGGAAGAGGAGATGTGATGGTGTGGGGGGCTTTGCTGGTGACGCTGTCGTGATTTACATAGAATTTAAGACACACTTAACCAGCATGGCTACCACAGAATTCTGCAGCGATATGCCATCACATCTGGTTTGTGCTTAATGGGACTATCATTTGTTTTTCAACAGGACAATGTCCCAACTCACATCCAGGCTGTCAAAGGGCTATTTGACCAAGAAGGAGAGTGATGGAGTGCTATATCAGATGACCTGGCCTCCACAATCACCTGACCTAAACCCAATTGAGATGGTTTGGGATGCGTTGGACCTCAGAGTGGAAAAGAAAAGCAGCCAACAATTGCTCAGCATATGTGGGAACTCCTTCAAGCTGACTGAGAGAATGCCGAATTGTGCAAAGCTGTCATCAAGGCAAAGGGTGGCTACTTTGAAGAATTTAACATATAAAATATTTTTTGATTTGTTTAATTTTTTTTGTTAACACATGATTCCATATGTGTTATTTCATAGTTTCGATGTCTTCACTATTATTCTACAATTTAGAAAATAAGAAAAATTAAGAAAAAGTAGGTGTGCACACTTTTGACTGGTACTGTACTTTATGCTCTGGCTCAGCCCATCAGATGGCCTGAATGTGTTTGCATTGCGGAGAATAAAATACGTCCATGGGTGTGGCGTAGCATTTGTAAGTTGAGTAAACACATGGCTCTATGCAAACTCAATTTGATTTAATACATTTTGACATTTTGAGTGAGTTGGAACAACTCAACTTAACATGTTTGGTCAATTTAACACATTTTATTTACTTGGCTAGATAAAACAAGTCATTTTGACTGAATATCCATGTATGTCAGCCAATGAGAAGGTTGCTTTGATTTCCACAGACCAGCTAGGTCACCATCGCCCGGCACCACCTCTTCATGGTGAGCATGTCATCACGAGTCCACCTGCGGATTTTTCTGCAGTTGACTAATCACCCACAAAACCAAAAATGTGAGTGTTCCCCACTACAGTTATCAACGGAAAATCGCTGTGTGTCTCAGGGAAGGGGACAATGTTCTTGGCTGGAGTTCGACAAGGGATGGTGTTTTCTGTATAAATGTGTATACATTTTTCCAAGGCCACTATGGAAGGCTCATTTGTTAGTGACATATATAAGGATTGGAAGCACCTTCACAATTCATTCTTCAGGCACCAGGCTAGCAAACGCTACTTTTGCACAGAATACATTTGAAGACTACAGTGCAAGCCATCGCCATCAAAGCCAAGGCCATGTTTTAAACCAACTTCGACTTCATAAAGCCCTTTTTACATCAGCAGATGTCACAAAGTGCTATACAGAAACCCAGCCTACAACCCCAAACAGCAAGCAATGGAGATGTAGAAGCACGGTTCAAGGAAAAACTCCCTAGTATGGCCGGAACCTAGGAAGAAACCTAGAGAGGAACTGGGCTCTGAGGGATGGCCAGTCCTCCTTTGTCTGCTGGCTCCATGTGATCACTATCATATCTCTGTTGAGGATGCTGAATTAACCAAAAAGTGGGGGGAGGTCAGGAATTCCCATCCCTTATGAAGTTTTGGACAACTGCAGCCTTGACATTTTCCCAAACATCAATAGACGACTAATATTAGGAATCAAGGTAAGACCCAGATGCAGACTGTCAAAGTTAACATGTTTATTGTGGCAACAGGGCAGGCAAAGACAGGTCAAGGCAGGCAGGGGTCGAACATCCAGGGTAAGGCAAAGGTACAGGACGGCTGGCAGACTCAGGGTCAGGGACAGGCAGAGTGATCAGGCAGGCGGGGACAGTGGCAGGACAGGCAAATGTCAAAACCAGGAAAGAGAGGCTGAGAAACGATAAGAGCTGACAGGAAAAACGCTGGTTAGCTTGAACGAATTAGACGAACTGGCAACAGACAGAGAAAACGGGTATAAATACACATGGGATAATAGGGAAGAAGGGTGACACCTGGAGGGGGGATGGAGACAAGCACAAGGACAGGTGAAACAGAATAGGGCGTGACAACTAAGGGCCATCATCACCCTTCCGATGACTTCATGATGTCTGTATCAAAATATCCATCAAAACATACCCGCTGTGATATCATTATGTAAAATGTTTTCATTCCTGAATGCCTATGCAGTAGTGTTTGCTTATTCAAAGTGAGCTGTTCGCTTCATACAGTTCAAGATATAAGCCTAAAGGGTTTGTATTATATTGTGTGTGGCTGTTTTCATATGGCAAAATGTGTGCACTTTTGGGCTTAATGAAAACACTTTCATGGCTTTCTATTTCTATCATTCCTTGCTTCTTTGTGCAACAATCTGTTTTCGCAAATTCCAGTGTCAAGCTGGTGTCCGGGCCGATTCGCTGACCATGGTTCTGAATACACCTATTGTGCCTGTACTGTAGATCGCTGCTTTGAATGGGAGTGGTCGATATGATCTGATGATATGATGTTAATTTCAAGAGTTTGGACTGTCAGACTGAACACACCAATTATCTGTATTTTTTGACAGTATACATTTATCACTACTGTTATCTGCTGCTGTAGAATCTCTCTCTCTCTCTCTGAATATGTAGGTGATAGACATGTTGTCTATTTCATTATGGCCTCTTTTGTCAGTGGTGTTGTTATAAGAGTTTGTGTAGTTCCGCACTTGCACTGCCTAATTGGCAATAATAAGGGGCTTATTTGTCAAGGGAAATGTGTGGTGTTTTTTGGTAACATTTATCCTGCGTTATGTGTTATGTGTTATGAATATGTTGGGGCATTTTAGCTGTATTTTTGCTGAAATAAAGTATCCCAGACACTTTTACTTATGTCCAGCCACACAGCAATTTCTTGATGTGTCTGGTATGTCTGTGTCCCAATGTCTATACCTTTGACTTGCATGGCACTGTGGAAGGGAGAGAAGGGGGATGGTCCCTAGTGCCTCGGCTGATTGACTGAGTGCTTTAGTGACCAGTCTGAAATGGGGTCCTTCGGGGAGGGAGGGCTCAGCTGCACCTCCTCATGTAAAAGGCTATTTAAAGTGGCCCAGGCAAAGAGATAAGGACACACACACACAAACTAACAGCTACCAGACATGGCCAGATTACATTTGGGGCTGGCAGATTTGGTTTGGGTAGATTTGGTCTGCCAGAAAGTGGTAGATGGCAAAAACACCCACCCCTAGTCCATTAGTTTGGCTGAATGGACTATGCTATAGAGAGGGGATTTCTGTATAAACAAGGGCTTATGGATGAGAGGTGACAGGGCTATTGCCCTTGATGAGCTCCTTTGTCCAATGCCACCATGGTTCACAACATTTGGACAGACCAAAGCCTTTGGAGACCCCCAATCTGGGGATACTTACCTATAATCCAAGTTTACTACTCTCAGTGACGCTATCTAAACATTCATAAAGGCTTATGTCAACAACCGCAGGTTGACGTACAGTATGTGTTATGATCTATTAGCCAGTGGTTGTTGACATAGGCATGAATGGACATCATGCATTGCCTTTGAGTGCGCTACATAGTCTCAATGTAGGCTGTTAAGATGATACAAAACAGGGCGGGATTTGCTAAGGTGACCACAAGGGGTTCTCAAGAGATAAGAGTACAGTACATACTGGAATATCTTGTAGAGTGTATAGAGTGGTTCCATAGAGGGAAGTGGTTCCATATATGGTCCAGGAGTGGCATGTCATTCTCTTCCTGAATACTGAAGCCTGCATATTTCTAGCTGGTGAGTAGTTCCTGGCTGGTCTTCTCATGGTACTCCTGAAAAGCTATTTCCCTCTCTGCTAAAATAGAGATATAATGTCTCCAGAGCTGGTCGTGGAAAATAAAAATATCAAAGCTCAACTTGAATATTAGGTCATGGATGGGGGCGGTTACCTGCAGTGTATTTGAACAAGGGACTGTCTGGCAGTCAATCAGCTGGTGGAGATGAGAAAAATCAAAGATGGAGTTAGAAGAGAGAGAGGATGGGTGGGGGAGGGAGGGATGGTTAGTGAAGCGTGGCTATTCAGTCTGGCCCACAATCTGTGGCATTTCAGATGACGAAGGACCACGTTTACGAGGTTCACAAGGTGAGGAGGGCAATGGGACTTGCCTAGTGAAATAAAGGTAAAAAAAGAAAGAAAGATCTAAATAAAACAGGGCTGGATTTGCCACCAAAAATGTTCCATTATATTCCAATTACCCCTAAAGCCAGCGCACCGACCATACCATCAGAGCCAACCTTGCCGATCAGGTCTGTGGAACAACGGATGGAGGAGGTGGAGAGGGAGGAGGGGGAGAGAGTATCGTCCAATTGTCCATAATCCCAGTATTTCTGGGGCGTTTTGCTTCGCTTTGCAGAATCAACATGAGAAACGGGGGGTCACTTCATCCCCAATGAGAGTGAAGTGACCAAGCGAGTGGACATTGACATTCAACGATTCAACAATCTTCCCACATTCTTTTTGTAGGAGGGCCGCCATGATGGGTCAGTTTTCACACTGTAATTGTCTAGATTGTGAAATGTAAAACCACTGATGGGGAGGGGGTTCTGCAGATAGTATTCAGTGGTCACTTTATACTAGCTTTTTATCTACTGGCTGTTTTCAACACAGTAAAATATATATGGTTCGCTATTCTTCCCAAAGGATGCGGTGGCTATTAATGGGTAATGAATTCCCCTGGGTCCCCCAAGCTGCTGCTCCCAGATCTAGGATCAGAATATCCAAACCCCTACCAGAACCTAAACCATTATGGGGATTAGTGGAGGTTGGTGACTTGAAACATTTAGGAGAATGAGAGACCCATGGTATAGGTGTGGACCGCATGGAGACAACAAATATTATGGGGAATGGGAATGAGAGGGCTACTTATACGGTGTTGGGAAGGGATCATAGCAGTGACTGAATTAGGGTATGAGGCATGAATTGACAGGAGTAGAGGTGTTCAGAAGCTAAGCCTCAGTGCAGGACAGCCTCATCATGGATGCATGTTGGAGAAGAGCTCAACAGGATTTGACTGGGAAGACAAAAATAAATAACACCACAGTTAGACAAAATAATCAATTGATCAATTATTGATTAATTGATCAATTGTCTGTCCTTCAGTGCAGGACAGACTTGAGGTGTTCAGAGACTAGGCTTCAGTGCAGGACAGACTTGAGGTGTTCAGAGACTAGGCTTCAGTGCAGGACAGACTTGAGGTGTTCAGAGACTAGGCTTCAGTGCAGAACAGGCTCATCATGGATGGATGGTGTTAGAGAAGAGCTCTACTCTTCCACTGAGGGCAGGACAGGATTTGAATTGGAAGACAAAAACAACAACACAGTTAGACAAAAGAGCTAGGAATGAGCTAGTCCAAGCAAAGAGTAAAATCACAATGATGTGATTGTGTATGTGATGCAGTAGTGACAAAAAGCTGCATGAGATCATTCCTGTTTCTTCTTACCTTCTCGTAAATTGCATCATTCCGTCATTGCACCACACTATCACAAGGGGGAGTTAGAAGGCTGATCTATCGGTAGTGTAAGCTGTGGCACAAATTGACTATCTTTTGGTAAATTAATGGAGGTGTGATTGTTTCAGTCTGAGAATCTCTCTTCTCTGGCACTAGAGTCCTGCATCAGGCCCAAAACACTTTGCTGGCGGGTTGTCCCAGAGTTAAATGTATTAATACATGTTTGCAAGGCATGTCACTTCACCCATCTCCTTGCATAGACCACCACATGCACTGGTTTCTGACCACATCTGGATGGATCCATAACAAATTACTGTGGGAATAAATATCACTGAATGACAGAAATATTGGATAAAGTAGGCTAATGCAATTGAAGGCAACAAATTGTTGCTAAACTGAAACACCCAGAGTAATCCAGTTGTTATACTAGGATTTGAAGCAATAGCCTACCTGCGTGTGGTCAACTATTTCAGCACCGTTTCACACTGCTTTAAAACAAGCAGATGTTTCTTTTCACTGAGTCCCTGTTTGGGTATTGGTTAACCTACAATTAGGGTGTGTAAATGTTAGGATTATTTTGTTCTTCATTCAAAGTTGCTTAGTAGCCTAGGCCTTACTCCGACCGGTCATGTTGTACAGCGCCATATTTCCCTAACGGAAACCCTGAGGCCTAAATAGGTTACTGTAAAATGCATTTTCATTTTTTCTTGGAATAGAAACATCATATTAATCCATTTAATTAAGCTATACAGTATAAACAGCACAACAATGCAATAATAATTTTAATAATTATAATCAATCCCATATAGTATGTTCTAACAAAAAAAGTTTTAAAGTCTCTAGCACATCCAACATTAAAAACTGTCGGTTTATTCATTGTCTAATTGTTCAAGTTGCCCTTTGTTATTTTGTTTTAGAACTAAAATGTTTGACTATATTTAAAGACATGGATGACTTGTATGCTGTGTGACGAAATGCACAAATTAATGAATGATTGATTGATATACAGTACATTGAAGAAGGCCTTTATTCCAATAAGTAAGTTACGCTAAAACAGCACAGAAAACAGGACTCTTAGGCCTAGAGCTCTATGTCATTTCAATAACTTTGCTTCTCAAAGATGCCCTCTGGTGGTCAAACTAGCATTAATGGCAACAATGGATTGGCTGACAGTAAAATACTATGATGTCATGTACTCCAACATGCCATAACATTCTGCAGCACCCTGCAATCTGTGCTGCGGTATGATGCAACTTTTAAAGGAAGAACCACTGTACATGACCAAAGGTATTTAGACACCTGCTCATCAAACATCTCATTCCAAAATCATGGGCATTTATATGGAGTTGGTCCCCACTTTGCTGCTATAACACCCTCCACTCTTCTGGGAAGGCTTTCTACGAGATGGAACATTGCTGCGAGGAATTGCTTCCATTTAGTTGGCACTGATGTAGGGTGATTAGGCCTGGCTCGCAGTTAGCATTCCAATTCATCCCAAAGGTGTTCGATGAGGTTGAGTGCTGGCCAGTCAAGTTTTTCCACGCCAATCTCGACAAACCATTTCTGTATGGACATCGCTTTGTGCACGGGGCATTGTCATGCTGAAAGTGCCTTCCCCAAACTGTTGCCACAAAGTTGGAAGCACAGAATAGTCTAGAATGTCATTGAATGCCGAAGAGTTAAAATTTCCGTTCACTGAAACTAACAGCCTGAACCATAAAAAACAGCCCCAGACCATTATTTGTCCTCCCTCAAACAGTTGGCCCTATGCATTGGGGCAGGTAGTGCTCTCCTGACATCTGCAAACCCAGATTCGTCCATCGGACTGCCGGATGTGGAAGATTGATTCATCACTCCAGAGAACACGTTTCCACTGCTCCAGAGTCCAATAGCGGCGAGCTTTACACCACCCCAGCCGATACTTGGCATTGCGCATGGTGATCTTAGGTTTGTGTGTTGCTGCTTGGCCATGGAAACCCATTTCATGAAACTCCCGACAAACAGTTACTGTGCTGACGTTGCTTCCAGAAGCAGTTTGGAACTTGATAGTGAGTTATGCAACCGAGGACAGACGATTTTTATGAGCTACGCGCTTCAGCACTCGGTGGTCCCGTTCCATGAGCTTGCTTGGCCTACCACTTCGCGACGGAGGTGTTGTTACTCCTAGACGTTTCCATTTCACAATAACAGCACTCATATTTGACTGGGGCAGCTCTAGCAGGGCAGAAATTCTACAAACTGACTTGTTGGAAAGGTGGCATTCTATGACTGTGCTTTGTTGAAAGTCACTGAGCTCTTCAGTAAGGCCATTTACTGCCAATGTTTATTTCATGGCTGCAACACTCACTACCATGTTCCAAACTGCCTCAATTTTATACACCTGTCAGCAACTGGTGTGGCTAAAATAGCTGAATCCGCTAATTTGAAGGGGTGTCCTAATACTTTTGAATATATAGTGTAGCTACTTGCTACTGAAGTTAGCAAGGCAAATTTAAATATATTACACTTTCCCCCCCCCCTGGCCTTATTTGTACATAATGTTGCCGCTATCGTCTCTTAGGACTGCGATTACTCACCACGGTCTGGCAGAATCGTTTTTTTCCTTTAACGAGTCTTGACGAGCCTAACGCAAATTAAATTCTGCTTTCTCGGAAACAGGCCCAGATCCCTGTGATATGCGTGAAGAGGAGGCGGAGAAATAGAGGCCAGAGTGTGGGCTGCCTTCTGAAAATTTGTAGGTGATCTAATAAACCTCCATTCCATTCTGCTAGCAAACGTGGCGTCTTTGGAGAATAAAATAGATAACCTACGTGGAAGTTTAAACTACCAACGGGACATTCAAAACTGTAATATGTTATGCTTTACGGAGCCGTGGCTGAACGACGACACTATCCACATATCCTGCCGGTACAGCGTACCGGCAGGATAGAACAGTGGCGTCTGGTAAGACAAGGGGCTGCGGACTATGTATTTTTGTAAATAACAGCTAGTGCACCATATCTAAGGAAGTCTCGAGCTATTGCTCGCCTGATATAGAGTATCCCATGATAAGCTGTAGACCACACTATCTACCTAGGGAGATTTCATCTGTATTTTTCGTAGCTGTTTACATACCACCACATACCACCACAGACTGATGCTGGCACTATGACAGCATTGAATGAGCTGTATTCCGCCATAAGCAAATAAGAAAACGTTCACCCAGAGGCGGCACTCCAAGTAGCCGGGGACTTTAATGCAGGGAAACTTAAATCCGTTTTACCAAATTTCTATCAGCATGTTAAATGTGCAACCAGAGGGGGAAAAAACTCTGGACCACGTTTACTCCACACACAGAGACATATACAAAGCTCTCCCTCGCCCTCCATTTGGCAAATCTGATAATTCTATCCTCCTGATTCCTGCTTACAAGCAAAAATTAAAGCAGGAAGCACCAGTGACTAGATCAATAAAAAAGTGGTCAGATGAAGCAGATGCTAAGCTACAGGATTGTTTTGCTAGCACAGACTGGAATATGTTCCGGGTTTCCTCCAATGGCATTGATGAGCACACAACATCAGTCATTGGCTTCATCAATAAGTGCATTGATGATGTCGTCCCCACAGTGACCGTACGTACATACCCCAACCAGAAGCCATGGATTACAGGCAACATCCGCACTAAAGGCTAGAGCTGCCGCTTTCAAAGAGCGGAACTCCAACCTGGAAGCTTATAAGAAATCCTGCTATGCCCTCTGACAAACCATCAAACAGGCAAAGCCTCAATACAGGACTAAGATGTAATTGTACTACACCGGCTCTGATGCTCGACGGATGTGTCAGGGAGTGCAAACCATTACAGACTACAAAGGGAAGCAGAGCCGAAAGCTGCCCAGTGACACAAGCCTACCAGATGATCTAAACTACTTCTATGCTCGCTTTGAGGAAAATAACACTGAAACCAGCTGTTCCGGAAGACTGTGTGATCACGTTCTCCGCAGCCGATGTGAGTAAGATCTTTAAACAGGAAAATATGAATCACTGATGCATTTTGTTCATTTCTTACGATTAACTAGGGCAAATCAACTAGGCAAACTAATAAGTTAAAAAACATTTAGTTGATTCCCTACACATTTTTTTTATATTGTTGAATTCTATTCTATGTCTGGATTCCATGATTCCATAGGGCCCTACTACTTTTCAATTGATAGACACCCGGTATTACTGTTACAGTTGATTTCAGGTTCCCATTCCTTTGATACATAAAGTGCATTCACAAGGCCATGGGATGGATGGATTACCAGGACGTGTACTTTGAGCATGTGCTGACCAACTGGCAAGTGTCTTCACTGTCATTTTCAACCTCTCCCTGTCCGAGTCTGTAATACCAACATGTTTTAAGCACACTACCATAGTGCCTGTGCCCAAGAACGCTAAGGTAACCTACCTAAAAGACTACCTACCCGTAGCATTCACGTCTTTAGCCATGAAGTGCTTTGAAAGGCTGGTCATTTCACACATCAACACCATTATCCCAGAAACCCTAGACCCACTCCAATTTGCATACTGCCCCAACAGATCAATAGATGACGCAATCTCTATTGCACTCAACACTGCCCTTTCCCACCTGGACAAAAGGAACACTTATGTGAGAATGGGACTAAACACCTCCCTCTGCAACTAGATCTTGGACTTCCTGACTGGCCTCCCCCAGGTGTTAAGGGTAGGTAATAACAAATCCGCCATGCTGAAATCAACACAGGGGCCCCTCAGGGGAGTGTGCTCAGTACCCTCCTGTACTCCCTGTTCACTCATGACTGCAAGGCCAGGCACGACTCCAACAACATCATTAAGTTTGCCAATGACACAACAGTGTTAGGCCTGATCACCGACAACAACGAGACATTGAGACATTTTTGCCAGGACAACAACCCCTCCCTCAATGTGATCAAGACAAAGGAGATGATTGTGGACTACAGGAAAAAGAGGACCAAGCATTTCCCCATTCTCATACACGGGGCTGCAGTGGAGCAAGTTGAGAGCTTCAAGTTCCGTGGTGTCCACATCACCAACAAACTAATAGGGTCCAAGCACACCAAGACAGTTTGGAAGAGGGCATGACAAAACCTATTCCCCCTCAGGAGACTGAAAATACTTGGCATGGGTCCTCAAAAGGTTCTACAGCTGCACCATCGAGAGCATCCTGACTGGTTTCCATCACTGGCTGGCATGGCAACTGCTCAGCCTACAGAGAGAGGGTAGTGCCAAACGGCCCAGTACATCACTGGGGCAAAGCTTCCTGCCATCCAGGACCTCTATACCATGTGGTGTCAGAGGAAGGCCCTAAATATTGTCAAAGACTCCAGCTCCCTAGTCATAGACTGTTCTCTCTGCTACTGCACGGCAAGAAGTACCTGTGCGCCAAGTTTAGGTCCAAGAGGCTTCGAAACAGCTTCTACCCCCAAGCCATAAGACTCCTGAACATCTAATCAAATGGCTCCCCAGACTATTTGCATTGTACCCCCCCCTCCTCTTTTACACCGCTGCTACTCTCTGTTGTTACCATCTATGCATAGTCACTTTAATAATTCTACCTACATGTACATAGTACCTCAACTAACCGGTTCCCCACCACATTGACTCTGTACCGGTACACTGCATATACTATAGTATCGCTATTGTTAATTTACTGCTGCTCTTTAATGACTTGTTACATTTATTTCATACTCTTATGCGCATTTTTAAAATTGCATTGTTGGTTAGGGGTTCGTAAGTAAGCATTTCACCTGTTGTACTCGGCGCATGTGACTAATACGATTTGATTTGAAACATGCTTCTTAGGATACCCCTGTAGTCCAACAGATGAGCCAGGTTGATGATGAGCCCCCTCTCTCTGATCCCCCGAAGTATAACTCCTTCTAAAGGGTTCGTAAAAGATGTCAAGAAAATATTGAGAGGGGATAATATTTTATTGCTTTTAACCAGTGAAGGCATTAGAGGGGGCAGATCGAAGGGAGAGACAATTAGTAAAACAAAAGGAATGGAAATGAGAGGAAAAAGAGAGAAATGGGAGGCAGAAAACGGAAAATAGGCCTAATGGGCACTGAAAAATCAGAACCCATAGCTGGCTTTTTCAAAACTCCCTGTCTACTTCTTGCTCGGCTCCATGTTTCTGTGTGTGTGGCTCCGTCGGCTTTGTCCCTCACACAGCTTTCTTTTCTTCTGCCTTTCCCCCCTCCCTTCCTCCCTCCCTCCCTCTCGCTCGCTACTTTTTTTTTCTTGGAGAGAGAGGCTGGCGCCAGCAGTCTGGAACAAGGCTGACAGAATTTGAATTATAGAAGCAGAGCGTGAGGAGGAGGTGATGTGAGGGAGGGTAGGAGGGATAGGGAGAAAGAGAGAGATGCAGTTGTGTGTGTCAGTTGCGTGTGTGCCTGTGTGTGATTGAGTAAAGCAGAGAAGGGGTTGCTCTTTCAAATTCAGTGCTGAAAACTAGGGAGAAGGACCACCGTTTTATTGCTATTTTTCTAATTTCCATTCAATAAAATAGATTGTTATTCAAACCGCTATACGATAATGGAGTGTAAAAGAGAAAGACACTTTAAAGTGTTTGTTTTTAGTCCACACTCTAAAGTCAAGTGAGTATCATAGTCCAAAGTATTATTTTACCACAGATCAGAGCTGACAGGAAGGCTATTTGCCAGGCTGTTTGTGAGCCCTGAGGTATGGCTGAGAGGGCATAGATGCAACTGCAGTGAACATGCAACTTTTCGCTAGAAACAGAGTGCAAAGGTGGAAGATGGCCATGTAGTAGATGGCTTATGGCTAAGTAACTGCTATTTGACTTGAAATTAAACTAAACTAGAGTATTTAATCCCCGTGTTGAGCGAGTGTGTAGCAGCTAATTGCTGCATGACATGTGCAGGGCTGGCTCTAGCGTTTTGGGGACCCTAAGCGAGATTTGGATCGGGGCCCCCACACCTCGCGGGAAAACATTTTAGTGTCCCCTGTCTTGATGGTAGCGAGAAAGCAATTCCACACATTTTTCCATAGAGCGTAGAGAAAATGTTGAAAAGTTTTCTTAAAGTCTACACATTTTGCAATGGGCCGGAAAGAAAACTTTGCAATTTTATAACAAATGTCGTGCAATTTTACCCATTTTGCCATGAGGCTGGAGAGACATTTTTACAGTTCTACACACTTTGTCATGGCTTATGCCATGTTGATATGGGGGCCCACTGGAGGCCAGGGCCCCTGGGCACATGCCCTGTATTCGAACATGATTACTACACGTTTAAATAGCTGGCTAGACTAACTTATCGATCAAAAAATGTTTAGCTGACATGGCTAATTGAGTTACAGTCAGTGACTGACATAACCAGAGAAAAACTGCTGACGCACAACAACATTTTGAAATTACATCTGGTGTATTCTACTATTCTTGTTCCCAATAGTAAATTCAAACCCTGACTGAGTTCCAGATTTTTTTAGGTCTGGGGCCCCTTAGTGGCCGTGGGTCCTAAACATCTACTTATGTTGCTTATACCTGAAATTGGCCCTGGACATGTGTTTGTAGTATTAAATCCCCTATTGACTGAGGTGAACGAACCTACAGCAGCCAATGTGATAATGGCTGGAGTCAATTTTGCTGTATTCTGTATTTTGGCCACATTTGGGAACCACACAATCGGAAATCCCACCATCAATGTTGTATAAGTTCTAACACATGGTAATAGGCTGGTCTCTGGTCATTGGACCAATTCTGGTTAGGGGTTCCCCAATGGTGCAGCTGTCTAAGGCACTGCAGTGTAAGAGGTGTCACTACAGGACCTGGTTCAATTCCAGGCTGTATCACAAACAGCTGTGATTGGGAGCACAATTAACCCAGCTTTATTTGGGTTAGGAGTTGGCTGAGGTAGGACATCATTGTAAATAAGAATTTGTAAGGATCGGACACTTTTCTTCCAATTTTCGCCTAAAATTACCTCTCAAGGATCGGACCCTTTTTTCAATTTTTGCCTAAAATGACATACCCAAATCTAACTGCCTGTAGCTCAGGACCTGAAGCAAGGATATGCATATTCTTGATACCATTTGAAAGGAAACACTTTGAAGTTTGTGGAAATTTAAAGTTAATGTCAGAGAATATATCATATTAGATCTGGTAAAAGATCATCTTTGAAATGCAAGAGAAAGGTAAAAATGTAATTGTCACGCCTTGGTCTTAGTATTTTGTGTTTTCTTTATTTATTTGGTCAGGCCAGGGTGTGACATGGGTTTATTTTGTGGTGTGTTTTTGTATTGGGGTTTTAGTAGGTATTGGGATTGTGGCTGAGTAGGGTTGTCTAGGAAAGTCTATGGCTGCCTGAGGCGGTTCTCAATCAGAGTCAGGTGATTATCGTTGTCTCTGATTGGGAACCATATTTAGGTAGCCCGGTTTTCACTGTGTGTTTGTGGGTGATAGTTCCTGTCTCTGTGTTAGTTGTCACCAGACAGGCTGTATAGGTTTTCACATTTCCGTTTGTTGTTTTTGTATTGTTTGTATTTATCGTCATTAAAGATGTCTCGATTTAACCACGCTGCATTTTGGTCCGCTTCTCCTTCGACGGAAGAAAGCCATAACAGTAATATTCCAGTTTAGGCTTAATTTAGATTTTGACCAATAGATGGCAGCACTGTATGTGCAAAGTTTTAGACTGATTCAATGAACAATTACATTCCTGTTCAAAAGGTTGTATCCAGATTGCCCAAATGTGCCTAATTGGTTTATTAATACATTTCCATGTTCATAATTGTGCACTCCTCAAACAATAGCATGGTATTATTTCACTGTAATAGCTACTGTAAATTGGACAGTGCAGTTAGATTAACAAGAATTTAAGCTTTCTGCCCATATGTCCTGGGAAATGTTCTTACAACCTCATACATCACATTAGACTTCGTTAGCGAACCGGCCCGTGGGGGGGGGGCTGGTCCTGTAGAGGTTTTTAACTGACTTGCCTAGTTGAATAAAGGTAAACAAAAAAACATAACTGTCTGGTCCATTTTTAGCCTTGTGTGCTTGTCAACCTTGAGTTTTTGTGCAAAATGATCATTATCTGCTCCTGAGTGGTGCAGCGGTCTAAGGCACTGCATATCAGTGCTAGAGGCGTCATTACAGACCATGGTTTGATTCCAGGCTGTATCACAACCGGCCGTGATTGGGAGTCCTATAGGGCGGAGCACAATTGGCCCACTGTCGTCCGGGTTATGTTTGGCAGTGTAAACCATCATGGTAAAATAAGAATCTGTTCTTAACTGACTTGCCTTGTTAAATAAAGGTTAAATAAAAAACCACCTTCATGTAACCTGACTGATTCAAGCATAGTTTACCCATTATGGCTCATGTATTACATTAGCCCTTCCGTACTACTGAAGAATTCAGCTACCCAGTGTCCACTGTGCTAAAATTGTAGCCTTTACTCTCACAGCCTTTTGGTGCAACCAAAACAGAATATACTTATGTAATGAACATATTATTAAATGGGTAAGAAACTCACTGGAGAATGCATTTCTAGAAATCCCCCTTTCTCAAATCTCATCAGTGTCCAAATCCCTACTGGTTTTAATTCTTCCCCTCCAGTCAAGGACTGATTCAGACCTGACACAAGGTGAGTTTACAATTTCTGGCCAATCAATGACATTAATGAATCAATGAACTACTAGGGAGAAAAGAAAACCAAACTACCAGTTTAGTTTTTGAGCACCTCTGCTCTATAGTGCCACCCCACCCCCTCCTCCCACTTACCAACCAAGCCAATACTGGAATTGCTTCAGCATGTGTAGAGGATTCCAAAGAGACTGTTCTTACTCCTATTTGTCCAATAGTTGCTCTTGGTAAAGCATGGTGTTCTAAAGTGGCGTTTATCACCATACCAGAGGAAAATTGCACTTAATGTTCCATTATGTATATAATCATAAAGACTTCATAACACCTTCAAAAAAAAACATTATAAGCTGGTTGAGAGAATTCCAAGAGTGTGCAAAGCTGTCATCAAGGCAAAGGGTGGCTACTTTGAAGACACTCAAATATAAAATATATTTTGATTTCTTTAACAGTTTTTTTGTTACTACATGATGTCTTCACTATTACAGTAAAAATAAAGAAAAACCCTTGAATGAGTAGATGTGTCCAAACCTTTGACTGGTACTATATATATATATTCCGGACTCGGCCATCGCTTGTTCTGATATTTCCCCATTTTCTTCTTTGAATTTTTTGGGGATTTGTGTATTGTTTTGTATTGTTAGGTATGACTGCACTGTTGGAGCTAGAAGCACCCCCGATAACATCTCCAAAATATGTGTGCGTGACCAATACAATTTGATTTGATTTGATTTACAATTATGAATGGGATGGCGTATCGCTGCAGAATGTTGTGGTAGCCATGCTGGTTAAGTGTGCCTTGAATTCTAAATAAATCACAGACAGTGTCACCAGCAAAGCACCCCCACAACATCACACTTCCTCCTCCATGCTTCACGGTGGGAATCACACTTGTGGAGTTAATTTATTCAACTACTATGTGTCTCACAAAGACACGGCGGTTGGAACCAAAAATCTCAAATTTGGACTCATCAGACCAAAGGACAGATTTTCACCGGTCTAATGTCCATTGCTCGTGTTTCTTGGCCCAAGCAACTCTCTTCTTCTTATTGGTGTCCTTTAGTGGTGTCTCAGCCTCCAGTATTTATGCTGCAGTAGTTTATGTGTCGGGGGGCTAGGGTCAGTTTGTTATATCTGGAGTACTTCCCCTGTCCTATTCGGTGTCCTGTGTGAATTTAAGTGTGCTCTCTCTAATTCTCTCTTTCTTTCTTTCTCTCTCTCGGAGGACCTGAGCCCTAGGACCATGCCTCAGGACTACCTGACATGATGACTCCTTGCTGTCCCCAGTCCACCTGGCTGTGCTGCTGCTCCAGTTTCAACTGTTCTGCCTTATTATTATTTGACCATGCTGGTCATTTATGAACATTTGAACATGTTCTGTTCTAATCTCCACCCGGCACAGCCAGAAGAGGACTGGCCACCCCACATAGCCTGGTTCCTGTCTAGGTTTCTTCCTAGGTTTTGGCCTTTCTAGGGAGTTTTTCCTAGCCACCGTGCTTCTACACCTGCATTGCTTGCTGTTTGGGTTTCTGTACAGCACTTTGAGATATCAGCTGATGTACGAAGAGCTATATAAATAAATTTGATTTGAATTTGATTTGACTTTAGTAGTGGTTTCTATACAGAAATTTGACCATGAAGGCAGGATTCACGCAGTCTCCTCTGAACAGTTGATGTTGAGATGGTTCTGTGAAGCAATTTTTTGGGCTGCAATCTGAGGTGCAGTTTTAATTGCCGATTTTTGAGACAGGTCACTCTGGGTCTTTCTTTCCTGTGGCGATCCTCATGAGATCTAGTTTCATCATAGCTGATGATGGTTTTTGCTGCACTTGAAGAAACTTTCAAAGTTCTTGACAATTTCCAGATCGACTGACCTTCATGTCTTAAAGTAATGATGTCATTCCTCTTTGCTTATTTGAGCTGTTCTTGCTGATTGGCTCAAATGCATTAAGAAGGTAAGGAATTCAACAAATCAACATTTTACAAGGCACAGATGTTAATCAAAATTTATTTCAGGTGACAACCTCATGAAGCTGGTTGAGAGAATGCCAAGAGTGTGCAAAACTGTCATCAAGGCAAAGGTTTGCTCCTTTAAAGACACTCAAATATAACATATATTGGGATTTTTTTAAACACTTTTTTGGTTACTACATGATTCCATGTGTTATGTCATAGTTTTGATGTCTTCACTGTGATGCTACAATGCAGAAAATAGTACAAATAAAGAAAACCCTTGAATGAGTAGATATGTCCAAACCTTTGACTGGTACTGTATATATAATTATTTGTGCCTGTTTTGCATGTTATTTTGGCATTAATACAGGTCCCATATCAGTTTGCAAACAATGTACAGTAAAAAAAAAAAAAGTATTTAGTCAGCCACCAATTATGCAAGTTCTCACACGTAAAAAGATGAAAGAGGCCTGTAATTTTCATCATAGGTACACTTCAACTACGACAGACAAAATGAGAAAAAAAATCCAGAAAATCACATTGTAGGATTTTTGATGAATTTATTTGCAAATTATGGTGGAAAATAAGTATTTGGTCACCTACAAACAAGCAAGATTTCTGTCTCTCACAGACCTGTAACTTCTTCTTTAAGAGGCTCCTCTGTCCTCCACTCATTTACCTGTATTAATAATGGCACATGTTTGAACTTGTTATCAGTATAAAAGACACCTGTCCACAACCTCAAACAGTCACACTCCAAACTCCACTATGGCCAAGACCAAAGAGCTGTCAAAGGTCACCAGAAACAAAATTGTAGACCTGCACCAGGCTGGGAAGACTGAATCTGCAATAGGTAAGCAGCTTGGTTTGAAGAAATCAACTGTGGCAGCAATTATTAGGAAATGGAAGACATACAAGACCACTGATAATCTCCCTCGAGCATTTGGATGATCCAGAAGAAGATTGGGAGAATGTCATATGGTCAGATGAAACCAAAATATAACTTTTTGGTAAAAACTCAACTCGTCGTGTTTGGAGGACAAAGAATGCTGAGTTGCATCCATAGAACACCATACCTACTGTGAAGCATGGAGGTGGAAACATCATGCTTTGGGGCTGTTTTTCTGCAAAGGGACCAGGACGACTGATCCGTGTAAAGGAAAGAATGAATGGGGCCATGTATCGTGAGATTTGGAGTGAAAACCTCTTTCCATCAGCAAGGGCATTGAAGATGAAATGTGGCTGGGTCTTTCAGCATGACAATGATCCCAAACACACCGCCCGGGCAATGAAGGAGGGGCTTCGTAAGAAGCATTCCAAGGTCCTGGAGTGGCCTAGCCAGTCTCCAGATCTCAACCCCATAGAGAATCTTTGGAGGGAGTTGAAAGTCTGTGTTGCCCCAAAACATCACTGCTCTAGAGCAGATTTGCATGGAGAAATGGGCGGAAATACCAGCAACAGTGTGTGAAAAGCTTGTGAAGACTTACAGAAAGCGTTTGACCTCTGTCATTGCCAACAAAGGGTATATAACAAAGTATTGAGATAAACTTTTGTTATTGACCAAATACTTAATTTGCAAATAAATTCATAAAAAATCCTACAAAGTGATTTTCTGGATTTGTTTTCCTCATTTTGTCTGTCATAGTTGAAGTGTACCTATGATGAAAATTACAGGCCTCTCTCATCTTTTTAAGTGGGAGAACTTGCACAATTGGTGGCTGACTAAATACTTTTTTGCCCCACTGTATCACTGTCTGTCAAATCTTTCTTTCGACCTGTGTGCATCTACATTGTAAACTTGAATTCACAGGTTGTACAGGTTGTTCACATGTTGTAGCAACCTCATGATGGGTATAGGGAAAATCTGAGTAGCATGTAGTAGCCTAAACCTATCGATGCTATTTGCATTGAGCTGGGTGAATACGTACATATGAATGACAGTCATCCAATAAGTAACAGAAAAAAGGCCATGCTCATGAAACATTTTTGCGTCCTCCCACATCTTAAACGGCACTGACCGCTACTGGAATAGGGTGACAATTGGGCACAGCAGTCCCTAACCCTAATAGCACTAAAGAACATAATGCCACATGTGTGAGTGAGTGAGTGAGTGAGTGAGTGAGTGAGTGAGTGAGTGAGTGAGTGAGTGAGTGAGTGAGTGAGTGAGTGAGTGAGTGAGTGAGTGAGTGAGTGAGTGAGTGAGTGAGTATCTGTCTGACCACGTGGGCGTGGATGTTATGTTTTTTTTTTTTTTACATCTATTGTATGCAGAGCATAATCGTCCCTGTGATTGACTGTGTGTACCTGTGTGTTCCTTGTCAGAGATAGACAAACTCTGGTATGTCAGGAGCTCAGAGTCAAAGTAAGACAGACAGCTGTGATGCCCTGGGATACGGGAAGAGGCCTGAAGGATAATACGCCTCTATCTATAAGCCCAGGCATTTTATGTTATATATATTTCATTATCCAATCGATGACACCAAGAGTAACACCACCACTTCGAGACCAGTGGGCCCTGACACTGTCCAAAGCCATTTTGTTACTAAGATAGACATTTTTGTTGAAAAAATAAATTCTAAAGGTGAATTTTAGAAGATCAGGTAGATTGTAAACAATAACCTAATAAATGCACATTATGCATGTTCATGCTAGTGTCAAAACAACTAGGAGAAATAGTGCTATATCAAACAGAAAAGGTTATTAATGGCTTGAACGATCGCTGGCCCTCCAAAAGGTTCTTTATCCTCTAAAAGTCTAAGCTGTGTGTGTGTGTGTGTGTGTGTGTGTGTGTGTGTGTGTGTGTGTGTGTGTGTGTGGGGGGGGGGGGGGGGCTACTAAGCCATCATATGGAATTGTTTTAAGATGGTCATACCATGGATCATTTAGCTATTTAATTAGAATATTAGGACCCTTTAAGGTATTACAAAATATATATACAGTTCCAGTCAAAAATGTGGACATGCCTACTCATGCAAAAAATTTTTTTTTTCATTGTAAATTAATATTGAAGACATAAAAGCTATAAAATAACACATATGGAATCATGTATTAACCAAAAAAATAGTTTATAAAAATCAAAATACATTTTAGATTCTTGAAAGTAGATACCAAACGTTATAGTTGACACTATGCATTGGAGCAGGTAGCTTTCTCTTGGCATCCGGCAAACCCAGATTCACCCTTCGGTGATGGTGAAGTGTGATGTTCACTCCAGAGAACGCTTTTCCACTGCTCTTTGACTGAGTCCAATGGCGGCAAGCTTTACACAGCTCCAGCTGACACTTGGCATTGTACATTGCGATCTTAAGCTTGTGTGCTGACCTGGCTTCCAGTGGCAGTTTGGTACTGAAACCGAGGAGAGACAATGACACGTTGAGTGCTTCAGTACTCGGCGATCCCATTCTGAAATATCCTAATCCACTCATTTGAAGGGGTGTCCACATACTTTTGTAAATATATAAGGTAGCTAATAGAACTAACGCTTTAGTAAACCCACTACAATCACGCAGTACAGTCAGTAATCAGTTTAGACATTAAACCGGTGGGCCCCAGTGACAATAAATGAGTAAAGCCAAAAGCTTACCTTGACTTGGAACTATTGCAGTGTAGCATCACTGTTTGAGCTGGGTGTTTGAATAGGCTAAACTAGATAGCTGCATTTGCTAGCTAAGTAAGTGAAAGTTAATAGTTTTTGTTGAAATATTGCTAGCTCTCCCTCTCTTGCACCTACTTCATTTTTGAAGAAATTAATTAATTGTTCAAAACTTTTCGATTATTGTCTTTCTCTTTGAGTCAACAACTCACCACATTTCATTTTTTTTATTTCACCTTTATTTAACCAGGTAGGCCAGTTGAGAACAAGTTCTCATTTACAACTGCGACCTGGCCATGGTAAAAGCAAATCAGTGCGACACAAACAACAACACAGAGTTACACATGGAATAAACAAACGTGTTGGCAAAGTAATTACAATTTAGCAATTAAACACTGGAGTGATAGATGTGCCGAAGGTGAATGTGCAAGTAGAGATACTGGGGTGCAAAGGAGCAAAAATAAATAAATAACAATATGGGGATGAGGTAGTTGGATGGGCTATTTACAGATGGTGCATGATCTGTGAGCTGCTCTTACAGCTGATGCTTAAAGTTAGTGAGGAAGATAGGAGTCTCCAGCTTCAGTGATTTTTGCAATTGGTTCCAGTCATTGGCAGCAGAGAACTGGAAGGAAAGGCGGCCAAAGGAGGAATTGGCTTTGGGCGTGACCAGTGAAATATACCTGCTGGAGCGCGTGCTACAGGTGGGTGCTGCTATGGTGACCAGTGGGCTAAGGCGGGGCTTTACCTAGCAAAGACTTATAGGTGACCTGGATCCAGTGGATTTGGCGACGAATATGAAGTGAGGGCCAATCAACGAGACCATACAGGTTGCTGTGGTGGGTAGTATATGGGGCTTTGGTGACAAAATGGATGGCACTGTGATAGACTGCATCCAATTAGCTGAGTAGAGTGTTGAAGGCTATTTTGTAAATTACATCGCCAAAGTCAAGAATCAGTAGGATAGTCAGTTTTACGAGGGTATGGTTGGCAGCATGAGTGAAGGATGCTTTGTTGTGAAAATTGTAATTTTGGATTGGAGATGCTTAATGTGAGTCTGGAAGGAGAGTTTACAGTTTAACCAGACACCTAGGTATTTGTAGTTGTCCACATATTCTAAGTCAGAACCGTCCAGAGTAGTGATGCTGGAAGGGCGGGCAGGTGCGGCCAGCGATGTGTTGAAGAGCGTGCATTTAGTTTTACTTGTATTTAAGAGCAGTTGGAGGCCACAGAGGGAGAGTTGTATAGCATTGAAGCTCGTATGGAGGTTAGTGTCCAAAGTGTCCAAAGAAGGGCCAGATGTATACAGAATGGTGTCGTCTGCATATAGGTGGATCAGAGAATCACCAGCAGCAAGAGCGACATCATTGATGAATACAGAGAAAAGAGTATTGAACCCTGTGAAGACTGCCATAGGTCCCGACAACAGGCCCTCCGATTTGACACACTGAACTCTGTCTGACAAGTAGTTGGTGAACCAGGTGAGGCAGTCATTTGAGAAACCAAGGCTGTTGAGTCTGCCGAGAAAAATGTGGTGATTGAAAGGGTCGAAAGCATTGGCCAGGTCAATGAATACGGCTGCACAGTATTGTCTTTTATCAATGACATTTATGATATTGTTTAGGACCTTCAGCATGGCTTAGGTGCACCCATGACCAGCTTGGAAATTAGATTGCATAGCGGAGAAGGTACGGTTGGATTCGAAATAGTCTTTTTGTTTCTGTTTGTTAACTTGGCTTTCGAAGACCTTGGAAAGGCATGGTATGATAGATATAGATAGATTATACACTGCAGTACTAGCTAGCTCTGGCTTATTCTTTCAGTACTATATCCATTCTCTGATCCTTTGATTTGGTGGACATGTCACTTCATGCTGCAAAAACTCTGATAGGGTGGAGGTTGTCCTCCAGAAGTTGTCATAATTTCTGTGTAAGTCTATGGAAAGGGGTGAGAACCATGAGCCTCCTAGGGTTTTTATTGAAGTCAATGTAGTCAGACTAGGACAGGAGCTAGCTATTTGGTGATTTGAATATATGTTGTATAGTTTTATAACATAATTATAACTTTTTAAATGTGTCACTTTAAAAAAAAAAAAAATTCACTGAGGAGGATGGTCCTACCCTTCCTCCTCTGAGGATCCTCCACTGTCCTATTCCCTATGTAGTGCACTACTTTTGACCAGAGAAATAGTGCAATATACAAAACATTAAGAACACCTTCATAATATTGAGTTGCACACAGCTAGCTCTGATTTGTTCAGTTCAATCTCGTTATTTGCTTAATTGAGTCGATCTAATGATTTCAACCAGGTCATGATACGTTAATTAATAAGGACTACACACAGAATTGGTCATCGGCAGTCCCCTTTATTCCTAATTGAAGAATGTAAAGTTGGCCATGCAGGAGGAAAAGGACAATATTGTAACAAATAACTTACAGCTACAGACTAATCTATGTGTGGGGGTGTAGGGTGGAAAGATAAGTTGCTTAAATCTCCATGGCATAGGAACCTAGTTTTCTTGATTGTTGAATTTCTTTTGCTTTGTAACCCTCTCTGACAAGGTCAATGAAGAATGTATCTCACTGGATAAAATGCAAGGGGGTGCTAAGATATAACAATAAAACAAACTACTGCAATAGATAGGCTTGGTACTCTGCTAGAATAAAGGGTTCTATATAGAACCAAAAGGGTTTAACTTGTTCACGCTACCACGTTCCCCTAGGTCACCCCCCCCACGCTCAACTCAAAAGATGGCGCACAGAATGCAATATTTAACCTCCACACATTAACAAGTCCAATAGCTCAAATGAAAGATAAACACCTTGTTCATCTACCCAGCGAGTCAGATTTCTGAAATGTTTTACGGCGAAAACATAGCACATATTTATGTCAAACCACCACCAAAGACACAGCCAATATATAGCCATTTTGTCGAACAAAAGATGCAATCACAAACGCAGGATTAAAAGAAAAATAATTCACTAACCTTTTGAAAATCTTCATCAGATGACAGTAATAGGACATGTTACACAGTACATTTGTGTTTTTTTTTCAATAATATGCTATTTATATCCATAAATCACCGTTTACATTGTTTAGCATTTTCTGAACATGTCGTCAATGTCCAGAGAAATTATATATAACTCCGCCAGATAACAGCAATACACATCATAAACTTTGACTAAATATACATGTTCTACATATAGTTAGAAAGATACACTGCTTCTTAATGCAATCGCTTTGTCACATTTCTTTTTAACATTACAGAAATCGTTCATTTTTCAATGATCTGAGACGGCGCTCAGACATAAGCAATATTTCTCCGCTATGTTGGAGTCAACAGAAATACAAAATTACAACATAAATATTCCCTTACCTTTGATGGTCTTCGATCATAATGTAGTGGAAGAAGTCATACTTACCCATAACATCGTTTGGTTTCAATTCGTGTGTCTTTGTATTAGCAAATGCTGCAAGTTCCAGCTGAAATACTACCAAAAATTACTTCTGGTCACGAACAGTTGCGCATCAAAACTTCAAAATTACATATTATATGTCGACTAAACTGGTCAAACTAAGTGCAGAATCAAGCTTTAGGATGTTCTAAACGTACAAAACTATTATCAAATCTCTCGGACGAACGTGCTTCTTGGCAGGCGATCTGGAACAAAGGAACGTGTCTCCCTAAAGCGCGCTCTCGTAACAGTGAATTTTCTCGCGACACTCAGTCTTTTGCCTACCAAAGGGTCAAAACACGTGGGATTTGCACAATTAAACGCTGTACTGAATGAGGACATCTAGTGGAAGACATAGAAAGTGTCTCCAGATCCATAGCTGGTTGGGAAGGGTGGGGGCGATGACGTCAAAGTTGCCCCAAGTTTGAGGCTCCCAAAAATAGTTTGGTAGATTGCCTGCCCTGTGAGTTCTGCTATACTTACAGACATAATTCAAACGGTTTTAGAAGCTTTAGAGTGTTTTCTATCCAATAATAATTATTATATGCATATATTAGCAATTTTGGACAGATTTTTTTTCAGTTTACTATGGGCACGCAATTCCTCCAAAGGGGGCAGTAATTCTGCCTAGCCTTAACTGGTTTTAATGAGTGGCTTCATATATTTTGGCCCTCAAAAGGGTTCTCTATAGAACCAAAAAGCACAATTGTTTTGCAGGGTAAGAAAGAATAATGGTATTCAGGTGTTTCTAATGACACATTTGAGAAAAGACCCGATGGGACGAAGCACTCATCTCGGGCCTAGACTGATGTCAGCGAGGTCAGAAGTTCAATGTTGCACAGATCTAACATATTATCAGATCTGCCACAATCCCATGGCTGGCCCTCCCACAACCCACAACCCTATTCACACCTCACCCTGACAACAGATCATTCTCGGTGGGTGGATGTGTGTCTGTGAGTGGGTGCTTGGGTAGGGGCCGGCGAGTGTAATCTGCTGGCTAGCTCTCCATATAAACCTTTAATCCAGTGGTAACCAAAGTTTTCTGGGTCAAGATCACATTCGCAGTCAAAAATCAAGATCAGATTGTTTTTTTACATTAACCTCACACAAACAGTTTTGTAGGAATGAGGTTTGGGCAGTACATTATCACAGCATATTGGCTATATGACTGGCCTGCCAATATTGTTTATCAGACCATATTATACTTCAAACTCAAGCTTTGATAACAAAATAAATCAGTGGGTTTAGCACTTGTGCGTCACTGTGGAGAATGAATTGAAATAATGTTTTATTTTTATTTTACTGGACTGGACTGATGGTACCTGCATCTGATGGTCAACGAGGTCAAATCACGATGTCAGTGATATTCAGGTCGAAAAGTCGGAGCTCTAGAAAGATGCCAGTTTCCGACTTGGTATTCCGAGTTGGATGACCGTTCAAAATGATTTTTCCCAACCGCCTCTCACGGTCCCTGCTCTCTCCTTCCTTTCCTTCGGTGAGACTGACCAGAGAGAGGGGACACCGTCTTCCACCTGATGGCGAAACTTGAGTCGCACCGCTTCTGCCTCATGCACAAATTCATGTTGTTCCAATGACCAGAGAAAGTTAAATATTCCTTGATATTAAAATCAACACGACGAGCTGCTAATAATAATAACATGCAGAGCGATCGATACTTGGCTACTCATTCATTGCAGCCTCAGCCCGAGCGGAAGTTTGGAGAAGTGTGTTTTGTAATAGCATTGAAGAAAAACAGTGACAGTGCTGAATATGAACTTATCGACTAGGATTGCCTTGAAGATCGACCAGTCGATCGTGATCAACCGGTTGGCGACCACTGCTTTAATCCAACAGAGGACGAAAAAAAATATGTCTGCTTGTTTACCATTTGGAAGGAAAACAACAACAACAACAAGACACAAAACTGCCCCTATTGATGCCATTGTAACAACTCCAATTAACAGAAGTCCTCTAGAGTACAGATTATTAAAAGATTCAAAACCCCAAACAGGAAGAAAGATCGAAACAGTGTAGGGCAATTCAACCATGAAGGAATTGCGGAGATTCACATTTTTTACTTAAGATACCAAACAAAAACCATTCATTTCAAAGTTTAACAAACCATACAACTCTATGCACAAGGACTGCTTTCATCAATTTACACTGAAAACAAAAACACATTTACTAAAAGACCTGTGCGGATGCAAAGTTTGGTAAGAGATTTTTTGTTACAATCTCTCTTGAGTTTTTTTGTGACCCCGTTTTACAAAACCTCAGTTAAATATCTGCTCCAAATTAAGATTCAACTATGTCTGCAGACAGAATGGTGTGTCAGCTATGACATGACACATTGACTTTGAAAAATCTGTTTTGGTTATTGAACTACAGTAGCGGAATTCTGTTTTGGTGATGTATGCTAAAACACAAATATATACATATGCATTATCCGCCTTTGCATATTTGGGTATTATTCTACACACTGGCATTATTTATTTGTATTTTAATCGGCTCTGGCCCTCAAAAAGACCATATTTGGTTGGTCCGGGCCAGACCAAATCTGAGCTAATCATAGACATCTATGCTAACAAGTTTGGACATCAAAGTACAGAACAGTAGAGTTCAGTACAGTACAGTACAATACAGTACATTAAACTGTACTCAACTCTAGTTAACTCAACTGTTCTGTGTACTGTACTGAACTATACTCTACTTTTCTTGACTGTACCGTATTGTACTCTATAGTGATGTGTTGTACTGTACTCTACTGTGCTGTCCAAATGTATGAACTGTGGTTTGTGACTACTATGATTTCCCATTGTAGCCAATTCAATCGCAGAAATTCCATTACCGAAGTTTTGGAAATTCCGTTTCCTGATTTGGTAACGGAATTTTTTGTTTTAATTACTTAATAAGTTTTTTAAACTAAATTGATCTCACTAAAAACACTATAGCTAATTGATTGGGCTACCTTTACTTGTTACTTCTGTGAACTTTCATTATCCTCCCTCCTCATAAGGGACCGGAATTTCAAGGCACAAGGCAATGTTATTTAAACTTATCAGAGGCAGAACATGTTTTCCAAAACAAAATCTAAGTGTTGATATTAGATGTCATTAGATGTCAGGGGTCGTAACTTCATAATTATTGTTTATAAATGTATTTCTAATACCTTTTAAGATTTTCTCTGGTAGATGTTTTCTAAGACCTCTTTTTTCTAAGACCTCTTTTTCATCTGTTTGACCACAAATCCAAGCCTTTGCTTATTCCTTCTTTTTTAAATGGAAAATGGTCGAAATACATATATATATGTATTTCGACCATAATATATATATATATATGCCTTAATTGCTCAAAAATGTCAAATAAATATTACATTGACATCCAATTTGATTTGCTCCTATGAACTTCCCATGTTGGTGCTCACGGCTCCTTTTACATGGAAATGATCCCATGTTATTAATACAACTCCCATCTGCTGTCGACATCAGGAGACATTTTGACAGCACTAATTAACTCCAGAAGTGGCCGGTAGCTTTGAATGCATGCTCACAGTGAATTCAGAGCCATTCAGTGGCTAGCCTCACCACAAACATCATTTTACTAGATTCCCATAAAGCAATTGTAATGACAGTCCACCACAACATACCCGAGTGTTTCACGATTAGCAAGGGGTAGTCTATGTTTCATTTCATTGTGTATTAAAAACACAGTTTGAGGTCATTGTTGGGGATTTTGCCAGTGGTTAGAAAGGGGAATTGGGCTTCCCGGGAAAATTTTGTACAAGTTAAGGTCAAAAATCCAAAATGCATCTTTGGACCAATGGGTAAAACAATATGTTAATTGTGTAGATAATCCTCTAAAATAACCAATGGTCCAAACCGTATGTCTTTTCATAATCTGTTGAAAAACTTTTACTGTTTTTACCATTGTAGGCTGGCCAGAATTAGGGTCAGTGCTGTAAAGTAATTAAGTAAAAATACTTTAAAATACTAAGTAGTTTTTTGGGGTATATGTACTTTGCTATTTATATTTTTGCCTCCTCTTACTTCACTACATTCCTAAAGAGAAAAATGTACTTTTTACTCTATACATTTTCCCTGACACCAAAAAGTACTCGTTACATTTTGGCAGGAACATCCCTACTGCATCTGACCTGGCGGACTCACTAAACACAAATGCTTCGTTTGTAAATTATGTCTGAGTGTTGGAGTGTGCCCGTGGCTATCTGTCAAAAAAAAATGTAAATACTACATTTGTGCTGTCTGGTTTGCTTATTATACGGAATTTGAAATGGTTTATACTTTTACTTTTGATACCTTAGTACATTTTAGCATTTCCATTTAATTTTGATACTTAAGTAAAATCAAATACTTTTAGACTTTTACTCAAGTAGTATTTTACTAGGTGACTTTCACTTTTACCTGAGTCATTTTCTATTAAGGTATCGTTACTTTTTCTCAAGTATGACAAATGAGTACTTTTTCCACCACTGATTAGGGTGACTAAATCAATGTAGGCCAGAGAAAAATAGTGGTAAAAAAATCTGGAAAATTACAATGCATCAGCTAGGCTGGATTCTGTGCAACTGGCTACCTGACAGGCTCACTTTCCTGTTGAACTCGTCATCTTCCGTCTCGAATCCCCAGGACATATAAACAATGTAGAGGTTGGTTATTGAACTACAGTAAGTGAAGTGGATTTACATCCAGTAACAGAATTGCGGTAATGGAATGATTATGGATATGACTGTCATTCTCTTCATTGGGGATGAATCCTGAATATGTACAGAAAGACATAAAAATGCATTATCCTCCTTTGTATATGTAGGTCTTATTCTACACACTGGCATTATTTATTTATTATTTAAATCAGCTCTGCCCCCAAAGACCAAATTTGGTCGGCCCCGGCCAGACCAAATCTAAACGAATCATAGACGTCTATATTTAACAAGTTTAGACATAAAAGTACAGCACAGTAGATACAGTAGAGTACAGCACAGAACAGTAGAGTTCAGGACAGTTCAGTAGAGAAGAGATCAGTAAAGTATCAGGTAGGTTGGATTCTGTTCAACTGGCTACCTGACAGGCTCACTTTCCCGTTGAACTCGTCGTCATTCTTCTCGAATCCGCAGGACATATAACAATATAGAGGTAAGATGAATATTGATTTTGGGACATGACATATAGTATTTTCATATTTTACTATGTATTCTTGTCACACCCACTCCCGTTCCCTCTCTCCGGCGCTTGACGTCGCCGGTCTACTAACCACCTGTCCTGGCAACCCACATTACGTACACCTGGCAACCATCATTACGCACACCTTCATGGTTAAACTTACCTTCTGCACCCGTTTCCTGGCATCCTGCGTATACGTTACAGAATAATGCCTCTGGAAAAAATGGAAGTAGCAGAATATTACACCATTTTCCAGACGGTCGAGGAACAGGGTCATCAACTCCACCAACACCACGACCAGCTGGCTCTACTGTGTACGACCATGAAGGAGATCCTCTGTGTTCGCCAACCGCCTCGATACCACCAGTGAGGTTCTCCATACCCCCCTACCATGGGTCGTCCCAGTCCCTCAGCCTACCCAGCTGTTCTCCCAGGTCAGCGATGCCCTATTGTCTCCTCCCAGAGAAGTTTGATGCTACTCATTCAAAATGGCGTGGGTTCCTACACCAGCACTCCCTCTATCTCACCTATCAAATGGGAGCCCCCACTTCCGAGAGGTTCAAGGTTGCCACGTCCTTTCCCTGCTGATCGGATGGGCATTAGAGTGGGCGGCCGTCTAGAAGAGAGGAGGAGAGGAGATGGGTTCCTATGAGAGGTTTATGGCTCTGTTCAGGGTGGTCTTCAACCATACTCCAGAGGGCAGAGAGGGAGGTGAGCAACTTTTCCAACTACAGCAGGGTGCCCAGACCGCTACGGAGTATGCCCTCCCCTTTCGGAATGTGGTAGCCTCTAGCAGATGGAATAAGCTGGCGGTTCGCACTCCATTCCACAGTGGACTGCGCAAGGAGGTCCAGACAGAGTTGTCATGTCGGGATGACAACATATCCTTGGACGCTCTCATCATGATGGCAATCTGTCTGGATGACCTTCTTCGGGAGCACCGGTGTACACCTCGCCACTCACCACCCTCCTTTCGCAGTCCTGATGCCTGAACCCATGGAGGCAGGGGCCACACACCACTCTGTGGCAGAGCGACATCGCCGGAGGCAGCTGAGGTTCTGTCCCTATTGCGGCCAGGAGGGGCACCAGCTTCAGCTGTGTCCGGTGTGTCCCAACTCAGGGACCACTAGAGCAGAGGGGCAGCCACGTGACCTTCTGTCTCCAAGCGTAGGTGTGAGTATTCCATCATCATCGTTTTCCGCCAAACCCTTTCTGGTTCCCGTTTCACCGGCTGGCTGTCCCTCAAATGTTGTCTCCAAAGCTCTAGTGGACTCTGGTGCCACTGGGAACTTCATCAACCCACCCTCGCCTCCTCACTGAACATAACTTCATACCCGCTCTCCTCTCCTTTTCCTGTCCAAGCCCTGGATACACGACCATTGGTATCCGGCACAATTACGCACATTACAGCACCACTCACTCTCACCGTGAGACCCATGCACCAGGAAAGCCTTCCCTTCCTCATCACCACCGCAACCGTACACAAAGTCATCCTATGCCTCTTGTGGCTTCAACTTTATAACCCCACCATCTCCTGGTTGAGGATGATAATCACCGCCTAGGGACCAGGATGCCAGAGGACCTACTTTCCCGCACCCTGTGGTTCCACATTTGTGGAGGGTCCAGTGAATGCCCTCCAGCCTATCAATCTGTCCTCCCGAATCGTTGGCCCTGGGGGATGTAGATGTAAACATCCACTAGGCTCTGGAGAGGGAACCCGCTCCTGCTACCTGACCTCCAGATCGCATCTACGTCCCCAGAGGGGTGAGAGATCAGCTGTTGACCTGGGAACACACATCCCTCGCCGCTCGACACCTAGGTATCACCCTCACAATTCAATCCATCTCCGATAAATACTGGTGGCCTACCTTGGCGCAGGACGTCACCTACCGCATTACAGGGGGCGAACTTCCCGCTCTCCTGGACACCTACCGTAACCGATGCCATAGGAAGGCCAAAAAGATCATAGAGGACATCAACTTCCCTGCTATCATCCAGAAGGCGAGATCAGTACAGGTGCATCAAAGCTGAGACTGAGAGACTGAAAAACAGCTTCTATCTCAAAGCCATCAGACTGTTAAACATCAACCACTAGCACATCAGAGTTCAGCTGTATATACTGTACTCTATACTATGCCACTATCTAGTCCAATGTCACAAACTATATATTCTTAATGCATTCCTTACCTAGATGATACATGTATTTTGGATATACAGTTGAAGTCACAAGTTTACATACACTTATGTTGGAGTCATTAAAACTCGTTTTTCAACCACTCCACAAATGTCTTGTTAACAAACTAATGTTTTCACACGTCGGTTAGGACATCATCTTTGTGCATGACACAAGTCATTTTTCCAACAATTGTTTACAGACAGATTATTTCACTTATAATTCATTGTATCACAATTCTGGTGGGTCAGAAGTTTACATACATTAAGTTGACTGTGCCTTTAAACAGCTTGGAAAATGATGTCATGGCTTTAGAAGCTTCTAATATGCTAGATTGACGTAATTTGAGTCAATTGGAGGTGTACCAGTGGATGTATTTCAAAGCCGACCTTCAAATGCAGTGCCTCTTTTCTTGACATAATGGGAAAATCAAAAGAAATCAGCCAAGACCTCAGAAACAAATTGTAGGTTTGAAGGTACCACGTTCATCTGTACAAACAATAGTACGCAAGTATAAACACCATGGGACCACACAGCCGTCATACCGCTCAGGAAGGTGACGCGTTCTGTCTCCTGGAGATGAAAGTACTTTGGTGTGAAATGTGCAAATCAATCCCAGAACAACAGCAAAGGACCTTGTGAAGATACTGGAGGAAACAGGCGCAAAAGTATCTATATCCACAGTAAAACGAGTCCTGTATTGACATAACCTGAAAGGATGCTCAACAAGGAAGAAGCCACTGCTCCAAAACTGCCATAAAAAAGCCTGACTACGGTTTGCAACTGCACATGGGGATAAAGATCATACTTTTTGGAGAAACTGTTTGGCCAAAATGACCATCATTATGTTTGGAGGAAAAAGGGGGAGGCTCGCTAGCCGAAGAACACCATCTCAACCGTGAAGCATGAGGGTGGCAGCATCATGGTGTGGGGGTGCTTTGCTACCGCAGGGACAGGTGCACTTCACAAAATAGATGGCATCATGAAGTAGGAAAATTATGTGGATATATTGAAGCAACATCTCAAGACATCAGTCAGGAAGTAAATGCTTGGGTCTTCCAAATGGACAATGACCCCAAGCATACTTCCAAAATTGTGGGGAAATGGCTTACGGACAATGAAGTCAAGGTATTGGAGTGGCAATCACAAAGCACTGACCTCCATCTTATAGAAAATGTGTGGGCAGAACTGAAAAGCGTGTGCGAGCAAGGAGGTTTACAAACCTGACTCAGTTACACCACTTCTGTCAGGAGGAATGGGCCAAAAATCACCCAACTTATTGTGGGAAGCTTGTTGAAGGCTACCCGAAACATTTTACCCAAGTTCAACAATTTAAAGGCAATGCTACCAAATACCAATTGAGTGTATGTAAACTTCTGACCCACTGGGAATGTGATGAAAGAAATAAAAGCTGAAATAAATCATTATCTCTACTATTATTCTGACATTTCACATTCTTAAAATAAAGTGGTGATCCTAACTGACCTAAGACAGGGAATTTTTACTTGGTTTAAATGTCAGGAATTGTGATAAACTGCGTTTAAATATATTTGGCTAAGATGCATGAAAACTTCTGATTTCGACTGTATGTTGTGAAACCTTTAGATATTACATGTTAGATGTTACTGCACTGTCATAGCTACAAGCACAAGCATTTCGCTACACCCGCAAAACACGTGTACGTGACCAATACAGTTTGATTTGACTATGTTTGCTCATCCACTGTATTTTTATTTATTTATTTACCTTTATTTTACTAGGCAAGTCAGTTAAGAACAAATTCTTATTTTCAATGACGGCCTAGGAACAGTGGGTTAACTGCCTGTTCAAGGGCAGAACGACAGATTTTGTACCTTGTCAGCTCGGGGATTTGAACTTGCAACCTTTCGGTTACTATTCTCTAACCACTAGGCTACACTGCCGCCCCATGTATCCACTGTATGTATCCAATCCAATTCTCCCTGGCACGCTCCAGCAGGGAAACCTCTTCCTGGTGGTTGTTAACAGATTCTCTAAATCCTGCCGTTTTTAAGGTCTACCCTCCGCTGAGGCACTATTCCAGCAGGTGTACCGGCACTATCTCCTTCCGGGGGACATCGTTTCCGACCGTGGTCACTCTTTTCATATTAACTAGAAATTCTCACAAAAACAAGTCTATCTCTGCCAATGGAGAACTGAGCGATTACCAACTTTTTATTTTCAAAACCTTTTACATGTAATTCAGCTTGTGTCATGCTAATTTTGCTTTTTGCGACCCGCGGAAACAACTTTGAAGACCACAAAGTTGTTACGGGAAACCTGCACCGCTATGTCAATAGAGCTTGGTGCCTATTATTGGATGTATTAGGTTACGAAATCTAATCGTCAAAAAACACAGTTGGGTCACCTTCTACTCTGATCCCTTCTGTGGGCATGTTCAGCTGATAACTTTTTTCTTTGTCTTTCTGTCATCTGGTGGTCAAATAAAAAGTGTTAAAACAGTCTGAAGTCAGGAAAACCTCTCCTTCTCTCTCTCTGCCTTTCTGTCTGAGTCAGGACATCCCCTCCTCTCTCTCTCTGCCTTTCTGTCTGAGTCAGGACAACCCCTCCTCTCTCTCTCTGCCTTTCTGTCTGAGTCAGGACATCCCCTCCTTCTCTCTCTCTGCCTTTCTGTCTGAGTCAGGACATCCCCTCCTTCTCTCTCTCTGCCTTTCTGTCTGAGTCAGGACAACCCCTCCTTCTCTCTCTCTCTCTGCCTTTCTGTCTGAGTCAGGACAACCCCTCCTTCTCTCTCTCTCTCTGCCTTTCTGTCTGAGTCAGGACAACCCCTCCTCTCTCTCTCTGCCTTTCTGTCTGAGTCAGGACATCCCCTCCTCTCTCTGCCTTTCTGTCTGAGTCAGGACAACCCCTCCTTCTCTCTCTCTCTCTCTCTGCCTTTCTGTATGAGTAAGGACAACCCCTCCTTCTCTCCCTCTCTCTGCCTTTCTGTCTGAGTCAGGACAACCCCTCCTCTCTCTCTCTGCCTTTCTGTCTGAGTCAGGACAACCCTTCCTTCTCTCTCTCTGCCTTTCTGTATGAGTAAGGACAACCCCTCCTTCTCTCCCTCTCTCTGCCTTTCTGTCTGAGTCAGGACAACCCTTCCTTCTCTCTCACTCTGCCTTTCTGTCTGAGTCAGGACAACCCCTCCTTCTCTCCCTGTCTCTGCCTCTCACTCTCCAGTTAATGTCACCTCTCCCAGCTCTTACTGACACCTACCCATGAGCCCCCTCTCTTTCCATTTATTTAGCCAGCATCCTCACCCACTGAGCATCGACCGACACCGGAGGTCCATTGACATTGAAAAGTCGTTGAAATTTGATCAGTCCACCCTGGCCTTGATGTTAACGTTCACAGAAGGACAGGACTGGACCAAATCTGAATCTGTCCTTGAATTATGTTTTACAAGTTTGGATAGCACAGGACAGTGAGTAGAGCACGGCAAAGTATAGTACAGTATTGTACAATACAGTACTTAGTACAGCACAGTACCATACAGTGAGTAGAGTACAGTACAGCACAGCACCGTACAGTGAGTAGAGTACAGTACAGCACAGCACCGTACAGTGAGTAGAGTACAGTACAGCACAGCACCGTACAGTGAGTAGAGTACAGTACAGCACAGCACCGTACAGTGAGTAGAGTACAGTACAGCACAGCACCGTACAGTGAGTAGAGTACAGTACAGTACAGCACCGTACAGTGAGTAGAGTACAGTACAGCACAGCACCGTACAGTGAGTAGAGTACAGTACAGCACAGCACCGTACAGTGAGTAGAGTACAGTACAGCACAGCACCGTACAGTGAGTAGAGTACACAGCACAGCACCGTAGTGAGTAGAGTACAGTACAGCACAGCACAGCACAGTACAGCACCGTACAGTGAGTAGAGTACAGTACAGCACAGCACCGTACAGTGAGTAGAGTACAGCACAGCACCGTACAGTGAGTAGAGTACAGTACAGCACAGCACCGTACAGTGAGTAGAGTACAGTACAGCACAGCACCGTACAGTGAGTAGAGTACAGTACAGCACAGCACCGTACAGTGAGTAGAGTACAGTACAGCACAGCACCGTACAGTGAGTAGAGTACAGTACAGCACAGCACCGTACAGTGAGTAGAGTACAGTACAGCACAGCACCGTACAGTGAGTAGAGTACAGTACAGCACAGCACCGTACAGTGAGTAGAGTACAGTACAGCACAGCACCGTACAGTGAGTAGAGTACAGTACAGTACAGCACCGTACAGTGAGTAGAGTACAGTACAGCACAGCACCGTACAGTGAGTAGAGTACAGTACAGCACAGCACCGTACAGTGAGTAGAGTACAGTACAGCACAGCACCGTACAGTGAGTAGAGTACAGTACAGCACAGCACCGTACAGTGAGTAGAGTACAGTACAGTACAGCACCGTACAGTGAGTAGAGTACAGTACAGCACAGCACCGTACAGTGAGTAGAGTACAGTACAGTACAGCACCGTACAGTGAGTAGAGTACAGTACAGCACAGCACCGTACAGTGAGTACAGTACAGCACAGTGAAGAAAGGTGGAGTACACTACAGTACAGTATATTGTACTGTGCTCTACCACTGATCTATACTCTACTGTGTTGTACTGCAGGCTTTTTTGCTTCGTGACCCAACAATTGAGGTGTATTTTGAGTCGTGATCCATCAAAAGGGTTGAGAGTTAAAAAACATACAGACCAAACACTAATTCCAAGATATGATCTTGGCAACAGAGAGAACATTATCAGTTTAAAGCGAATATCCTGCAATTCTACACATTTTGATATGGCTAATTCTGTGTTCTTATGCTCAAAACATTATAACAACATCAATGAGGGCCTGATTGTCCAGCTTTTATTTAGTTGATTGTAAGTTCGCAAGGATTGTGGGCTTTGGAAAGTATTCAGGTCAATTGACTTTTTCCACATTTTGTTACGTTACAGCCTTATTCTAAAATTGATTAAATCGTTTTTTTCCCTCATCAATCTACACACAATACCCCACAATGACAAAGCAACATTTATTTTTTTAGAAATGTTTGCTCATTTAAAAGAAGAAAAAACTTAAACATGACATTTACATAAGTATTCAGACCCTTTACTTAGTACTTTGTTGAAGCACCTTTGGTAGCGAACACAGCATTAAGTCTTCTTGGGTATGACGCTCCATTTAAAAAACATGTATTTAACTTGGCAAGTCGGATAAGAACAAATTCTTATTTACAATGACGGCCTACCAGGGAACAGTGGGATAACTGCCTTGTTCAGGGGAAGACTTTACTATACTAGACTCTACTATGCTCTGCTCTGCTGTATTGTACCACACTGTACTCAAATTTGTGAAACATAAGGAGAATGACATTCATATACATAATTATGCATTTCTGTGTAGTACCGATCAGGGACTCATGATGTAATTCTGTTACCGTAATTCTGTTACTGGGTGTAAATCCACTTCACTTACTGTGGTTCAATGACCAAAAGAGATTGGATGTCGTGTCATAACTGACACCCCATTCTGCAGACATCTTTGAATCTTAATTTGGAGCATATATTTAGTTAACTTCTTACGGCTAGGGGGCACTATTTTCACGTCCGGATGAAAAGTGTGCCCAAAGTAAACTGCCTACTACTCAGGCCCAGAAGCTAGGATATGCATATTGTTAGTAGATTTGGATGGAACACACTCTGAAGTTTCTATAACATTTTGAATGATGTCTGTGAGTATAACAGAACTTATTTGGCAGGCGAAACCCCAAGGAGAAACCATCCAGGGGAAAAAAAATGTTGAGTTCACTCTCTTTTCAATGGGTTTTCAATGGGAATCTAGAATTCTAAGGCAGTTGCTTGCAGTTCCTATCGCTTCCACTAGATGTCAACAGTCTTAGAAATGGGTAGCCCTGTTCAGAACGAGGGTCGAGTGAAGTGTACTGTTGTGGTTGGGGCGCGTGACCTGAAAGCTCGCTCCACTTTGGTATTGAACACAGTTTATTCCGTCTTAAATTTTATTGATTATTTATGTTTAAAAATATTTAAAGTTGGATTAGGAAAGTTGTTTGAAATGTTTGGATCAGGTTTACAGGTAACTAATTAGATAATGTTGCGCGAGTTGGAACCGGTGTATTTTCTGAATCATACGCGCCAAATAAATGGACATTTTGGATATATAACGACAGAATTTATCGAACAAAAGGACCATTTGTGATATTTAATGGACATATTGGAGTGCCAACAGAAGAATATCTTCAAAGGTAAGGCATGCATTATATGTTATTTCTGACTTTTGTGTTGTGCCTGGCGGGTTGAATTTTGATTTTCACGTGTATGTTTGATGGGGTGCTGTCCTCAGATAATAGCATGGTTTGCTTTTGCCGAAAAGCCTTTCTGAAATCTGACACTGTGGCTGGATTAACAAGAAGTTCATCTTTAAACCTCTTTAAAGTATAACACTTGTATGATTTATGAATTATTATTATGAGTATTTCTGTTTTTGAATTTGGCGCGGTGCTATTCACTGGGTGTTGTCAAATCAATCCCGGTAACAGGATTGGCTCACAAAGAGATCACTAAGAATTAACAGAATTTTTGAGAAAACGTGATCGCATAAAAAAGGAAAAAAAGGGAGATTTTACTGTCATTCCATTAGTAAAATTTGCATCTGCACAGATCTTCCAATAGATTTGTTATTATAAAATGTTCAGATTTTTTAAGTACTGCTTGTGCATAGAGTTGTATGGCTTGTTAAACTTTGAAATACATGGTTCTTGTTTGGCATACATTTTAAGGTGAAAAAACTGAGTCAAAGCTAATTTCAATACCGTTGTAATGCCTGGGGTGTAGTGGAGGAAGAAGTCAGATGCAGGAAACAGAGAGTTCAGAGTAGCGATACTTCTTTATTCACCACACAGGTGAAAACGACACCACTCAAACAAATGCCCCAAAACACAGGGGAACTAAACAGTCCCGAATAACTCACGTACACACAAAACCGTGACTTACAGGCGTGCACACGAGTACACATAAAACAACCCCGCACACCCATCAGGCGGGCTGGTTGGATAATAAAGCCCAAACAATTAACACAGGTGTAACTAATAAACAGACAAGGGAGAGGAAAAAGGATCAGTGGCAGCTAGTAGGCCGGTGACGACGACCGCCGAGCGCCACCCGAACAGGAAGGGGAGCCACCTTCGGTAGGAGTTGTGACAACCGTGATATTTCTTCTTTTTTTTTCTCCCCCCAATTTCGTGGTATCCAATTGTTAGTAGCTACTATCTTGTCTCATCGCTACAACTCCCATACGGGCTCGGGAGAGATGAAGGTTGAAAGTCATGTGTCCTCTGATACACAACCCAAGACGCACTGCTTCTTAACACAGCGCGCATCCAACCCGGAAGCCAGCCGCACCAATGTGTCGGAGGAAACACTGCACCTGGCAACCTTGGTTTAGCACGCACTGCACCCGGCCCGCCACCGGAGTCGCTGGTGCACAATGAGACAAGGATATCCCTTCCGGCCAAGCCCTCCCTAACCCGGACGACGCTAGGCCAATTGTGCGTCGCCCCATGGACCTCCCAGTCGCGGCAGGTTACAACAGAGCCTGGGCGCGAACCCAGAGTCTCTGCAGTACAGCACCCTTAACCACTGCGCCACCCGGGAGGCCCGTTAACTGTGTTATTTCCCCTTGGTAAAATGTTTTTTGTTATAACATAAGGAAGTGAAATGTCATCACCAAAGCGCGTTTTCACCAACTCTGGGTAGAGTAGGTTGCAATAGTAACCAAAGGGGGCGGGGCTTTGCAAAGGGTCAATTGTAAGACAACTAGCTGCAATATGATTGTGAGTTTGCTCAACCAAATGTTTTGTTGTTGAGCGAACTCAACCAAAAAGTTTGTGTTGAGCAAACTCACAATCCTATTGCAGCTGGTTGACTTACAATTGTACGTTTAATCAACAAACAAAAAAATACAGTGTAGCCCTAGCAATACATGTACATTTAAGTAATTTAGCAGATGCTCTTATCCAGAGGACCTTACAGGAGCAATTAGGGTTAAGTGCCTTGCACATCAAAATATTTTTCACCAAGTCAGCTCTGGGATTCAAACCAGAGACCTTTATGTTGCTAGGCTACCTGCCGCAATACCTTACTCTTTTTTTCACAGATTGCCTAGTACTCTCTGAGCTGAACAAGCACATGCAGACTGCCTGAGTTTTCTGTGTGGATTAAAAGAGGAGTGGAGAGAAGAGATGGGCAAAGGCTCAGAGAGAGAGAGAGAGAGAGAGAGAGAGTCACCCGGGCTGTGAAAATAGGAGAGAGCCACTGTCTGCACACACACAGACATCCCTGTGTGTCAGGCAGTCGGTGGGAGTGCACCGCCGCAGGGGATGGAAGGGGGTAGAAACAGTGGGAGAGAGAAGAGGGAGCGAAACAGGGAGAAAGACAAAGAGAGAGTGGGACAAGGGGTGAAAGACAGAATTCCCTGCAGAAGAGAAGTAGAGAAAGTATTAAGCCACATGAAAAGAGACAGAGAATGGTGGAAGGGAAAGGGGCTCATGAAAGAACGATGGATATACCGGTAACATAGAAAAAGAGACAATGCAGAGAGACAGGCAGAAGGGGTCAGAGATGTACAAAAAGTAAAAAGACATGGAGACAGCAAGAGAGAGGAAGAATAACGATATCGGTGAGAGATGAGTGGTGGAGAGAGCAGCAGCCAGGCAGAGAGAGAGCGAGAGAAAGATAGAAAGAGAAAGCATTGGAATGCGTGCTATCTAAGCGAGGGGCTCATCTAGCTATAGCCAGAAACCAGGCAGGCCCCATAGATAGAGACAGTATGAAGGGAGGGAAGAGAGGGAGCAAGGGGTTAGGACTAATATTTTTTTTTCACACAGAGAAAATAGCTCTCAAATATGAAAAATATATGTTCTTGCCATCAACAGTCCCCATTGCTGTCATGAATGTCTATGTTGATATTCTTCAAACCAATTTTCATAGAGTTTGGGGACTGCGGAATGCTGTTCTGAGAGACACTGTTGGCAGTGGAATTTCAAGACCTTTGACTCCTCAACCCACTATACATTCACGTTCTTGACTTGAGTCAAGCCGTACGGTGCTAGCTCGCTTTTATTCGAACATGACTCGGTATAACGTCAGCCTGCTTTCGTTACTCACTGCCAATTCCAGTCCAGTTTGGGCTAGAGTGTGTCATACTTCAAATGGAAGTGCTAACTAGCTAGTTTACAAGTTAAGCTGCAGAGGTTCCTTACCTTGACCAGTAGGAAGTTGGTTCACATTGGTTGTACGTTGGTTGTGTGCAACTACTGTGAGAATACGATAGCTGTAGATTTGGAAGTGAATGTAGCTGGCTACTATAATGCTAATAGAGATTTAACAAATGCTAACTACCTAACTACCTATGATTTTTAAGTTGCTGTTTTGCTTGAGAAATACATGCTGGTTCAATATAGAGCAATTGTGGTAATACACATGGGTGAGTACATTTTTTGAACTAATTTTTGCCTTGAACATCCAGCTCTTTGGATTGTATTTGTATTTGAATTCTATGGTTTAATCGTATTCACAAGTTGCACCAAATACATTATTGGGTCAACTCAGCCCACTTTTGACTGAGACACAAAGTATGCCATCACTTCTATTGTATTATCTTGACACTAAATCACCATAGAGTGGTGGTTAACTGCAATACCCTGTGTGCTTTGTTCCCCTGGCATGACACTCATAGAAGTGAAATTAAGATAGCTATTTTATTTATTATTTAACTAGGCATGTCAGTTAAGAACCCATATTACGCTGGGCCAATTGTGCGCCACCCTCTGGGACTCACACTCACAACCGGTTGTGATACAGCCTGGATCAGACCAGGCTCCGTTGTGGCTTCCTGACTCCCAATCATGGCCAGTTGTGATACAGCCTGGAATCGACCCAGGGTCTATAGTGACACCTCTAGCACTGAGATGCAGTGGCTTAGACTGCTGTGCCACTCGGGAGCCCCTTTATAGACTGGGATCTGAAATTATTGACACCCTTGATAAAGATGAGCAAAAATGACTGTTTAAAATAGGTAAGATAGATACTAGATAAGTAAAATACTGAGCTACTGTATATTATATGCAAAAAAACAATGGAACATATTATTTTCTCATAATAAAATTGCTCAGAAATATATATATTTCTGAAAAAGGCAGGGGTCAAAATGACACCCCTGTTTTCAATACCGTTCAATACCTCACCTTGAAAGAACACATTGGGAGGGTTATTAGACCTCCAGACAGAATCCTTCCAGATCCTTCATCTGCGCTTATGGACTCCCTCTTCAATTCCAACCATCAATGGATTTAACTTTAGGACAATCAAAACTTACTGGGGAGAAATAAGATCTAACATTGGAAAAATAATGGGATTTGACATAGAACAAACATTCATTTCTTTGCACTTGGGTGAAATACCTGATAACTTAACTAATAGAGAAAAGTACCTCTTGAAGGTCCTACTGGCAGCCAGTAAAAGGCTGTCACTAGGAAATGGCTACAAAAAGACCCTCCCACAGTGACACAATGGATAGACATTGTAGAAGAAATAAACCACATTGAGCGTATGACCTTTGCTTTAAGAACACTAGAGAGAGTTCAAGAATACTGGGAAAAATGGGTTTCGTACGTGAAAAAGGTCTCAAAGATGTCAATGTAACTAATATGATGAAGGTATGACGTGCACTATAACTGCCAGATCTTTTTTGTTGTTCTTTTATTTGACTTTATTGGTACTTTCTTTGTGTTCCTCAATAAAAACAAAGTATTAAAAAAATATATATATATATATATATATATATATATACAGTGCCTTGCGAAAGTATTCGGCCCCCTTGAACTTTGCGACCTTTTGCCACATTTCAGGCTTCAAACATAAAGATATAAAACTGTATTTTTTGGTGAAGAATCAACAACAAGTGGGACACAATCATGAAGTGGAACGACATTTATTGGATATTTCAAACCTTTTTAACAAATCAAAAACTGAAAAATTGGACGTGCAAAATTATTCAGTCCCCTTAAGTTAATACTTTGTAGTGCCACCTTTTGCTGCGATTACAGCTGTAAGTCGCTTGGGGTATGTCTCTATCAGTTTTGCACATCGAGAGACTGAATTTTTTCCCATTCCTCCTTGCAAAACAGCTCGAGCTCAGTGAGGTTGGATGGAGAGCATTTGTGAACAGCAGTTTTCAGTTCTTTCCACAGATTCTCGATTGATTCAGGTCTGGACTTTGACTTGGCCATTCTAACACCTGGATATGTTTATTTTTGAACCATTCCGTTCTAGATTTTGCTTTATGTTTTGGATCATTGTCTTGTTGGAAGACAAATCTCCGTCCCAGTCTCAGGTCTTTTGCAGACTCCATCAGGTTTTCTTCCAGAATGGTCCTGTATTTGGCTCCATCCATCTTCCCATCAATTTTAACCATCTTCCCTGTCCCTGCTGAAGAAAAGCAGGCCCAAAACATGATGCTGCCACCACCATGTTTGACAGTGGGGATAGTGTGTTCAGGGTGATGAGCTGTGTTGCTTTTACGCCAAACATAACGTTTTTGCATTGTTGCCAAAAAGTTCAATTTTGGTTTCATCTGACCAGAGCACCTTCTTCCACATGTTTGGTGTGTCTCCCAGGTGGCTTGTGGCAAACTTTAAACAACACTTTTTATGGATATCTTTACGAAATGGCTTTCTTCCATAAAGGCCAGATTTGTGCAAAATACGACTGATTGTTGTCCTATGGACAGAGTCTCCCACCTCAGCTGTAGATCTCTGCAGTTCATCCAGAGTGATCATGGGCCTCTTGGCTGCATCTCTGATCAGTCTTCTCCTTGTATGAGCTGAAAGTTTAGAGGGACGGCCAGGTCTTGGTAGATTTGCAGTGGTCTGATACTCCTTCCATTTCAATATTATCGCTTGCACAGTGCTCCTTGGGATGTTTAAAGCTTGGGAAATCTTTTTGTATCCAAATCCGGCTTTAAACTTCTTCACAACAGTATCTCGGACCTGCCAGGTGTGTTCCTTGTTCTTCATGATGCTCTCTGCGCTTTTAACAGACCTCTGAGACTATCACAGTGCAGGTGCATTTATAAGGAGACTTGATTACACACAGGTGGATTGTATTTATCATCATTAGTCATTTAGGTCAACATTGGATCATTCAGAGATCCTCACTGAACTTCTGGAGAGAGTTTGCTGCACTGAAAGTAAAGGGGCTGAATAATTTTGCACGCCCAATTTTTCAGTTTTTGATTTGTTAAAAAAGTTTGAAATATCCAATAAATGTCGTTCCACTTCATGATTGTGTCCCACTTGTTGTTGATTCTTCACAAAAAAAATACAGTTTTATATCTTTATGTTTCAAGCCTGAAATGTGGCAAAAGGTCGCAAAGTTCAAGGGGGCCGAATACTTTTGCAAGGCACTGTATATAAAAAAAATCATCAATGGATTTCAAGTCCTGAGACTGTGATGGCTATTGAAAAATGTTGATTTTGTGGCCAATTATTTGTGGATTTTGATGTGTGCTTGGGGTTATTGTTTTGTTGGAAGATCCACTTGTGGCCAAGTTTCAGCCACCTGGCAGAGGCAACAAGGTTTTTAGTTCAAATGTGCTGGTACTGGGGAACGTTCATGATGCAGTTGACCTTAAAAAGGGCCCCTGGACCAGCGGAAGCAAAATAGGCTCTTAACATAAATTACCAACCACCCAACCACCCATATTTCACAGTTCTTTTCTTCATGCATTCTTATTTCAACACCAAACCCATCACTGGTGTGTGTGAAACCCACTACTGGTGTGCGTGGCCAAACGTCTCTATTTTCATGACATCTGACCAAAGCACAGGTTCCAATCCAAGTGTCAATGTCGTTTAGCCAACTCCAGGCGTTTACATTGGTTGGGCGGCATGAAAAAGAGCTCTTTGGCCATGCACTCCATTAGTAGGTTTGGAAGTACCATTTATACATCCTCTTTCCATGACAGACTGACCAGGTGAATACAGGTGAAAGCTATGATCCCGTATTGATTATTACCTGTTAAATCCACTTCAATCAGTGTAGATGAAGGGTAGGAGACAGGATAAACAAGGATTTTTAAGGCTTAAGACAATTGAGACATGGATTGTGTATGTGTGCCATTCAGAGGGTGAATGGGCACCGGTTTGAATGTGTCAAGAACTGCAACACTGCTGGGTTTTTCATGCTGTTTACCATGTGTTCCATCCAAAGGACATCCAGCCAACGGCAGGCCAATATTGGAAAACAGGTCATTGATGAAAGAAGATAAAGGAGGCTGATACGAATTGTGCAGAGCAACAGACGGGTTACAGTTAGTCAACAATACTGGTGCCCAAAGACCCATAAAAGAATGCAAAACTCGTCGTACAATGACACGAATGGGGTATGGCAGCCAATTACCTTAAATACTTCTTTCAACAAAAAAATCAACTGCTATTGCAGTAGGTTAAGGAACGAAAACACTGGAGAATAGGGAAAACATTGCCTGGTCTGATGCATTCTGGTTCCTGCTGTTTCACGCTAATGGGAGGACTAGGGTATGGAGAAAACTACATGAGAACATGCAACCATTATGACCTCGAGCCTGCCTGCCATTCTGTACCTGCCAGACTCTGCCCTGGATTACGAACCTCTGCTGCCTTTGACATGTCTTTTGATTGCCCCCTGTTTGGGTCAATAAACATCTGTGACTCTAGCTGTCTGCATTTGGGTCTTATCCTGAGTTCTGATAGTAAGGGATATTTGACCAAGAAGGAGAATGATGGAGTGCTGCGTCAGATAACCTGGCCTCCACCATCACCCGACTTCAACCCAATTGAGATGGTTTGGGATGAGTTGGAACGCAGAGTGAAGGAAAAGCAGCCAAACAAGTGCTCAGCATATGTGGGAACTCCTTCAAGACTGTTGGAAAAGCATTCCTCATGAACTGGTTGAGAGAATGCCAAGAGTGTGCAAAGCTGTCACCAAGGAAAAGGGTGGCTACTTTGAAGAATCTCAAATATAAAATATATTTTGATTTGTTTAAGACTTGTTGAGTGTAGGGGGCAGTATTTTGATGTTTGGATGAAAAACGTACCCAAATGAAACTGCCTATTTCTCAGGCCCAGAATATAGAATATGCATTTAATTGTCAGATTAGGATAGAAAACACTCTAAAGTTTCCAAAACGGTCAAAATATTGTCTGTGAGTATAACAGAACTGATATCGCAGGCGAAAACCCAAGGAAAATCCACCAGGAAGTGCTGTTTTTCCTGAAAGCTCTCTGTTCCATTGCATGCCTTCCCTCCATTTAAAGGGATATCAACCAGATTCCTTTTCCTATGGCTTCCACATGAAGTGAACAGTCTTTAGACATAGTTTCAGGCTTTTATTCTGAAAAATTGGCGAAAAAGATCACATCGCGTCAGTGGATGGCTGGGTGCCAGCAGCATTTTGCATGCGCTAACAGAGTGGAGCAGACATTTTCTCTCTCTCTCCTATGGAGAGCTATGGTCTGGTTGAAATATTATCGATTATATATTGTAAAAACAACCTGAGGATTTGATTATAAAAAACGTTTGACATGTTTCTACGAACTTTACGGATACTATTTGGAATTTTCATCTGCCCCTTCATGACCGTGGAATTCTGAACATAAAGTGCCAAACAAATGGAGGGATTTTGGATATAAAAATAATCTTTATGGAACAAAAGGAACATTTATTGTGTAAATGGGAGTCTCGTGAGTGCAAACATTCAAAGATCATCAAAGGTAAGTGATTCATTTTATTGCTTTTCTGACTTTCGGGACTAATCTATTTTGCTGCTAGCTGTTTGTACTGTTTTGTCTGCTGAGAGAGATGTCCTTACATGAACACTTGGTTTGCTTTCGCCAAAAATCTTTTTTGAAATCTGACATGCCAGGTTGATTAACAACAAGCTAAGCTGGGTTTGCTATATTGCACTTGTGATTTCATGAAAATTAAATATTTTAAGTAATTTAATTTGAATTTGGCGCTCTGCAATTCAGCGGATGTTGACGGAAATTATCCCACTAAAGGGATGGGTGCATCAAGAAGTTAACACTTTTTGGTTACGACATGATTCCATGTGTTATTTCATAGTTCTGATGTCACTACAATGTAGAAAATAGTAAAAATATAGAAAATCTCTGGAATGAGCAGGTGTGTCCAATCTTTTGACTGGAACTGTACATTAAAAACATATTTGATGAAAAATATAATTTGGCCTTACTGCTATAAGCCTATAGAAACACATTGAATAATAGATTCATGCATCGAAAAACAGAAAATGAATCAAAAGGAAGTATGATTTGAAGTGTCTTTCCTATATCTTAGAGGTATAAGATGCTACAATTATACATACAGTTGAAGTCGGAAGTTTACAAATTTAAACTTAGTTTTCCACAATTCCGGAAATTTAATCCTAAAAAGATTCCCTGTCTTAGGTCAGTTAGGATAAGCACTTTATTTTAAGAATGTGTCATGTCAGAATAATATTAGAGGGAATGATTTATTTCAGCTTTTATTTCTTTCATCAAATTCCCAGTGGGTCAGAAGTCTACATACACTCAAATTGTATTTGGTAGCATTTCCTTTAAATTGTTTAACTTCTGTCAAACGTTTCGGGTAGCCTTCCACAAGCTTCCCACAATAAGTTAGGTGAATTTTGGTCCATTTCTCCTGACAGAGCTGGTGTAACTGAATCAGGTTTGAAGGCCTCCTTGCTTGCACATGCTTTTTCAGTTCTGCCATCACATTTTCTATGGGATTGAGGTCAAGGCTTTGTGATGGCCACTCCAATACCTTGACTTTGTTCTCCTTAAGCCATTTTGCCACAACTTTGGAAGTATGCTTGGGGTCATTTTCCATTTGGAAGACCTATTTGCGACCAAGCTTTTACTTCCTGACTGATGTCTTGAGATGTTGTTTCATTATATCCACCTAATTTTCCTCTCTCATGATGCCATCTACTTTGTGAAGTGCACCCCCACAACATGATGCTGAAACCCCCGTGCTTCACGGTTGGGATGGTGTTCTTTGGCTTGCAAGCCTCACCCTTTTTCCTCCAAACATAACAATGGTCATTATGGCCAAACAGTTATATTTTTGTTTCATCAGACCAGAGGACATTTCTCCAAAAAGTACGATCTTTGTCCCCATGTGCAGTTGCAAACCGTAGTCTGGCTTTTTTATGGCGGTTTTGGAGCAGTGGCTTCTTCCTTGCTGAGTGGCCTTTCAGGTTATGTCGATATAGGACTCGTTTTACTCTGGATATAGATACTTTAACACCTGTTTCCACCAGTATCTTCATGGGATCCTTTGCTGTTGTTCTGGGATTGATTTGCACATTTCGCACCAAAGTATGTTAATCTCTAGGAGACAGAACATGCATGGTCCCATGGTGTTTATACTTGCAAACTTTTGTTTGTACAGATGAACGTGGTACCTTCAGGCGTTTGGAAATTGCTCCCAAGAATGAACCAGACTTGAGGTCTAATCAAATCAAATCACATTTTATTTGTCACATACACATGGTTAGCAGATGTTAATGCGAGTGTAGCGAAATGCTTGTGCTTCTAGTTCCGACAATGCAGTAATAACCAACAAGTAATCTAGCTAACAATTCCAAAACTACTACCTTATAGACACAAGTGTAAGGGGATAAAGAATATGTACATAAAGATATATGAATGAGTGATGGTACAGAGCGGCATAGGCAAGATACAGTAGATGGTATTGAGTACAGTATATACATATGAGATGAGTATGTAAACAAAGTGGCATAGTTAAAGTGGCTAGTGATACATGTATTACATAAAGATGCAGTAGATGATATAGAGTACAGTATATACGTATACATATGAGATGAATAATGTAGGGTATGTAAACATTATATTAGGTAGCATTGTTTAAAGTGGCTAGTGATATATTTTACATAATTTCCCATCAATTCCCATTATGAAAGTGGCTGGAGTTGAGTCAGTGTGTTGGCAGCAGCCACTCAATGTTAGTGGTGGCTGTTTAACAGTCTGATGGCCTTGAGATAGAAGCTGTTTTTCAGTCTCTCGGTCCCAGCTTTGATGCACCTGTACTGACCTCGCCTTCTGGATGATAGCGGGGTGAACAGGCAGTGGCTCGGGTGGTTGTTGTCCTTGATGATCTTTATGGCCTTCCTGTGACATTGGGTGGTGTAGGTGTCCTGGAGGGCAGGTAGTTTGCCCCCGGTGATGCGTTGTGCAGACCTCACTACCCTCTGGAGAGCCTTACGGTTGTGGGCGGAGCAGATGCCGTACCAGGCGGTGATACAGCCCGACAGGATGCTCTCGATTGTGCATCTGTAGAAGTTTGTGAGTGCTTTTGGTGACAAGCCGAATTTCTTCAGCCTCCTGAGGTTGAAGAGGCGCTGCTGCGCCTTCTTCACGATGCTGTCTGTGTGGGTGGACCAATTAATTTTGTCTGTGATGTGTACGCCGAGGAACTTAAAACTTACTACCCTCTCCACTACTGTTCCATCGATGTGGATAGGGGGGTGTTTCCTCAAGTCCACAATCATCTCCTTAGTTTGTTGACGTTGAGTGTGAGGTTATTTTCTGGACACCACACTCCGAGGGCCCTCACCTCCTCCATGTAGGCCGTCTCGTCGTTGTTGGTAATCAAGCCTACCACTGTTGTGTCGTCCGCAAACTTGATGATTGAGTTGGAGGCGTGCGTGGCCACGCAGTCGTGGGTGAACAGGGAGTACAGGAGAGGGCTCAGAACGCACCCTTGTGGGGCCCCAGTGTTGAGGATCAGCGGGGAGGAGATGTTGTTGCCTACCCTCACCACCTGGGGGCGGCCCGTCAGGAAGTCCAGTACCCAGTTGCACAGGGCGGGGTCGAGACCCAGGGTCTCGAGCTTGAAGGGCACTATGGTGTTAAATGCCGAGCTGTAGTCGATGAACAGCATTCTCACATAGGTATTCCTCTTGTCCAGATGGGTTAGGGCAGTGTGCAGTGTGGTTGAGATTGCATCGTCTGTGGACCTATTTGGGCGGTAAGCAAATTGGAGTGGGTCTAGGGTGTCAGGTAGGGTGGAGGTGATATGGTCCTTGACTAGTCTCTCAAAGCACTTCATGATGACGGAAGTGAGTGCTACGGGGCGGTAGTCGTTTAGCTCAGTTACCTTAGCATTCTTGGGAACAGGAACAATGGTGGCCCTCTTGAAGCATGTGGGAACAACAGACTGGGATAGGGATTGATTGAATATGTCCGTAAACACACCAGCCAGCTGGTCTGCGCATGCTCTGAGGGCGCGGCTGGGGATGCCGTCTGGGCCTGCAGCCTTGCGAGGGTTGACACGTTTAAATGTTTTCCTCACGTCGGCTGCAGTGAAGGAGAGTCCGCAATTTTTTCCTGAGGTCTTGCCTGTTTTCTTTGGATTTTCCCATTATGTCAAGCAAAGAGGTACTGAGTTTGAAGGTAGGCTTTGAAATACATCCACAGGTACACCTCCAATGGACTCAAATGATGACAATTACCCTATCCGTAGCTTCTAAAGCCATGACATCATTTTCTGGAATTTTCCAAGATGTTTAGAGGCACAATCAACTTAGTGTATGTAAACTTCTGATTGTGATTGAGTGGTTGAGTGGTTGAAAATGAGCTTTAATGACTCCAACCTAAGTGTATGTAAACTTCTGGCATTAAATGTCAGGAATTGTGAAAAACGCAATGTGATAAATGTACATGGCTGAGGTGTATGTAAACCTCCGAATTCAACTGTACCTGTTTATCGTTGTATTATCCGTAAAATTTTTACATGGAAATGCCCTATTCACTTACATTCATTCTTCATCCTGGTACCAGTTTACCTTCAGTTTACCTAGTCCTGTGACACTTTTGGGGCAAAACATAAATATTAGTTTGTAGCCCAAGCCATTCAGACGTTTTCATGAGAAGACTGATTTTTGGGATGTCTCCTGGTCTGACAAACTTTAGCTGTAGCTCTTCCACCTTCCACCGCAGATACGGAAGGTCGACATCGGCGGATGTGCTGGATTGAGAAGTAGCCCATGCAGATATCTCTAGCTTAAACAGACAAATTTTGATGGGGATTTTTGTATTATTATTATTGTATTATTATGCTAATTCGACATAGACCCTAGTGGGTCTCCAATCTCAGCTTTGCCTCAGAGACTTTGATGGAGAGCAGAATAACGACACCTCGTTCCGCTTTCGGTCCTCCCAAAAATGAGAGAGGGAGGAGGAGGGAAAAGGACAGATGAAGAACATTGCAGATAATAACCTCCTCTCTGTCACCCCCTGCCTCAACATTCCCCCCAAGCTCTCCCTTTCTGTCTCTTTCTACCCTTTTCCTTATCTCCCTCTCTCCCTTGCTGTATTTGACGTGGGCCGTTGTGAATCCCTCAAAGCCCAGGCAGAGGCAGGCGTTCAAGTGCTGTCTGTAATTGCCTCAGTCTAGACACTGTCTGGTATTGGGAGGAACAGACACGCACACAGAGAGAGGAGGAGAAGGAGAGAGGAGGGGAGAGAGTCAATGGGTGGGGTGTGATAGAGAGGGGTAGTGGGGGGTTGGGGTCTAAACTTCTTCCAATTAAGAAGTAAATAAGTAATTGAAAAGATTTGTTTTCCTGTAAGATTCAATGGGACTAGTTTTAAGTATAGGATTGTTGCTCAGGAGGAATTGTAGGTCATCCACTCTTGTGCTTTGAATTTATCTTCACCCACAGAGCATCACTACTAACCCAGCCAATGAAATAGACACAGCTTCACACCTGTCAAATAAAATCTAATTTTATTAGTCACATGCGCCGAATACAACAGTGAAATACTGACTTACGAGCCCCTAACCAACAATGCAGTTTAAAAAGAAAATATGAATAAGAATAAGAAATACAAGTAACAAGTAATTAAAGAGCAGCAGTAAAACAACAATAGCGAGACTATATACAGGGGGGTACCGGTACGGAGTCAATGTGCAGGGCACCAGTTAGTTGAGGTAATATGTAAATGGAGGTAGAGTTATTAAAATGACTATGCATAGATGATAACAACAGAGAGCAGCAGCAGTATTAAGGGGGGGGGTTCAATGCAAATAGTCTGGATAGCCATTTGATTAGATGTTCAGGAGACTTATGGCTTGGGGTAGAAACTGTTTAGAAGCTTCTTGGACCTAGACTTGGCACTCCGGTACCACTTGCCATGCAGTAGCAGAGAGAACAGTCTATGACAAGGGTGGCTGGAGTCTTAGACAATTGCTAGGGCCTTCCTCACCGCCTGGTATAGAGGTCTGGATGACAGGAAGCTTTGCCCCAGTGATGTACTGGGCTGTACACACTACCCTCTGTAGTGCCTTGCGGTCGGAAGCCGAGCCATTGCCATACCATACCGTCAGGATGCTCTCGATGTGGCGTTACAACCTTTTGAGGATCTGAGGACCAATGCCAAATCTTTTCAGTCTCCTTAGGGGGAATAGGTTTTTTCATGCCCTCTTCACAACTCTTGGTGTGCTTGGACCATGATATTTTGTTGGTGATGTGGACACCAAGGAACTTGAAGCTCTCAACCTGTTCCAGTAAAGCCCCGTCGATGAGAATGGGGGCGTACTCGGTCCTCTATTTCCTGTAGGCCACAATCATCTCCTTTGTCTTGATCACGTTGAGGGAGAGGTTGTGTCCTGGCACCACATGGCCAGGTATCTGACCTCCTCCCTATAGGCTGTCGTGTGTGTGTGTGTGTGTGTGTGTGTGTGTGTGTGTGTGTGTGTGTGTGTACACTCTGATTGGTTAAGGCCTTTCTCTCAGCAGTGGAGGGTGCTCAAATTGACATGAAATGTATTCTGGTAGAGTAATTGTGCCCTCTTCAGATATCCTCTACATACCCCCACCCACCCCCCAAAATGAGAACTCACCTCAGGAACGAAAATAACAAATCACTGTAGTGGGAAGAGTTTTACAATGTGATGGAAATCACAACAACAACTTGAAAGGTTACCCTGCTGTCTTAAATGTACAGTATAACTGAAGCCAACTCAGTGGATTAGTAACAATAAATAAGCATACCATATTATCTACCATAGCTATAGCTGGGATTCCTTGACCATTTAACAGTTACATCTCCAAGAAGTCAGACCTTGTAATATTCAGTTCCCAAGAAAGGTTTACCCTAAGGATCCTCTCTAGGGACATTCACACACATCTTAGTGGTGAGATCATTTGAGAAAGTGCCTCAGGTGCTAGATTAACCACTCATCAGTCTAGACACAATAACCCATAATGACAAAGCAAAAAACAGGTTTTTAGAAATGTTTTGCAAATTTATATTTGGAAAAACCTGAAATAATCCATTTACATAAGTATTCAGACCATTTACTCAGTACTTTGTTGAAGCACCATTGGCAGCGATTACAGCCTCGAGTCTTCTTGTGTATGATGCAAAATTTCTCCCATTCTTTTTATTTTACCTTTATTTAACTAGGCAAGTCAGTTAAGAACAAATTCTTATTTTCAATGACGGCCTAGGAACAGTGGGTTAACTGCCTGTTCAGGGGCAGAACGACAGATTTGTACCTTGTCAGCTCGGGGGTTTGAACTTTCAACCTTCCGGTTACTAGTCCAACGCTCTAACCACTAGGCTACACTGCCGCCCCGTTGAGGGAAAAACAAATGAGTTTCATTCCAAAATGCTTTATATCCATTTTCAGGTTGGATGGGGAAGTTGCTGTACAGCAATTTTCAGGTGTCTCCAGAGATGTTCGATTGGGTTCAAGTCCGGGCTCTGGCTGGGCACTTCAAAGACATTCAGAGACTTGTCCCGAAGCCACTCTGTGTTGTCTTGGCTGTGTGCTTAGGGTCATTGTCCTGGTGGAAAGTAAACCTTCACCCCAGTCTGAGGTCCTGAGTGCTCTGAAGCAGGTTTTCATCAAGGATTGCACATTGACTCTGTACCAGTGCCCCCTGTATATACAGTTGAAGTCGGAAGTTAACATACATTTAGGTTGGAGTCATTAAAACTTGTTTTTCAACCACTCCACAAATTTCTTGTTAACAAAAAATAATTTTGGCAAGTCGGTTAGGACATCTACTTTGTACAAGACACGAGTAATTTTTCCAACAATTGTTTACAGACAGATTATTTCACTTATAATTCACTGTATCACAATTCCAGTGGGTCAGAAGTTTACATACACTAAGTTGATTGCCTAAATTGACAGCTTGGAAAATTTCAGAATATAATGTCATGGATTTAGAAACTTGTGATAGGTTAATTGACAACATTTGAGTCAATTGGAGGTGTACCTGTGGATGTATTTCAAGGCCTACCTTCAAATTCAGTGCCTCTTTGCTTGACATCATAGGAAAATCAAAAGAAATCAGCCAAGATCTCAGAAAATAATTGCAGACCTCCACAAGTCTGGTTCATCCTTGGGAGCAATTTCCAAATGCCTGAAGGTACCACGTTCATCTGTACAAACAATAGTATGCAAGTATAAACACCATGGGACCACGCAGCTGTCATACCGCTCAGGAAGGAGACGAGTTCTGTCTCCTAGAGGTGCGAAAAGTGCGAATCAATCCCAGAACAACATTACAGGACCTTGTGAAGATGCTGGAGGAAAAAGGTACAAAAGTATCTATATCCACAGTAAAACGAGTCCTATATTGACATAACCTGAATGGCCGCTCAGCAAGGAAGAAGCCACTGCGCCAAAACTGCCAAATAAAGCCAGACTATGGTTTGCAACTGCACATGGGGACAAAGATTGTACTTTTTGGAGAAATGTCCTCTGGTCTGATGAAACAAAAATAGAACTGTTTGGCCATAATGACCATTGTTATGTTTGGAGGAAAAAGGGGGAAGGCTGCAAGCCGAAGATCACCATCCCAACCGTGAAGCATGGGGGTGGCAGCATCATGTTGTGGGGGTACTTTGCTGCAGGAGGGACTGGTGCACTTCACAAAATAGATGGCATCATGAGGATGGAAAATGATGTGGATATATTGAAGCAACATCTCAAGACATCAGTCAGGAAGTTAAAGCTTGGTGGCAAATAGATCTTCCAAATGGACAATGATCCCAAGCATACTTCCAAAGTTGTGGCAAAAAGGCTTAAGGACAACAAAGTCAAGGTATTGGAGTGGCCATCACGAAGCCCTGACCTCAATCCTATAGAACATTTGTGGGCAGAACTGAAAAAGCGTGTGAAAATGCTTGTGCGAGCAAGGAGGCCTACAAACCTGACTCAGTTACACCAGCTCTTTCAGGAGAAATGGGCCAAAATTCACCCAACTTGTTGTGGGAAGCTTGTGGAAGGCTACCCAAAACGTTTGACCCAAGTTAAACAATTTAAAGGCAATTCTACCAAATACAAATTGAGTGTATGTAAACTTCTGACCCACTGGTAATGTGATGAAAGAAATAAAAGCTGAAATAAATCATTCTCTCAACTATTATTCTGATATTTCACATTCTTAAAATAACGTGCTGATCCTAACTGACCTAAGACAGGGAATTTTTACCAAGATTAAATGTCAGGAATTGTGAAAAACTGAGTTTAAATGTATTTTGCTAAGGTGTATGTAAACTTACGACTTCAACTGTAGCCTTGCTATTGTTATTTTACTGCTGCACTTCAATGATTTATTACTTTTAATTCTTATTTTTGGGGGTTATTTTTCTTAAAACAGCTTTTCACTGTAAGGTCTACACCTGTTGTAGTCAGCGCATGTGACAAATACAGTTTGATTTGAATAATCTCCGATGAATAATAGTCTCTGCCACTGAAAAACATCCCAAATGTGTGATGTTGCCACCACCATGCTTCCCCGTAAGGATGGTGTCAGGTTTGTTCCAGACATGACATTTTGCATTCAGGCAAAAGAGTTAAATCTTGGTTTCATCAGACCAGAGAATCTTGTCTGAGATTCTTCAGGTGATGTTTTGGCAAACTCCAAGCAGGCTGTCATGTGTCTTTTACTGAGGAGTGGCTTCCGTCTGGTCACTCTACCATTAAGGGCTGACTGGTGGAGTGCTGCAGAGATGGTTGTCCTTCTGGAAGATTCTCCCATGTCCCCACAGGATCTCTAGAGCCCTGTCAGAGTGACCGTCTGGTTCTTGGTCATCTGCCTGACCAAGGCCCTTCTCCCCCGATTGCTCAGTTTGGTTGGGCGGCCATTTCTAGGAAGAGAATTGGTGGTTCCAAACTTTAAGAATGATGGAGGCCACTGTGTTCTTGGGGACCTTCAATGCTGCAGAAATGTTTTGGTACCCTTCCCCAGATCTGTGCCTCGACACAATTCTGAGCTCTAGGGACAATTTCTTCGACTTCATGGCTTGGTTTTTGCTCTGACATGCACTGTCAACTGTGGGACCTTATATAGACAGGTGTGTGCCTTTTCAAATCTTTACCACAGGTGGACTCCAATCAAGTTGTAGAAACATCTCAAAGATGCTGAATGGAAACAGGATGCACCTGAGATCAATTTCGAGTCTCATAGCAAAGGGTCTGAATACTAAATAAGGTTTCTCTGTTTTGTATTCACTCAACCCAACACTGGTAGATAGAGAAAGATTTGTTTTGCGGTGGAGGTGTATTTGTATATGAACCACAACAGAACCGCCCTTCCACACACACACACACACACACACACACACACACACACACACACACACACACTCTCTCACACACACACACACACACCTTTCTCTCTATCTGCCTTGGTGCATTGCACACATCCATCCGCCGTGATTCAAATAAACCTTTTCTGTCCCAGAGCTAGTCTCCCACAAAACCTTTTAATTTCACACAGACAGAGAGAGACAGAGAGGGGGGAGGTGGAAAGGAAGGGAAAAGAAACAAGGGACGGGGTGAAGGCATTACAGAGGAGGGAGGGAGAGGTAAAGGGGGGTTAGACAGCATTGTAATGATGGAGCGCAACTCGATACTCTTGCATGCTGAATATTCCCCTGGAGGTCTTTTTCCATTACCGGAGCACAGCAGAATGGTGGAGTTGTTTGGTTGAGCTCTCTCTCTCTCCCTGTCAATCCCCCTCTTCCCTATGGCCCCCTCTCCCTCCTCTCTATCTCAACCCTCACTCTTCCCTGTCCCTCCTCCCCTTCCCTCTCTCTCTCTCTCCCCTCGCTCTGTGTTTTTCCATAGGCACATTTAGCAAATGTAACCTTTCGTGAGGCCCCTCCCCTCCAGGAAGTTGGCTGGCCCTTTTGCTGCCAGGAAATATGAAAAACTGGCAGGCTGACCATTTAATCTGCAAACACAGAGAGTGAGGGAGGGCAAGAGGATGGGTGGAGGGAGAGAGGGAAGGAGGGAGGACAGAGTGGAGGTGAGGTGGAGGAGAAGGAAATGTTGCAGCCGTACTCGCCAGCAGAAAGAGAGAGAAGGGAAAAATGGAGAGGAGAGAAAGAGAGCGAGGAGAATTTAACTTGCAAAAAATAGCCACATCATTTACTGCAGATAATTCATACGTGGAGGTTCTCGTGGGGGCATCGACTGCAGTGGGCACAGCACACGCACGCACATGCACGCACGCACGCACGCACGCACACACACACACACACACCCCCACACACACACTCAAGCTACTGCTGTTACTGACACGGTTTGGTTAGCTAGAGTGGCAACTATAGCCCAGAGTCCTTTGCTACAGCAGGCAAGGACTCGATTATACAACTGTCCACGTGATCCCCTCACTACAAGAACACAACTCCTTGTCACCACCAAGTACACAGAGGCTTACTGTGTTAGGGATCATGGTGTTAGAACATAGCTAATGTATTCATACCGGTTGAAATATTCCACCTTTTGTTGTGTTACAGCGTGAATTCAAAATCGATGAAAAATATGTTTTTCTCACCCAACTACACACAATACCTCAAAACGACAAAGTGAAAACATGTTTTTAGAATTGTTTGCAAATGTATTGAAAATAATATAAGTATTCACACCCCTGAGTCAAAACTTTGATTACAGCTGTGAGTCTTTTTGGGTAAGTATCTAAGAGCTTTTCACACCTGGATTGTACAATATTTGCCCATTAATCTTTTAAAAATGTTTCAAGCTCTGTCAAGTTGATTGTTGATCATTGCTAGACAGCCATTTTCAAGTCTTGCCATAGGCGATTTAAGTGAAAACTGTAACTCGGCAACACAGGCACATTCAATCATCTTGGTAAGCAATTCCAGTGTAGATTTGACCTTGGGTTTTAGGTTACTGTCCTACTGAAAGGTGAATTTGTCTCCCAGTGTCTTCTGGAAAGTAGACACTGGGTTTTTCTCTAGGGTTTGGCCTGTGCTTAGCTCTATTCTATTTATTTTTATCCTGAAAAACTCCCTAGTCCTTTCCGATGACAAGCATACACATAACATGATGCAGCCACCACCATGTTTGAAAATATAAAGAGTGGTACTCAGTGATGTGATGTGTTGTATTTGCCCCCAACATAACACTTTGTATTCAGGACAAAACATTTTTTGCAGTATTACTTACGTTTCTTGTTGTACAGGCTTCCTTCTTTTCACTCTGTCATTTGTTATTATTGTGGAGTAATTACAACATTGTTGTCCAATCCTGAGTTCTCATATTACAATAATTAAACTATGTAACTGTTTTAAAATCACAATTTTCTCATCCATCTACCAATAGGTGCTCTTTTTTGCAAGACATTGAAAAAATACCCTTGTCTTTGTGGTTGAATCGGTGCTTGAAATTCACAATTCGATTGAGGGACCTTACAGATAATTGTATGTGTGGGGTACGGGGATGAGGTCATCATTAAAACATTATGTTAGCCACTATTATTTAACATGGAATGAGTCCATGCATATTTACTCCTGAAGATATTTAGGCTTGCCATAACAATATTTGCCCATTAACTCTGAAATCGTAAGGTCAGACATTAACTCCGAATGGCTAAGGCAAGGGTTAAGGTTTGGGATAGGTTTAAAACAAAAATCTCAAAATCAAAATTCCATTGCTGGATTCAAACTTGCAACCTTCGGAATCAGAGGCAGATGCTTAAGGCCATCCGCCATCCCCGTCCACAATGTCCTAGCAAAACCGGAATCTACTTGAAGGTAACAGCGCTCACTGATGCCTGTAGTGTCCGGTTTCCACGTCATTTCCCGACATCCTCAGACATGGATGGACATCGAATACTGACGTGTATCACGTGTGTCTCTTTGTCTGTGTGTGTTTATGATTGTTAATGAATGTGTGTGTGTGTGTGTGTGTGTCCTGTGTGTTCTTTTTTATAACCTTCCAGATATTTTTCCAGAGTGTTTCAATGTTTCCCACCCCACAGACATTCTCAAACGTCGGTGGCTCCTGACTCCTCAAAGTCATTGGACCTTTTTCCAGGTCAGGGCAGCTGCCTCAGACAAACCCCCACCCTCTTCTCTCCTACACCCCCACAAATCCCCGAGGTTGTATTTCCTGGAGGCTCTTCCTGTACTTTAACATCCATTATGACGCACTTCCTGCCAGTTGCCAAGTAATGGGTGGAAAACACAGATGAGTGAGCAAAGGGATGGACTCTTCAGGGAGGAGGTGGAGAACAAAGGATAACAAGGAGGGGGAGGAGGTGTGGTGACGGTTGTGGTGTTTTTATTGGCACACTTTCACAGATTGTTCTGGGGCTTTGTAGCAGCAAAAGCCTTTGAATTGATTAACAATAGGCAACAACATTGAGACCATACCTGGTCATTCACCAACAAAACCCTGGTTTCCTGCTGAACTCTGAATCTTTAGTCATGTGGTCATGTGGTTTGGTAAGAAGAATGTCCCTCTTCCCACAGGTGCTATTACTACCTCTGAGGGTTTAGAGCTTGAGGTAGTCAACTCATACAAGTACTTGGGAGTATGGCTAGACGTGAACTGTCCTTCTCTCAGCACATATCAAAGCTGCAGGCTAAAGTTAACAACTTCTTATGGCTGCAGGGGCAGTATTGAGTAGCTTGGATGAAAAGGTGCCCATTGTAAATGGCCAGCTCCTCAGTCTCAGTTGCTAATATATGCATATTATTATTAGTATTGGATAGAAAACACTCTAAAGTTTCCAAAACTGTCAAAACATTGTCTGTGAGTATAACAGAACTGATATTGCAGGTGAAACCCTGAGGAAAATCAAAACAGGAAGTGGCTTCTATTTTGAAAACTCCATGTTCCATAGCCTCCCTCTGCTCCATTTAAAGGGATATCAACCAGATTCCTTTTCCCATCGCTTCCTCAATGTGTCAACAGTCTTCAGACATAGTTTCAGGCTTTTATTTTGAAAAATGAGCCAGAAAGATAACATTGCGTCAAGTGGTCACATGACTTTTGCTCGCACAACAGAGTTTGGACAGCTATTGCTTTTCCCTCTCCTACTGTGAAAGACATATGCGGTTGATATGTATAATCAATTATATGTTTGAAAAACAACCTGAGGATTGATTATAAAAAAAACTTTTGACATGTTTCTGTGGACATTATGGAAACTATTTGGAATTTGTCCGCGTTGTCAGGACCACTCTTTCCTGTGGATTTCTGAACATAACGCGCCAAACAAACGGAGGTATTTTGGATATAAAAATAATCTTTATGGAACAAAAGGAACATTTGTTGTGTAACTGGGAGTCTCGTGAGTGAAAACATCCGAAGATCATCAAAGGTAAACGATTAATTTGATTGCTTCTCTGATTTTCGTGACCAAGCTACTTAATGCTAAGTGTAGATAATGTTTTGTCGTGTGATCGATAAACTTACACAAACGCTTGGATTGCTTCCGCTGTAAAGCATAAGTTCAAAATCTGACACGACAGGTGGATTAACAAAAGGCTAAGCTGTGTTTTCCTATATTGCACTTGTGATTTCATGAATATAAATATTTGTAGTAATATTCTTTGAATGTTTCGCTATGCTATTCAGCGGTTGTTGATGACACTTATCCCGTTAACGGGATTGCAGCCATAACAAGTTTGACTTGGTTTCCTCTATCGTAATCGCTCCTCTGTCACCCCAGCTGCCAAACTAACCTTGATTCAGATGACCGTACTACCCATGCTAGATTACAGAGACATGTGTGACTCACCTCTGCCTGAACAGTGTAACTCCTCCCCATTCTCTGTTCTCGTACTCATACAGCTCCTCCCGCCTTTATGTAACAGTTCTCCTTTTGAAAAGGGGACAGAGGTTTAAAGGTATGCACATATCAACCAATTAAACCCAACTGTTTAAAAAAAACTGTTGTTGTGATGTAGCACATATAGCTAGCTCACATCTGTGGATGTACTGAATCACTAGTAATTTTAAGCAAGCAGACATGTTCGTTTTGCTAATTAGTTCTGTGTTTTCCAACTGGAAAGTAGCTTGCTATCTTTGCTGAGTGGTAATTAATCAGCTATATTAGCTTGAAAGATGATAGCTAGCTATTGCTATTGCAAACTGCTTTGTGAATATGAACAAGAGGTAATTTAGTAACGTTTCCACCATCTCTGCATACCAGAGATGACCACCTTGACAGACACTGCTTGCTGGGCAATCATTGAGAAGCAGCAACCACCTGGAACCCTCCCACAATTTCAATTCACCAATCAAAGACAATGGTTTGTTGGAGTTCGGTGAGTTACAAAATGTCTGATGCACAGGACTGCTAGCAAACAACTTGCATGAATAAATTGAATAAATTCATTTTATGTCATTTCTGCTTGCACTAGCCAAGGTAGCCCGTAGAACAAAGGGTGCAATTCCGGACCTAGGGAGTTGCAGTGTGTATAGGTTTTTGTTCCAAACCCTGATCAAACCCAAAACTAAAAGCTATCTGGAGGACTGTAGTTGATTAGTTGAATCCGGTGTGTTAGAGCAGAACGGAAATAAAAACATGCGCACAATGCAGCCCTGTAGGGCCGGTATAAATGGCCCACTAATCAGAGCCTTTCTATAAAACTATGGAAATGACCGAGCCCAATTTCTTCCGGCTTGTGTCTTTCCCCAGTGGTCGGTGACCAGGTGCTGGGTTAGGGTTGGTCTGAACCGGGGGTCGTGGGTGAGGCTTGGGTGGGAGGTCCCTCTGTAGCACAGGAGGTTGGTGGCACCTTAGTTGGGAAGGACGGGCTCGTGGTAATGGCTGGAGCAGAATCATTGGAATGGTGTCAAATACATCAAACACATGGTTTCCATGTGTCTGATGCCATTCCATTTCCTCCGTTCCAGACATTATTATGAACCGTCCTCCCCTCAGCAACCCCATCTCCCCACACACACAAACCCCACCCCCGTTTTCTCTCACAAACACATACAAAGGGGTGGGGGGCTTGAGGGGGAGTCTTGCAGGGGGAGGGAAGGGGGTTGAAGGTCTAGAGGGAGGGGTGGGGGGGGTCTGGCTGCTATTTAAATTCCTGCTTTGTTCCCTTAACACCCCCTCTCCGAAACCCCCTCACCCGGTTGTCTACACCCTCCTTCCTAGCACTCTCTTTTCCCCTACTAGTCCCCGCTCCATCTTTCTCTGTTGGAGGAAAAGAGTAAGCCTGTGAGAAGAAAATACATAGAGCAGTGGAGGCTAGACAATGGGAGAGGGGGAGAGAAAGAGAGAGAGGTAAGTGGGAGGGAGGGAGAGGGGAAGAGGAGGAGGACAGCAGCAAGGTCTGAAGCTTCAACTTCCTGTCCATCTCCACAATGGGCCCTTTGTTCAGTTATTGGAATTCCTCTACCAGAGTCAGTAGAAGAAGAAGAAACCCCTAACTACAGATCCAGAGACATATATTTTTGTCATCTAAATGTTTTATGTTATGTCAGGCAATCTGAACCTCGATCTATGGTTAAGACTATGTGAGGCAACTGCTGGGCCCCCGCACCATGGCATTGTGGGACACATGGATGAACCAGGGGCTGGACAATACCTTTACCAACCTCTGCATATTTCTAATGTTTTCATTTTCAATGTAGTTTCTTCATTGGTGGGGGAGTTTTCCCTCATAATGTAAACCAATTTGAGCACTGAAACTCAATTTGCTATTGTACTACCTAAGTGAGTAATTGTTCAAACAATCAGAGGAGGGTATTACTGGTGGAGCTTGGGAAATGGAATGGTAAGGGAGACTTTGAAGCACCTATGCGATATGAGGGAGATTGTATGAATGTAAACACAGGTTTGGTCAAAGACTTGCTGTTCACACAATGATTGCCAGCTAGGTAGAGGCTGAGGCTTCTCTGAAGGGTCCCAAACCAAGTGCTGCAGCTCATGTGACTGGGGTTGGGAATTCCTCGTGGAAGGCTTAATACACACAGACACACACATGCTCTCTGTCTCACACACACCTAGATGAGAGGAATACCTACGAGAGAATGCTGTTCATTGACTAGCCCAGCGTTCAACACTATAATCCCCTCCAAGCTCGTCAAAGTTTGGGACCCTGGGACTGAACACCTCCCTCTGCAACTGGATCCTAGACTTCCTGACATGCTGACCCCAGGTGGTGAGGGTAGGCAACATGACTTTCACCATGCTCACCCTCAATGCAGGGCCCCCTCAGGGGTGTGTGCTTAGTCTCCTCCTGTACTACCTATTCAGCCACACATGACTCCAACACCATCATCAAATTTGCTGACGACACAACGATGGTAGACCTGATCAACGGCGATGATGAGACAGCCTAAAGGAGGAGGTCAGTGTCCTAGCAGCAGTGTGGTGCCAGGACAACAGTATCTCCCTCAACGTCAGTAAGACTACAGGAAACAGAGTGTGTGGGGGAGGGGATGTGTGTGTGTGTCACAGAAAGGCACAGTGAGGACAAAGACATAGAATTTGTGTGTGTGTGTGTGTGTGTGTGTGTGTGTGTGTGTGTGTGTGTGTGTGTGTGTGTGTGTGTGTGTGTGTGTGTGTGTGTGTGTGTGTGTGTGTGTGTGACAGAAAGGAACAGGGAGGACCAAAAAAGTGTTAAACAAATCAAAATATATTTTACTTTTGAGATTCTTCAAAGTATCCAACCTTTGCCTTGACAGCTTTGCACACGCTTGGTATTCTCTCAACCAGCTTCATTAAGTAGTCACCTGGAATGCATTTCAATTAACAGGTGTGCCTTGATAAAAGTTCATTTGTGGAATGTATTTCTTCTTAATGCATTTGAGCCAATCAGTTGTGTTGTGACAAGGTAGGGGGGTATACAGAAGATAGCCCTATTTGGTAAAAGACCAAGTCCATATTATGGCAAGAACAGCTCAAATAAGCAAAGAAAAACAACAGTCCATCATTACTTTAAGACACGAAGGTCAGTCAATGCAGAAAGTTTCAAGAACTTTGTTTCTTCAAGTGCAGTCGCAAAAACCATCAAGCGCTATATTGAAACAGGCTCTAATGAGGACCGCCACAGGAAAGGAAGACCTAGTTACCTCTCCAGCCAAAGAGAGGAGTCACAAAAAGCACAAATAGAGATAGAATTAATCACTAACCTTTGATGATCTTCATCAGATGACACTCATAGGACTTCATGTTACACAATACATGTATGTTTTGTTTGATAAAGTTCATATTTATATAAAACAATCTCAGTATACATTGGCACGTTATGTTCACTAGTTCCAAAAACATCCAGTTATATTGCAGAGCCACATCATTTTACAGAAATACTCATTATAGATGTCGATAAATACAATTGTTAGACATGGAAATATAGATATACCTCTCCTTAATGCAACCGCTGTGTCAGATTTTTAAAAAAAACTTTACGGAAAAAGCAAACCATGCAATAATCTGAGACAGCGCTCAGAAAATGAAAGAAAAACTTCCGCCATGTTGGAGTCAACAGAAATCAGAAATAACATTATAAATATTCCCTTACCTTTGACAATCTTCATCAGAATGCACTCCCCGGAATCCTAGTTCCACAATAAATGCTTGATTTGTTCAATAATGTCCATGATTTATGTCCAAGTAGCTACTTTTGTTAGCGCGTTTAGTACACAAATCCAAACGCTCGCGCAGGTCCAGCCAAACGTCGGACGAAAACTTCAAAAAGGTATATTACAGGTCGAAGAAACTTGTCAAACTATGTATAGAATCAATCTTTAGGATGGTGTTATCATAAATCTTCAATAATGTTCCAACCGGAGAATTCCTATGTCTGTAGAGAAGCAATGGAATGCAGGTTGCTATCATGTGAAATGCATGACCAGGACCTGGCTCTCTGCCAGGCCACTGACTTAAACATTTCCCATCCGGCTCCACAACACAGAAGAAGCCTCATTCAAGTTTCTAAAGACAGTTGACATCTAGTGGAAGCCCTAGGAAGTGCAACATGATCAATATCCCACTGTGTATTCAATAGGGGCTGAAAATCGACCAACCTCAGATTTCCCACTTCCTGTTTGGACTTCTCAGGTTTTTGCCTGCCATATGAGTTCTGTTATACTTACAGACAACATTCAAACAGTTTTAGAATCTTCAGAGTGTTTTCTATCCAATACTAGTAATAATATGCATATATTAGCAACTGGGATTGAGGAGCAGGCCGTTTACTCTGGGCACCTCTTGGCACCTTTCATCCAAGCTACTCAATATGGCCCCTGCAGCCATGAGAATTTATTAACAGGACAGAAAAATAGTAAAATTCACACATTGATCAAGAGAACATCCCTGGTCATCCCTACTGCTTCTGATGATGTAGTGCTGCATTAGATAACCTGGCCCCCACAATCCCCTGACCTAAACCCAGTTGAGATGGTTTGGGATGAGTTGGACCGCAGAGTCAAGGAAAAGCAGCCAACATGTGCTCAGCATATGTGGGAACTCATTCAAGACTGTTGGAAAAGCATTCCTCATGAAGCTGGTTGAGAGAATGCCAAGAGTGTATGAAGCTGTCATCAAGGCAAAAGATGGCTACTTTGAAGAATCTGAAATAATAAAAATATCTGGATTTGTTTAATTAAAACTTATTTGGTTACTACATGATTCCATATGTGTTATTTCAAAGTGTTGACTATTAAAAATGTCAGAATAATAGTAGAGAGAATGATTTTTTCAGCTTTTATTTCTTTCATCACATTCCCACTGGGTGAGAAGTTTACATACACTCAATTAGTATTTGGTAGCATTGCCTTTTGTTTAATTGTTTAACTTGGGTCAAATGTTTCTGGTAGCCTTCCACAAGCTTTCCACAATAAGTTGGGTGAATTTTGGCCCATTCCTCCTAACAGAGCTGGTGTAACTGAGTCAGGTTTGTAGGCCTCCTTGCTCGCCCACACTTTTTCAGTTCTGCCAACAAATTTTCTATGGGATTGAGGTCAGGGCTTTGTGATGGCCACACCAATACCTTGACTTTGTTGTCCTTAAGCAAGTAAGTATGAAGTATGGAAGTATGCTTGGGATCATTGTCCATTTGGAAGACCCATTTGGAACCAAACTTTTATTTTCTGACTGATGTCTTGAGATGTTGCTTCAATATATCCACATCATTTTCCTACCTCATGATCCCATCTATTTTGTGACATGCACCAGTCCCTCCTGCAGCAAAGCACCACCATAACATGATGCTGCTACCCTCGTGCTTCACGGTTAGGATGGTGTTCTTTGGCTTGCAAGCCTCCCCCTTTTTCCTCCAAACACAACAATGGTCATTATGGTCAAACAGTTCTATTTTTGTTTCATCAGACCAGAGGACATTTCTCCAAAATATACAATATTTGTTCCCATGTGCAGTTGCAAACCGTAGTCTGTCTTTTTTATGGTGGTTTTGGAGCAGTGGCTTCTTCCTTGCTGAGCGGCCTTTTCGGCCTTTTCAGGTTATGTCGATGTAGGACTCATTTGACTGTGGATATAGATACTTTTGTACCTTTTTCCTCCAGCATATTCACAGGGTCCTTTAATGGTGTTCTGGGATTGATTTGCACTTTTCGGACCTCTAGGAGACAGAACCCGTCTCCTTCCTGAGCGGTATGACAGCTGCGTGGTCCCATGGTGTTTATACTTGCATACTATTGTTTGTACAGATGAACGTGGTACCTTCAGGCATTTGGAAATTGCTCCCAAGGATGAACCAGACTTGTGGAGGTCTACAACATTTTTCTGAGCTCTTGGCTGATTTCTTTTGATTTTCCCATGATGTCAAGCAAAGAGACACTGAGTTTGAAGGTAGGCCTGGAAATACATCCACAGGTACACCTCCAATTGACTCAAAAGCCATGACATAATTTCCTGGAATTTTCCAAGCTGTTTAAAGGCACAGTCAATTTAGTGAATGTAAACTTCTGACCCACTGGAATTGTGATATAGTGAATAATAAGTGAAATAATCTGTCTGTAAACAATTTTTGAAAAAATTACTTGTGTCATGCATGAAGTAGATGTCCTAACCGACTTGCCAAAACTATAGTTTGTTAACAAGACATTTGTGGAGTGGTTGAAAAACATGTTTTAATGACTCCAACCTTTGTGTGTGTAAACTTCCAACTTCAACTGTATACTTTAGCTTACTTTCAATTTACAGTTGAACCCAGAATCTCTTGGCTAGCATTTTTGGAGAATGTAGCTGAAAGTGCAGTGTCCCTTTAAGGAAAACTTGGCTTCAGCCAAAGCGCCAGATGTTTCTCAATGTATTTACCCTTTAGTGCTTTTTGTTGAGCTGTGTCACCATGTCAAATATGTCTGTGAATATTATAGTTGTAGGGTTGTCAACTGAACCAACCTAGGTTATGACAATTATTTTTGGAGCTGGTAGAAGTTGCTCCTAATAATGTCTGATCCTCAAAATGGTTAAGGTTAGGATTTAGGGTTGAATCAGCTGACTTCAGATCTGTGGTTAGGGGCAAACATCTACCTCAAGCATTTCTCTTCTAGTGATACTCAAGTGAAATGGTTTTGAGTTGGCTAAAGGGAGAGTAAGGCTGGAAAAGTTTGCTAACTACCATAGAGTTTCTCTAGACCTTGATCAATGGGTTTTTTACCTGATAAACAGTGCCACCTGGTGGATCTCAATAGACTTACATGCAATTAGATGGCCAGGTAGTGGTACTGTAAGTTCTGGTAACTGTCACATATTGCCAACAAACGAAAAATCATTGGAAAATACAAGGTTCATTTCAGTAATTTCAGTTAAATGTTCTTGTAATATTAGGTTAACTCATATATTTAGTTACACTTCCACATTTCACAGGTTAGTCATGCGATACGCCTGCATTTGATTGGTTTGTTAAATCAAAGGGGTTAGAATACACACATCAGTAGACCTGAACATGAAGATGCTCAGGTAAGTGTTTGTTTTGTTGCTATTGTGTGAATCTCTATGTACATGTCTACCAATGTGTGTCGTTAAAGATCAGTGATAGCGCCCCTGATAACAAACCTGCCTGATCTATGCATGATATTTGATATACACTGGGTGTGATTTTTATAACCGTGCCGGTTATAAAATGATGAGCGTGGCAATGATTGCACGTAACTCCTCTTTCCCCCTCCCCGTTGCCAATTACCAGCACATTTATCCCTCTGCCTCTCTCTGCCTTGCAGCCCCACAGCCCCACCAGCTTCTTTGAGTTATAGCAGCTGCTTGTGGGTGGCTGAAGAATTGATGCAGCTGAAAGGGAGGGATGGAAGCAAGAAGATGAGAGCGGCAGAGTGACAGGCGGAATAAGAGAAGAGAAAGGAGGGGTGATGGGAGGGAGGGATAGGCAGAGGGAGCAGGAGCAGCATGGAAGGGAAAAGGGGAATTAATAGGAAGAGTGACAGGTGGAATAAGAGGGGGAGAAAGAGAGAGATAGATAGAAAGAGAGGGAAGGAGGGATAGAAAAAGAAAGAAAGAAAGAAAGAAAGAAAGAAAGAAAGAAAGAAAGAAAGAAAGAAAGAGGAGGAAAATAATAATAATAATAACAAGGTAAGGGTGTGGGGGAGACAAAGAGCAGGGAGGGTGGAAACAGAAAGAGAGATGCGTGGATGAGGGGAGAGGGTGGAGAGTGATAGAGAGAGAGGGAGTGATGGAGGGTGAGTGATAGAGAGAGAAAGAGTGATGGAGGGTGGGAGAAAGAAAAGCAGAGAGAGATAGAGAGAATGAAATAGAGGAAGTGAGAGAGAGAAAGAGACAGAGAGTGAGAGAGGGGAGGGAGGAAGACAGAATGGCCAAGAGATCGAGAAAGGGAGAGAGAGATCGAGAGAGGGGGGGGCAAATTAAAAAGAGAAGGAATCAGCAGATGGGAGTTGGCGGTCCCTGAGCTGGGGGGAGAGATCAATAACTAATTTTGGCGCTGAACTGGAGTCGTGCTGTGTTCCAATAAGCCCGGGACATAACGAGTTAGCTTGAATATCTGTAGTCCTCCTCTCCTTCTTCCCTCTCTCCTTCTCTCTCTTTCTCCCAGGACCTGGGCTAGCTAGCTACCCGTGGCTGGATCGATTCCTCAACAGGCCTGGCTCGCCTACTCTCTCTGTCTTCAAAGAGGCAGCGTTTGTCGGGGAGCACAACTGTCTTTACAGCAGAGATGCTACCACTACAGTAAATGGAAGAGGGCTTATTATATGTGACTATTGCTGTGTGTGTGTGTGTGTGTGTGTGTGTGTGTGTGTATGTGTATGTGTGTGTGTGTGTGTGTGTGTGTGTGTGAGTCTATTGCGTATGTTTGTGGAGAGATTAACTAACTTTGAAAGGGATTAGTACAATGTATCCTCAAAAGTATCCCTCCCATCTACATGGGCCCCCTCCCTTCCCTTCCCCTCCCATCACACAGACACACACAACTTGCCCCCACACACGCCTGCCACCCTGTGCCAGCCAGCCAGTCACGCCAACAGGCCTCCTGAGACAAGAGAGCAGGGCCTGGTGCCAGACCTCCACACAGACACAGAGAGAGGGGGTACCAGCTGGGGTGGTTTGGCATCGGGGCCACAAGGTTTGAGAGGAGCCGGAGACCTGCCAAGGTTGTTTGTTCGCTGGCGAGTTGCCAACATGAGAACTCCCCACGCCCCCAACACACACACAGGACAACAAATGCATACTTCCTCCCAAACACTTCTTTATTGTGTTTGTTGAGACATGTTGTATTATCAATGGACCTCTTAGAGATTGGTGGTTGTATAAGAGGAGAACTTTTGAGGGACAAAAGCCTGTGGTTGAAAGCAACTGTTAGCTATCAATGTTGTTCAATGAGTTGGCTCTGAAAAAATGGACAGGCAAGTTTTACTACAGAGGAAACTGTGTATTTGTGTAGTGTATTTGTGTAGTATTTGTGTAGTGTTGCTTCCAATGAATCGGTCATACATTGAATCGGTTGTACTCTCGATTACAACTGATTCAGATTTGTTAGTGCTGGGCTAAAACATAAATGTGACCATATGCAGCTCCCCCCAGTGAGCCAGTAGGGGGTGATACACGGAGCGCACATAGCGCTCGAATCCCAATGCTAGCGGCCCACGGCACAGGCTAGGGTAGGCTAACATCTCCAGCTGCATGGCTCGAGGGAGAAGAGAATTGTGAGGAAGCCAGAGGGTTGATGGGAAAAGGGGGAGCAGACAGACTCAGCTGATGCCAGAAAACATAACGTTTTAACTACTGTTCCCTGAAGGAGGGAAATGAGGTACAACATACTATGTATCGGGAGCCGCACTCTCGAGACTTCGGTTGAAGGTTCTACAATGACGCATGACAAGGCAATTACATCCGCACCTCGCTGGAAGCCGCGCCTTCCACAGGTGATAAGCGTGAGGCTCGGATTAATTCCTTCAATTTAATACCGTACTTCACCGAGCCCAGGAACAGCGGCGCGGGTCCTTTAGGGAACAGTATTTATAGTCATAATGTTACATTCCCTTTCAGTCGGTCAGCTTCGGTAAAACATACTTTGGGGAAATATAATCACGCCCCAAGACAACCTCAATGGATACTAAATGAAACAGACCGTGGCAGACAGCCCAGACCTGGTCCCGCCAGATGCGACAGTCCGGGTGTTGCACACACGGCGCTTTGCCTAGTGACTTTCCCCTGTCCCAGCTGTAAGTACACTGTTGGTTACAATGGGAGCAGTGACATCCAAGCAATAAAACCCTCACAAAAGTGTGCGGTGATACCCAACTCGCTGCAGTACAAATATCTCCTACAGTCAACTCTTTAAACAGTGCCCAAGACGCTGCTAGAACCCATGTAGAGTGGGCTCATACACCGCTAGGTAACCCTTGCCCCTTGCTGCTATATATATATATATTTGGGGCGGCAGGGTAGCCCTGTGGTTAGAGTGTTGGACTAGTAACTGGAAGGTTGCAAGTTCAAATCCCCGAGCTGACAAGGTACAAAACTCTCATTCTGCCCCTGAACAGGCAGTTAACCCACCGTTCCTAGGCCGTCATTGAAAATATGAATTTGTTCTTAACTGACTTGCCTAGTTAAATAAAGGTAAAAGAAATATGCCAGAGAGATAGCCTCCACAATCAAGTGTTTGAGACTGTTCCAGGCTCCAAGACAAGGCTAAAGTTCAATCTTGTGCCTTTTCAGTTTTAGTTTTATGTCCTATATAAAAATAGCAAAAGAGTTAAAATGATTGAGAGGTTGGCGCCCCAAAAATGTGTAAAACTTTACTTGACACCCACTGTCATAACACGTTATGAAAGGGTCATAACTATGTCATAATATGTCATAACAGCTGACATAACTTCTCACAACCTGTCATAATATGGTCATTACACTGTCATGACCCATATATTTACACCTGTTGTGACATATATTGTGTTATTTTATGGCTGGTTGTGACACCTACCATAAGAATGTCAAAATCAACATTAATTTAAAAAAATTTAAAAATCTCCTGCCAAGAAGTTTCCTTTCGTTTGAAAGTTTGCTGTTTTAACTCTTTACATGTTTTTTTCTTCATCATATCATATAACACTTTATGACACAATCAATAAACATTATGACATCATAATCATGTAAGCCAGATAGGCCCGTCACATGCATGCCCTTATATCAGTCATCAGTCAAAGGAGGGTGTCTTGTCCTGCTCCTGAAATATGCTCCTATATTCATCCCAGTCATCAGCAACAGAGCATTGAGGAAGGTGCACGCATGTCTGACATCAATTAGTGTGCGATGATAATTGAATATGGTCAATAAATAAAACACAGAACATGAGCATACTGTTGACACGTAGGCTATGGTGTATTGTAATGTTGTTTTTGTGTGGTAGGTTTTGTGGGTTTTGACACTCTTACGTAGGTGTCATAGCCAGCCATAAAATAACGCTATACAATTATTTACAATTATTATTATTATTATTATACAATGCCTTCGGAAAGTATTCAGACCCCTTGACTTTTTCCACATTTTGTTAGGTTACAGCCTTATTCTAAAATGTATTAAATAGTTTTTTTCCTCATCATTCTACACACGATACCCTTAACGATGCGCCCGGCACCTACTACCGTACCCTGTTCACTGAATGACACGCATACACAATCCATGTCTCAAGGCTTCAAAATCCTTCTTTAACCTGTCTCCTCCCCTTCATCTACACTAATTTAATTGGATGTAACAAGTGACATCAATAAGGGATCCTAGCTTTTCACCTGGATTCAGCTGGTCAGTCGATGTCCTGGAAAGAGCAGGTGTTCCTAATGTTTTGTAGGCTCGGTGTACATTCAAAAGTAGAGTCACTGTTAATTCATCTCAACACATTCCCAGTGGTGTGTATTCATGAATGCCAATGGAAGCCGTGCTTCCACAACTATTTGACCAATAAAAAAATGACGACTATAAAATAATGTTTTGTCTCTGTGTTTTTCATAATCTTGGTTAAATCTCACCAGAGAAATGATCAGAGCGAGGGAAACAGCGGCCCCCTGTGTCAGTACGTGTCGCCCATGTATCTAATGCTGTCTGGACCAAAAGGTATGTTGCCGCCATAGCATTTGATTGATTGATGCCAGCAAGCATTTAGCCAATCAGAGTCAATCAGAGTTGGGAGCCCAGTTTGGATTTCGCTTCACACCAATGGAATCACATTGCCATAAAAACGTGTCTGTTTATGGTTTGCTAGAGGTGTTGTTCTACAGTAGCTAGCTTGCTAAATCAGCCCTTCCTTAAGCCATGGATGGAGATGGGGATTTGGACTTGTGGTTTTGACTTAATTCTCTGTATTGATTATGATGGCAATTCTGATCTAATCATGAATTCAGATGTTGTACCGCTGGCCCGAGACGATTGACATTCAATATGTTGCCTAGTAGGCTCGTGATAACTAGCTAGCTGATGTAGCTGGTTCATTGTTGCCCATGCCAGGAAGATAGTCTAGCAAGAATTTTAGCTAGGTGGACTATCACAACAACAACTGAAAGTGCAGAGCGCAGAGCCCCGTGGACCCCCAACTCGTAGGCTATCGCCTCATAATGGAATCTCAGAAACTTTCTGTGACTGGGGCACATGAAAGAATGCATCCTTTAGGTCAAGGGTGGTGAACCAATCGCAGGTACGCATGGACCGTAACAGCCACTGGTTTGTAAGGATTTTGAGAGCGCAAACCCTAAGATGTTGTCATGGACTCATCTAGAGCGGTGCGTAAAGTACCGACCCCTTTCCGGAACCAGCAAATACTGTCTGTACCAGCAGTCCTGGATCCAAAATGATGGGAGGATATCCCCTTCCTCAGAACACGCACTGGAGCCACATTGCTCATGCACGCCATTGGCTGGAGCAGACAGTGAGCCTCCCGTCAATTGCCATCTGAAAGGGCAGGACACCACCTTGTGGACTGGGAGAGATTGCTTATTTTTTACATTTCCATCACTCTCGACCACCGAGGTGACTGAATGTGGAGGAGGAACCATTTTCATTCCACCCACATGTGGGAGACGCAACCCTTTTGACGCCTGTGAACACTGTGGAACTTTGGATTGATACAACTGATGTTGATGCGCCAAGGTTTGCCTGCCCGATCCACTCTGTTTACATAGTCAACTTACACACAGCACTGAGACGCATTACAATATCTTATAAAAACAAGAAGTGACGCAGTCAGTCTTTCCTCAACTCTTAGCCAAGAGAGACTTGCATGAATAGTATTAATATTAGCCCTCTGATTACAATGATGAGCAAGACGTGTCGTTATGTTCCGGGCCAGCTGCAGCTTAATTAGGTACTTTTTTGCATCACTTGACCATATGACTGGATAATAACCTGCTGGACCTGCTATAACCTGCTGGACTTGCTTTGTTGAGTCAGAATGTGGTCACACTGCTTTCAAGACAACTGGAACTTGGAAAAATAACTAGGTCAAATCATGATGTCCGTCATCTTCAGGTCAGAGCTCTACAAAGATGCCCGAGTTTCCAGGTTGGAATTCTGAGTTAGATGACCATTTTTCCCAGTCGAAGCTAGTTTCCTTTCAGAGTACCTAGTCATCTTGAACACACTGAAGTCAGAAGTCGGAGATTTCCAAGTTCGCAGTTGTTTTGAACACAGCATTAGTCTGAGAGGAAAGAGGAGGAGTACAGTAGAGGGTCTGCCTCTCCCAGTCCCTGCTCTCATATTTTCTCTGGTGAGACTAACCAGATAGAGGGGGCAAGTGTTTTCCACCTGATTTCAAAACTCGAGTCTCACCGCATCAGAGTGTGGATCCGCATCTGCCTCATGCACAAATGCATGTCATCAAATCAGATCAAATGTATTTATAAAGCCCTTCGCACATCAGCTGATATCTCAAAGTGCTGTACAGAAACCCAGCCTAAAACCCCAAACAGCAAGCAATGCAGGTGAAAGGCCAAAACCTAGGAAGAAACAGAGAGGAACCAGGCTGGCTCCTCTTCTGGCTAGGAAAAACTCCCAGGGCACAAATAATAATATACAAATAATCACTAATTTTGCTCTTTATTTAACAACCATCTTACATATAAAACCTTATTTGTTCATCAAAATTGTGAATAACCTTAATGAGAAGAAACCATAACTCTGCAACGTACTGTCTTAAATAATTTCCACACACAGTCTAGGTTTTCATGCAAAGGGCAAAGGGCATGGCAGTATACTCTGAGTGCAGCCCAATCCAGAAATCTGGCAGTGGCTTCTGAATAAATTTGATTTTCACAGAATCGCTTGTTGCAATTTCGATGAGGCTCTCTTGTTCAGATATCGGTAAGTGGACTGGAGGCAGGGCATGAAAGGGATAACGAATCCAGTTGTTTGTGTCATCCATTTTGGGAAAGTACCTCCGTAATTGCGCACCCAACTCATTCAGATGCTTCGCTATAGTTCATTTGCACACACAAAACCATACAATGATGGAAAGACATGTGTGTTGTCCTTGATAATGTAGACAGAGAAGATCTCCAACTTCTTAATCATAGCCTCAATTGTGTCCCGCACACTGAATATAGTTGCGGAGAGAACCTAGATTCAGATAATTCAGGGGATAAAAAACATCACCCAGATAGCCCAGTCGTGTGAGAAACTCGTCATCATGCAAGCAGTCAGACACATGAAAATTATGGTCAGTAAAGAAAACTTTAAGCTCGTCTCTCAATGAAAAAAAATTGTAAATACTTTGCCCCTTGATAACCAGCGCACATATGTATGCGTTACATGGTCGCTGCCCATATCATTGCATAGTGCCGAAAGTACACAAGAGTTAAGGGGCCTTGATTTAACAACGTTAACCATTTTCACTGTAGTGACCAAAACGTCTTTCAAGCTGTCAGGCATTCCCTTGGCAGCAAGAACCTCTCGGTGAATGCTGCAATGTGACGCTGCAGTGTAGACAAGTGGCGTCGGGAGCAACTGCTTGCACACGCGTTACCACTCCACTATGTCTCCCTGTCATGGCTTTTACGCCATCAGTACAGATACCAACATAAGCAGGAGCTACGTTTGGCTACATACGGTCCATTAGTGGAATTCCCATGAGAGAGTAATGGTTAATGTGATTGGATATTAATTATTTGACTTTGCTACCTGTATTTGACATTGTGTTATTATTTCACTGAACACTAGATGATTTAATTTTACTTTTGGCATTGAAACGAGGCTACTTAGGCGAGAACAAAACCTCACACAAATGTATAGCCGCGTTGTAAAATTTAAATGGACTGTTTAAATATAAATAAATATACCCCAGTTTGGGAATACATGTTCTAGAGAATACAGACCATTTGTGACCAGATTCAGGAAACTATGCATATATCGCAAGTCACGACTTCACAGGAGAGCCGTTTGAACGTAACATATTTTGAGGGTCAGAAATGCCTTCTTGAACAGGTGAACTTTCACGTGCCTTAATAACAAACGTGTATGCCATCTGTACATACAAATAAAAGTGTTAAATTACAAGCCTTGTTGGTTAAGCCACAGAAAAAGTCAGCAGCCTTCCCACTAGTCATGATTGGCTGAGATAGGAGTTCGGATTGGTCTGCTATATTGAAGGCTTTGAGCTCGTCAGTCTGTGTTGGTAATCGTGTTGAACACGGCTATAAATAAACATGTATTGTGTAGTGGAGCTGCATAAGTATTGCTCTCCACTTTCTGGAGGATCAAGTTTTGAAATCAGTGGAATTAGAAAATTCTAAACTAAGGGCATCTGTGGTATGGCATTCCTACCACGGAGACGTGTCCATCATGCATGATGATGTATACAGGTAAGATAGTCTAGCGTTAGATAGCTACATTTTCAGATATTACACGTTTCAAATTTTGAAAGTCGTTTAATTTCAAGGTAAAGTGTACTGTTAGCTAGCTAGCTAACATTAGCTGGCTGGCTCCCTAGTTGATGTTATTATTTTGTTTCCCAGAGCCATTTGATTTTCAAGTTAGAGCCTAATGTTAGCTAGCTAACATTGAACCTAGTTGGATAGCTCCCAGCACTGTGACATTGTTGGCACTTTGTTCATTGTTGTTTAACTAGCTAATGTTAGCCGGCTGGCTCGTTAGCTAACGTTACGTGATGTCGGTGATCTTAAACATTTTTTTACCTAGCTTGGTTCATTATTTACCTAGCTAAATAGATATATGTCTTAAGCTAAAGTGTAGCGTTAGCTAGCTAGCCCCCTAGTGGACGTTATTTTTCATTTCCCAGAGCTGTTTGCTTTTCTAGTAAAAGCCTAATGTTAGCTGGCTAACACTGAACCTGGTAGGTTAGCTCCCATGTGGCATTGTTGGCACTTTGTTCATTATTGTTTAACATGCTAATGTGTGTACAACACCCATTGAATATGGCCGATGTCAGTAAACATCTGCAAAAAAACGTAATGCTGCCAGCAGAGCTGCTTAGGCTGTTATCATGTTATCCAGAGGTAAACAAATCATCGGCCAGAGCGTCAAGCACACCGAGAGCGAAACGAGATGGGTGGGGCTAAAGCTTATGAAGGTGTGAACGACACTGAATGGGTGTAGACAAAGAGGAGCTCTTCACTAGATACCAGAACATTCAAAGGCAATCTTTTCAGAAGTGAGTTTACAAACGGATCAACTTTCAAAGCAGAATTACTTTCCCATTGTTCCTCAAATGCAGTGTATGATATACCATTTTGTAGCTCCGAGTCTCTACTTTTATCCAATGTAAAAAACACAATTTCACATTTGACTTCATACTGTAAGACCGAATCCAGGTGGTGGGTCACATTTCCGATGCATATTTGGAGTTTTGCGGATATGCACCATATCCTTACAAATTATGAATCCAGATGTCTCTTTTAGACATATATGATATTGGGATTTCTCAGAATATCATACATGGACATTTCCTACTGCCGGATATGGACTCATTCGACATCCTGAGATACAGTACGTGACATCCTATTTTCTCTCTCTATGTTGACAAATACTGACTGTGTACGTAGCATATCTGTGCTTTCTCTGCACATTCAAAATAGGAAGCTAAATTGAGTCCAAATATGCATCTCTTGGCAGAGGTCCATATCCGGATTTTGATATGCTTTTTCATATGCTGAAAATAAGGACAATTTGACGCATTTCTGATTTTTCAGCACATGCTTAAATTTAACAAATATTACATCCATAGCATTCTTTCAGACACTTTAATTGTTGTTTTCTCTCGGGATATTATACATGGTATGTGGGCTCATTATATATCCCGATACAGCGCATTTGGAAAGTATCCAGAACCCTTGACTTTTTCCACATTTTTCTATGTTACAGCTTTATTCTAAAATTGATTAAATCATTTTTTCTCCCTCATCAATCTACACGCAATACCCCATAATGACAAAGCAGAAACTGATTTATAGAAATGTTTGCAAATGTATAAATAAAAAAACTGAAATATCACATTTACATAAGTATTCAGACCCTTTACTCAGCACTTTGTTGAAGCACCTTTGGTGATTACAGCATCGAGTCTTCTTGGGTATGACGCTAGAAGCTCGGCACACCTGTATTCGGGGAGTTTCTCCCATTCTTCTCTGCCAATCCTTTCAAGCTGTATCAGGTTGGATGGGGAGAACTGCTGCACAGGTCTCAGGTTTTCAGGTCTCTCCAGAGATGTTTGATCGGGTTCAAGTCCGGGCTCTGGCTGGGCCACTCAAGGAAGCCACTCCTGCATTGTCTTGGCTGTATGCTTAGGGTCATTTTCCTGTTGGAAGGTGAACATTCAACCCAGTCTGAGGTCCTGAGCATTCTAGAGCAGATAAATAAGGCATTTCTGTCTTTTATTTTTAATAAAGGTGCAAAAATGTGCTAAAAACAGTTTTTGCTTTGTCATTATGGGGTATTGTGTGTAGATTGATGAGGAAAACATTTTCTTGAATCCATTTTAGAATAAAGGCTGTAACGTACAGTGGGGCAAAAAAGTATTTAGTCAGCCACCAATTGTGCAAGTTCTCCCACTTAAAAAGATGAGACAGGGCTGTAATTTCCATCATAGGTACACTTCAACTATGACAGACAAAATGAGAAAAAAAAATCCAGAAAATCACATTGTAGGATTTTTAATGAATTCATTTGCAAATTATGGTGGAAAATAAGTATTTGGTCAATAACAAAAGTTTATCTCAGTACTTTGTTATATACCCTTTGTTGGCAATGACAGAGGTCAAACGTTTTCTGTAAGTCTTCACAAGGTTTTCACACACTGTTGCTGGGATTTTGGCCCATTCCTCCATGCAGATCTCCTCTAGAGCAGTGATGTTTTGGGGCTGTTGCTGGGCAACATGGACTTTCAACTCCCTCCAAAGATTTTCTATGGGGTATATCATACACTGCATTTGAGAACAATGGGAAAGTAATACTGCTTGAGTGGGTCGAGTCACTGACGTGATCTTCCTGTCTGGGTTGGCACCCCCCACTTGGGTTGTGCCGTGGCGGATGTCTTTGTGAGCTTTACTCGGCCTTGTCTCAGGATGGTAAGTTGGTGGTTGAAGATATCCTTCTAGTAGTGTGGGGGCTGTGCTTTGGCAAAGTGGGTAGGGTTATATCCTGCCTGTTATTTCCTGTCCGGGCCTATCGTCGGATGGGGCCACAGTGTCTCCTGACCCCTCCTGTCTCAGCCTTGTGTGTGGTTTGCGCTCATGATTTGGTAAATAGAGGAAATTTCCACGACAAGTCAGAGTTAGTTATCAAAGTCCATCTTTAATTATGTGAGCTCTATCACAACCCTGTGACTCTCAGATCAATTCAGTGTCTATCAATGAATTCTCTGAGAGCCCCTTCTGCATTGCAACTGCGATCCTTTAATAGCAAAGAACACACATAGTCAGACAGCATAGACATAATAAATCGTTCAGCTTTGTCTCCTTACTCAAACCCTAGAACCATAAACCAATCCTCCATTTCAACAGGCATATATCAAATTGTCATTTAGATACAACCAACTCTAAATACAACCAATCCTGGACAAACTCACGGAGAGCATAGAATGATTCCAGACACTGCCATCCCCGATGGGAAAAGTAGGGAGTGACTGGCACACAGACACAGTGGAGCAAAAGATATGTTTACACATGATGATACTTTGACCTCTCCCCTCTCTGCGGCCCATGCAACTTAGTCTTGACATAGAACAGATACTGCAACCCTGCCACAGTATTATACAAAAATAAAATTATTGATGAGAAATAACTTACAAACATATGATGAATATAACACATCTTACCTATGTTACCCACCAATTCTGATTATTCCCCAACAGCCTCCAGTATTTATGCTGCAGTAGTTTATGTGTCGGGGGCTAGGATCAGTCTGTTATATCTGGAGTATTTCTCCTGTCTTATCTGGTGTCCTGTGTGAATTTAAGTATGCTCTGTAATTATTTCTTTCTTTCTTTCTCGGAGGACTTGAGCCCTAGGACCATGCCTCAGGACTACCTGGCCTGATGACTCCTTGTCCACCTGGCTGTGCTGCTGCTCCATTTTCAACTGTTCTGCCTGCGGCTATGGAACCCTCTCTAAATCAAATCAAATCAAATCAAATGTTATTTGTCATATACACATGGTTAGCAGATGTTAATGCGAGTGTAGCGAAATGCTTGTGCTTCTAGTTCCGACAATGCAGTAATAACCAACAAGTAATCTAACTAACAATTTCAAAACTACTGTCTTATACACAGTGTAAGGGGATAAAGAATATGTACATAAAGATATATGAATGAGTGATGGTACAGAGCAGCATAGGCAAGATACAGTGGATGGTATCGAGAACAGTATATACATATGAGATGAGAATGTAAACAAAGTGGCATAGTTAAAGTGGCTAGTGATACATGTATTACATAAGGATGCAGTAGATGATATAGAGTACAGTATATACGTATACATATGAGATGAATAATGTAGGGTATGTAACATTATATTAGGTAGCATTGTTTAAAGTGGCTAGTGATATATTTTACATCAATTCCCATTATTAAAGTCCATCTCCAAGATAGCAGTAAGTTGTCCTGTCTCGTGTCCCTTGTATATACCGTATATTTTTCGTTTTTTACATATTTTTCTTCGCATATCTCTTCAAAAACATTTTGCTAAACCTAAGCTTCCAAATACTCTGCTGCAACCCGCCTCACCCAATGTAGCTATTTTTCCTAAAGTATTTATATTTACTTCGGAACCGGAACCCCTCAACTGAAGCTAGCCAGCTAACCACCAGCTATGCTAGCGGTCTTCAGCTAACCGGTCATCAGCTAAGCTAACCTTTAGCTCGGAAAGCTCTCACCACCTCGAACAACGCGACTCTAACCAGAGCATAACGGACCTATTTATTTTTCATCCCCGGATTCCCACCGCAACCGGAACATTTTTCAGCTGGATCTTCACAACTAGCTATCTAGCTAAACTGCAACCCCAGATGATTACTCCTGGCTAGCGCTTCCACCCACTTAGCGTGAAGCTAGCGTGAAGCTAGCCCGGCCAGCGCACCTGTGCTACCACCGTAGCATACTCCTGGGCTACAATACCCGGGTCCACGACCGGTCTATCGATGTCACCGCATGAAGAGGAATAAACAGACTCACCCCATCGCGACGTCCCCCCAAAGGCCAACTCTCTAGCCCTCGCTATCTCCCTGCTTGCTAAACTCGGCCTGCTAACTGCTAGCTTGTCTAGCCCCGGCCTACGAACTGTTAGCTTGTTAGCACAGGCCTGCTAACCGTCTGAATCGCCGCGTCCCAAACACGCACCGGACCCATACTCACTTTCTATCTCTTTTTGATTTTTAATCTGTTTATACCTTTCCGGAAACCTGCCTCACCCAATGTGACACGGAATCGCTATTATTTTTTATTTTTAGAACACACTCAAGAACCTCCAGAAGCTAACCAGCTAACTAGCTACAAGCTATTTAGTCATTGTTAACTTTTTTCAACCTGGATAACACTCGCCAGTCCAGCTTCCCTGCCCCATCCACCGCTGCCCCCTGGACACTGATCTCTTGGCTACATAGCTGATGCACTTTGGACTGTCCATTAATCACGGTACTCCATTCTGCCTGTTTATGTTTTATCTGTCGGCCCCCGTTGCCTAGTCAACGCCATTTTACCTGCTGTTGTTATGCTAGCTGATTAGCTGTTGTCTGAATTACTGTTTTAGCTAGCTTTCCCAATTCAACACCTGTGATTACTGTATGCCTCGCTGTATGTCTCTCTCAAATGTCAATATGCCTTGTATACTGTTGCTCAGGTTAGTTATCATTGTTTTAGTTCACAATGGAGCCCCTAGTTCCACTCTTCATACCCCTGATACCTCCTTTGTCCCACCTCCCACACATGCGGTGACCTCACCCATTACAACCAGCATGTCCAGAGATACAACCTCTCTCATCATCACCCAGTGCCTGTGCTTACCTCTGCTGTACCCGCACCCCACCATACCCCTGTCTGCGCATTATGCCCTGAATATATTCTACCATGCCCAGAAACCTGCTCCTCTTATTCTCTGTCCCCAATGCTCTAGGCGACCAGTTTTGATAGCCTTTAGCCGCACCCTCATACTACTCCTTCTCTGTTCCGCGGGTGATGTGGAGGTAAACCCAGGCCCTGCATGTCCCCAGGCTCCCTCATTTGTTGACTTCTGTGATCGTAAAAGCCTTGGTTTCATGCATGTCAACATCAGAAGCCTCCTCCCTAAGTTTGTTTTACTCACTGCTCTAGCACACTCTGCTAACCCTGATGTCCTTGCTGTGTCTGAATCCTGGCTCAGGAAGGCCACCAAAAATTCAGAGATTTCCATACCCAACTATAACATCTTCCGTCAAGATAGATCTGCCAAAGGGGGAGGAGTTGCAGTCTACTGCAGAGATAGCCTGCAAAGTAATTTCATACTTTCCAGGTCCATACCCAAACAGTTCGAACTACTAATTTTGAAAATTACTCTCTCCAGAAATAAGTCTCTCACTGTTGCCGCCTGCTACCGACCCCCTCAGCTCCCAGCTGTGCCCTGGACACCATTTGTGAATTGATCGCCCCCATCTAGCCTCAGAGTTTGTTCTGTTAGGTGACCTAAACTGGGATATGCTTAACACCCCGCCAGTCCCACAATCTAAGCTAGATGCCCTCAATCTCACACAAATCATCAAGGAACCCACCAGGTACAAACCTAACTCTGTAAACAAGGGCACCCTCATAGACGTCATCCTGACCAACTGGCCCTCCAAATACACCTCCGCTGTCTTCAACCAGGATCTCAGCGATTACTACTGCCTCATTGCCTGTATCCGCTACGGAGCCGCAGTCAAACGACCACCCTCATCACGGTCAAACGCTCCCTAAAACACTTCTGTGAGCAGGCCTTTCTAATCGACCTGGCCCGGGTATCCTGGAAGGACATCGACCTCATCCCGTCAGTTGAGGATGCCTGGTCATTCTTTAAAAGTAACTTCCTCACCATTTTAGATAAGCATGCTCCGTTCAAAAATGCAGAACTAAGAACAGATACAGTCCTTGGTTCACCCCAGACCTGACTGCCCTCGACCAGCACAAAAACATCCTGTGGCGGACTGCAATAGCATCGAATAGTCCCCGTGATATGCAACTGTTCAGGGAAGTCCGGAACCAATACACGCAGTCAGTCAGGAAAGCTAAGGCCAGCTTCTTCAGGCAGAAGTTTGCATCCTGTAGCTCCAACTCCAAAAAGTTCTGGGACACTGTGAAGTCCATGGAGAACAAGAGCACCTCCTCCCAGCTGCCCACTGCACTGAGGCTAGGTAACACGGTCACCACCGATAAATCCATGATTATCGAAAACTTCAATAAGCATTTCTCAACGGCTGGCCATGCCTTCCGCCTGGCTACTCCAACCTCGGCCAACAGCTCCTCCCCCGGCAGCTCCTCGCCCAAGCCTCTCCAAGTTCTCCTTTACCCAAATCCAGATAGCAGATGTTCTGAAAGAGCTGCAAAACCTGGACCCGTACAAATCAGCTGGGCTTGACAATCTGGACCCCTATTTCTGAAACTATCCGCCACCATTGTCGCAACCCCTATTACCAGCCTGTTCAACCTCTCTTTCATATCGTCTGAGATCCCCAAGGATTGAAAGCTGCCGCAGTCATCCCCCTCTTCAAAGGGGAGACACCCTGGACCCAAACTGTTACAGACCTATATCCATCCTGCCCTGCCTATCTAAGGTCTTCGAAAGCCAAGTCAACAAACAGGTCACTGACCATCTCGAATCCCACCGTACCTTCTCCGCTGTGCAATCTGGCTTCCGAGCCGGTCACGGGTGCACCTCAGCCACACTCAAGGTACTAAACGATATCATAACCGCCATCGATAAAAGACAGTACTGTGCAGCCGTCTTCATCGACCTTGCCAAGGCTTTCGACTCTGTCAATCACCATATTCTCATCGGCAGACTCAGTAGCCTCGGTTTTTCGGATGACTGCCTTGCCTGGTTCACCAATTACTTTGCAGACAGAGTTCAGTGTGTCAAATCGGAGGGCATGCTGTCCGGTCCTCTGGCAGTCTCTATGGGGGTACCACAGGGTTCAATTCTCGGGCCGACTCTTTTCTCTGTGTATATCAATGATGTTGCTCTTGCTGCGGGCGATTCCCTGATCCACCTCTACGCAGACGACACCATTCTATATACTTTCGGCCCGTCATTGGACACTGTGCTATCTAACCTCCAAACAAGCTTCAATGCCATACAACACTCCTTCCGTGGCCTCCAACTCCTCTTAAACGCTAGTAAAACCAAATGCATGCTTTTCAACCGATCGCTGCCTGCACCCGCATGCCCGACTAGCATCACCACCCTGGATGGTTCCGACCTTGAATATGTGGACATCTATAAGTACCTAGGTGTCTGGCTAGACTGCAAACTCTCCTTCCAGACTCATATCAAACACCTCCAATCAAAAATCAAATCAAGAGTCGGCTTTCTATTCCGCAACAAAGCCTCCTTCACTCACGCCGCCAAGCTTACCCTAGTAAAACTGACTATCCTACCAATCCTCGACTTCGGCGATGTCATCTACAAAATGGCTTCCAACACTCTACTCAGCAAACTGGATGCAGTATATCACAGTGCCATCCGTTTTGTCACTAAAGCACCTTATACCACCCACCACTGCGACTTGTATGCTCTAGTCGGCTGGCCCTCGCTACATATTCGTCGCCAGACCCACTGGCTCCAGGTCATCTACAAGTCCATGCTAGGTAAAGCTCCGCCTTATCTCAGTTCACTGGTCACGATGGCAACACCCATCCGTAGCACGCGCTCCAGCAGGTGTATCTCACTGATCATCCCTAAAGCCAACACCTCATTTGGCCGCCTTTCGTTCCAGTACTCTGCTGCCTGTGACTGGAACGAATTGCAAAAATCGCTGAAGTTGGAGACTTTTATCTCCCTCACCAACTTCAAACATCAGCTATCTGAGCAGCTAACCGATCGCTGCAGCTGTACATAGTCTATTGGTAAATAGCCCACCCATTTTCACCTACCTCATCCCCATACTGTTTTTATTTATTTACTTTTCTGCTCTTTTGCACACCAATATCTCTACCTGTACATGACCATCTGATCATATATCACTCCAGTGTTAATCTGCAAAATTGTAACTATTCGTCTACCTCCTCATGCCTTTTGCACACATTGTAAATTGTATATAGACTCCCCCTTTGTTTTCTACTATGTTATTGACTTGTTAATTTGTTTATTCCATGTGTAACTCTGTGTTGTCTGCTCACACTGCTATGCTTTATCTTGGCCAGGTCGCAGTTGTAAATGAGAACTTGTTCTCAACTAGCCTACCTGGTTAAATAAAGGTGAAATAAAAAATAAAAATAAAAAAGTGACTGGAGTTGAGTCAGTGTGTTGGCAGCAGCCACTCAATGTTAGTGGTGGCTGTTTAACAGTCTGATGGCCTTGAGATAGAAGCTGTTTTTCAGTCTCTCGGTCCCAGCTTTGATGCACCTGTACTGACCTCGTCTTCTGGATGATAGCGGGGTGAACAGGCAGTGGCTCGGGTGGTTGTTGTCCTTGATGATCTTTATGGCCTTCCTGTAACATCGGGTGGTGTAGGTGTCCTGGAGGGCAGGTAGTTTGCCCCCGGTGATGCGTTGTGCAGACCTCACTACCCTCTGGAGAGCCTTACGGTTGTGGGCGGAGCAGTTGCCGTACCAGGCGGTGATGCAGCCCGCCAGGATGCTCTCGATTGTGCATCTGTAGAAGTTTGTGAGTGCTTTTGGTGACAAGCCGAATTTCTTCAGCCTCCTGAGTTTGAAGAGGCGCTGCTGCGCCTTCTTCACGATGCTGTCTGTGTGAGTGGACCAATTCAGTTTGTCTGTGACGTGTACGCCGAGGAACTTAAAACTTGCTACCCTCTCCACTACTGTTCCATCGATGTGGATAGGGGGGTGTTCCCTCTGCTGTTTCCTGAAGTCCACAATCATCTCCTTAGTTTTGGTGACATTGAGTGTCCGCAAACTTGATGATTGAGTTGGAGGCGTGCGTGGCCACGCAGTCGTGGGTGAACAGGGAGTACAGGAGAGGGCTCAGAATGCACCCTTGTGGGGCCCCAGTGTTGAGGATCAGCGGGGTGGAGATGTTGTTGCCTACCCTCACCACCTGGGGGAGGCCCGTCAGGAAGTCCAGTTCCCAGTTGCACAGGGCGGGGTCGAGACCCAGGGTCTCAAGCTTGATGACGAGCTTGGAGGGTACTATGGTGTAGAATGCCGAGCTGTAGTCGATGAACAGCATTCTCACATAGGTATTCCTCTTGTCCAGATGGGTTAGGGCAGTGTGCAGTGTGGTTGAGATTGCATCGTCTGTGGACCTATTTGGGCGGTAAGCAAATTGGAGTGGGTCAAGAGTGTCAGGTATGGTGGAGGTGATATGGTCCTTGACTAGTCTCTCAAAGCACTTCATGATGACGGAAGTGAGTGCTACGGGGCGGTAGTCATTTAGCTCAGTTACCTTAGCTTTCTTGGGAACAGGAACAATGGTGGCCCTCTTGAAGCATGTGGGAACAGCAGACTGGTATAGGGATTGATTGAATATGTCCGTAAACACACCGGCCAGCTGGTCTGCGCATGCTCTAAGGGCGCTGCTGGGGATGCTGTCTTGGCCTGCAGCCTTGCGAGGGTTAACACGTTTAAATGTCTTACTCACCTCGGCTGCAGTGAAGGAGAGTCCGCATGTTTTCGTTGCAGGCCGTGTCAGTGGCACTGTATTGTCCTCAAAGCGGGCAAAAAAGTTATTTAGTCTGCCTGGGAGCAAGACATCCTGGTCCGTGACTGGGCTGGTTTTCTTCTTGTAGTCCGTGATTGACTGTAGACCCTGCCACACACCTCTTGTGTCTGAGCCGTTGAATTGAGATTCTACTTTGTCTCTGTACTGGCGCTTAGCTTGTTTGATAGCCTTGCGGAGGGAATAGCTGCACTGTTTGTATTCAGTCATGTTACCAGTCACCTTGCCCTGATTAAAAGCAGTGGTTCGCGCTTTCAGTTTCACACGAATGCTGCCATCAATCCACGGTTTCTGGTTAGGGAATGTTTTAATCGTTGCTATGGGAACGACATCTTCAACGCACGTTCTAATGAACTCGCACACCGAATCAGCGTATTCGTCAATGTTGTTATCTGACGCAATATGAAACATCTCCCAGTCCACGTGATGGAAGCAGTCTTGGAGTGTGGAGTCAGCTTGGTCAGACCAGCGTTGAACAGACCTCAGCGTGGGAGCAGCAGGAGTGGTAGAGATACTCTTAATGATCGGCTATGAAAAGCCAAGTGACATTTACTCCTGAGGTCCTGACCTGTTGCACCCTCAACAACCACTGTGATTATTATTATTTGACCCTGTTGGTCACCTCTGAACATTTGAACATCTTAGCCATGTTCTGTTATAATCCCCACCCGGCACAGCCAGAAGAGGACTGGCCCCCCTCATAGCCTGGTTCCTCACTAGGTTTCTTCCTAGGTTCTGGCCTTTCTAGGGAGTTTTTCCTAGCCACCGTGCTTCTACACCTGCATTGCTTGCTGTTTGCGGTTTTAGGCTGGGTTTCTGTACAGCACTTTGAGATATCAGCTGATGTAAGAAGGGCTTTAGAAATACATTTGATTTGATTTGACTTTGAAAATTGATCAACTTGTAACCCCACTTTGAAAAAATGGCCCTTGAATGTTTTGGTACCTACTAGAGAGCTCTCCTTTGTCTACACCCATTCAGCATTGTTCACACCCTCTTAAGCCTTAGCCCCACCCATATTTTAAGGATTCACATGTGAGGTCATGTGCTAAAGGTAATGTAGTATTGTAAAGATTAAACGTCATAAAAGTAGTAGCAAACAACAAGGAAGAATTCCAGGTAACAGAGAGTGTCTAGACAAAAATATTTTATAAATATTAAATGGTGCTTACCCAGACACATCTTGCTAAGTGGATGGGTCTCTACAGAAGGTGTAATGTTGACTAACCCCATTCCATACAAATTCGCTCAACCGCAGAATTCATTTGAGGCTGCAATGAAAACTAATGTGACTGTGTTGACATCAAAATTCGTGGTGTGAACTAAGTTTCGATTCAGCGTTGATTGACATGGTAATAGACTAATAGTATTCGAGAAAATTAAAAAACAGACCCCTCTGACGCCGTACGTTACATCGTTTTGTGTCACTACATAATGTAAGGCATGCATTTGCAACTCATTTTGTGCCGTACAGCCTCTTTCTACCAGGGTTAGCCCTTCTATCACAGATTAAAAACAAGAAAGGGACAGGCTAAGGGATAAGAGGGTTACCTAGTCAATTGTACAACTGAATGCATTCAGTTTTTTAGTCATCACTGCAAGCCATCATGACTCTCAAAAGTCGCGACAGCTTCTGTTAACTTCTGAAGATAGCTTTAGCTGTCATCAAGGCAAAGGGTGGCTACTTTGAAGAATCTCAAATATAACATATATTTTAATTTGTTTTACACTTTTTTGGTTACTGCATGATTCCATATGTGTTATTTCATAGTGTTGATGTCTTCACTATTATTCTACAATGTAGAAAATAGTACAAATAAAGTAAAACCCTTGAATGAGGAAGTGTGTCAAAATGTTGGACTGGTACTGTATATATATTTTTTTATATCTTAAGGGTCATAACATTCAAATCATATAGCTAAATAATCCATGATATGCTGGTTCAGTAGGGCCCCCCAGAGACAACTGCAGGTCTTGACAGCTGGTCTTGCAGTCAGCAACCATCTTCTGGTAGACAGACCACTCACTCTGAACAAGCAGGAGATGCTGCTCTTGCTTCTTCAGCTTGGCGAACTTAACAGCTCCTGGCAGATTGGCAGATCTGAAGACCTGATAGTTGTTCCTCTGGCACTGCCAGCACAGGTCTGTCCTGGGCTTAGTGCTTGAGATGTGGGGCAGCAATTTTCTCCACCGATTCCTGAAGGAAGATAGCCCAACTACACATATCAAATCAAATCAAATTTATTTATATAGCCCTTCGTACATCAGCTGATATCTCAAAGTGCTGTACAGAAACCCAGCCTAAAACCCCAAACAGCAAGCAATGCAGGTGTAGAAGCACGGTGGCTAGGAAAAACTCCCTAGAAAGGCCAAAACCTAGGAAGAAACCTAGAGAGGAACCAGGCTATGTGGGGTGGCCAGTCCTCTTCTGGCTGTGCCGGGTGGAGATTATAACAGAACATGGCCAAGATGTTCAAATGTTCATAAATGACCAGCATGGTCGAATAATAATAAGGCAGAACAGTTGAAACTGGAGCAGCAGCACAGTCAGGTGGAAGTTGAAACTGGAGCAGCAGCATGGCCAGGTGGACTGGGGACAGCAAGGAGTCATCATGTCAGGTGACATACCTCTGGAAAATACAGAACTTGTGATGACAGACGCTGGAGTCGAGAAGCAAGTACATGGAGTGAACATTTAATGAAACACGAACAGGAAGAGAATACAGACAGTATCTGAAAAGGGAAAAACCAAAACGACAGCAATGCCGACAGGGGGATGAAACAGAGGAAACAGACCAATATAGGGAACGCAATCAAAACGTGAAGGATTGCAGGTGATTCCAATGAGCACTGATGTGCGTAATGAAAGGCAGCCTGGCGCCCTCGAGCATCAGAGAGGGAAAGCGGGAGTAGTCGGCCGAGGCATAGGTCAGTCGAGGCATGGGCGCTGGACAAGCCGGCTGGGGCGTAGAAGCCCGACGAGCCGGCTGTGGCGTGGGAACCTGGCGTTCCGGCTGAGGCAAGGGAGCCCAATGAGCCGGTTGAGGCTCAGGAGTCCGACGAGCCGGCTGAGGCATGACATGGGATGGAAGCATGCCGACCCAACCCGGGCAAGGAAACCTCTCAAGCCAGCTAAGGCGTGGATGCCCGACGAGCCAGCTGAGGGACCCCCGGTCCCAACGGCGGCGGCACTCGGACCTGACATCACCAACAAAACGAAAAACAAAAACCTCCCTGATGCTTTGTATAGTAGTGTCAGCCAGACACTGTCCGTATTCTGTTCCTGACCGTGTTTCATTGACAGTGGAAAACCAAAACAACAATAATGCTGACACCGGAATGAAACAGAGGAAACAGACAGATATAGGGAAGGCAATCAAAGCGTGGAGTCCAATGAGCTCTGATGCGCTTAATGATGGTGACAGGTGTGCGTAATGAAAGCCTGGAACGCTCTAGCTCCAGAGAGGGGGGTGGGAGCAGGCGTGACAGAACTAATGTGAGATCAATAAAAGTAGTGCCAATCATGTTGGAGGTAAATTAAATATTCAAAACGTGTTGTTTAAGCTTTACATACCAAGTGTTGTCATTGATTCCTTGTAGAGACGCCACACCACTGCTTTTATCACATGACAACAGCTTTCCACCAAAGAGCCTGTGTCCCGGGTGGCATCCTGGTAATACTGTTGCATTATCCTGTAGTTGTTGATGAAGTTCACCACTCGCTCCAAGTCCTCATGCTTCAGGTGTAACCTGTTCTTGCTTGGGCCAGCTCTCTTTTTGAAGGGAGGCATTAGACCAATCTCCTTGTGTGGAGGAGTGTCAGGCATGTTCTACTGATGCTGAAAGACAAATTACAGATACAAATATTTTAGCATTATTATACAACAGATAGCCGTAATAACCATCAGACACACCGGGCTAACTTGATGTTTCATGTAATCATCTGGCAAAATGGAGTCTTGTGTTTAGACTTGCAGCTAGCTAGCTAGTACTCTAGCTATGTTGCTAGAGTACTAGCAATACAAACCGATTGTCAAGTTAGCTAATTAGGTTCAATGTTATTTAGTTAGCTAGCTAACATTAGGCTATAACTAGCAATGCAAATGGCTTGCTGACATAATATTACTACACAGATCATACACTTAATGCTAATGTTAGCTAGCGAACCAGCCACCTAACATCAGCTAGCTAGCTAGCTATGAGTAAGCTTTAACTTTCTCCCTCTCTGTTACGGATGCCATGGTTGCCCTTAGTTTGAAGATGTAATCTGGTGACAGGTGTTCTATACAACAGTCTTCTGTGTTCTCTTTTCGATTCCCTCTGCATGTGCAATCAAACATCAGAATTGTGTTTATCTCCATATCATACTTCTACCAGACTGCTTCTACCAGACATTCCACTGATTTCAAAACTCGGTCAACTTCTTCTGTGACAGCAACACTGTTGATTGCCCTTTCTACACCATCACTGTCATCAGAAGACTGACTCTACAATATATGGTTCAATGGAAATGTTTTAACCTAAATCAGGGATTTCCTCGTCGTCTGATTCATTTCAGAGTCAGAGAGTCAGCAAGGCACGATTGTCCTCCAGAAAGTAGTCCATCACAACTTTTTCCCACTGATCTTTGTCAATAGCACCTGTTAAATTCAGGGCAGCAAAGTTGAGAGTAGTAGCCATACTTTTGCAGTTCTCTATGATATGTTAAAAAAATGACTGCCGCAAAGATCATCTTCACATACTGAGCAGCTCATGTTATGGACAGAAGCATGCTACATGGCAGACCAATCCAAAATCATCTCTCGGCATGACGAGCCCATCCATTATCTCAGCTATGGCTAGCGGGAAGGTTCCTCCCTTTTTCTGTGGCTAAACCAACCAGGCTCGTAATTTAACAACTGTATTTGCATTTTGATAAAAAATTGAAAAAAATGTTCAAATGCCTCTCCTGTGAAGTCCTGACTTGCAACATACGCCTAGTTTCCTGAAACGAGTCACATATACCAACAGAAGGCCTACAATGAAAATGCTCTTGGCTGAGGTCCATGATCTTGATATGCATTTTGATATGCGTAATAAGGACAATTTCTGATGCTTATTTGAGTTTTGAGTACATCTTCAATAATTTGACAAATATTACATGCATATCATTATTTCAGACACTATATTCCCTCTGAATAAAGGAGAGTGCAAACCACAAGCTAAAAGCACTGTAGCTTAGCAACAAGAATTCCATCTTTTCTGCTGTGTAATTCCAACTGTCATTTATTTTTTTTGCACCAATTTCGTGATATCCAATTGGTAGTCACAGCCTTGTCCAATCACTGCAACTCCCGTACAGACTCGGGAGAGGTGAAGGTCGAGAGCCATGCATCTTCCGAAATACAACCCTGCCAAGCCTCACTGCTTTTTGACACACTGCTCACTTAACCCGGAAGCCAGCTGCACCAATGTGTCGAAGGAAACACCTTACAACTGGCGACCATGTCAGCATGCATGCCCCTGGCCCACCACAAGGAGTCGCTAGAGTGCGATGGGACAAGGACTTCCTGGCCGACAAAACCCTCTCCTTACCCGGATGACGCTGGGCCAATTGTGCACCGCCTTATGGGTCTCCCGGTCGTGACCTGCAGCGTCACAACCAGTGATCGATCCCAGGTCTGTAGTTACGCCTCAAGCACTGCCTTAGACCGCTGCGCCACTCGGGAGGCCCAAACTGCCATTTTTTTATTTGTGTAAATGGTGTGGTTGAACTGACAACTGAAGAAACAAAGATGTGAGAAACTTCCAAAAATACCTGTGTAATATCCTTGTTAGAACCAAGTATTGAGTTTATTTGTTATAATTAATTGGTATTATATTTAAAAGGTGATTAAATTGCTCCCGAATTGTAATGTTGTTAATGCATTTATTTTGAAGAAATATAGGTTGGTTTACTTTTAAGTTTAAGTTAAGACCAATAAGGTCGCTTGTTAAGCTGTGGCCAATGGTAGTTGACCTGGTTAACGGGAGACCTGGGACAAAAAGAGAGGGAGAGATGTTGAGAAAAGGATGGACATTAGATTATGACCGTTGGTGAAGAAGAATTATAACAGAAGACAATAAAAATAGAACAAAACCCATACCTACCGAGTTTTGAAGGGAAATACCGATTTTATTTTATTAGAGAGTTGTTATAATTTTGTTAAGAAAGACTTAGTAAAGACTGAAGCTACCGTCTCATCGTGGAGGTATTTGACAGCCTTGAGGTTAGCCTAGCATCGTGTGACACTGAGAGATAATTGCTTGGAGAAGATTAACGAGTTCACGTTCCCATGGGATATCGGTTACTGCTAAAGAGTACTGTCTGCATTGATAGCTGTGCTTGCTGTGGATCTTGTGAGGGAACCTGCAAGGAACTGCCATACTTCGCTGAGGGATTATCTACGAGTAGTGAGTAACCACAACGGTGGGGTGCTTCTGGATTTATGTGTGTCGTCATTTTTTTGGAGCAGGCTATGTGTAAATGCAGGCTAATATCTGGGTGCTGAAATCCGTAGTTTTTTATAAAAACGTAATTTTATGTAACTTCGGAGCTTCAATCCTCCTACACTAATCGTCACTCAACTCCATCGTAAATCGTGGAGTTGAGTTTAGTTGGCTACTTTAACTGAAGAAGCGGAATTATTTTCGGCACCTGAACAGTTCAAATTATTTGGGAACTGGACACTTCATGAGTCGGATTTAGCACATTTTCAATCAGACATACGAGGATGAATATTAAAATATCTATGATTCACATATCATTTAAGGATATCTATTGGAATTATGATTTTCTTTAGAAATACAGATACTTAAATGATCTGGTAATGACAACAGATCAAATCTGACCCTGTGTCAGTGGTTAGGTGTGTAACTTCTGCCATACTTCTCTTTTTCGAAGATAGGGGTGAGAACGAGGTCTCAACAACGAGTCTTCGAAGAAGGATCTTCGCCTCAGAGAGTCCCGCTAAAGTTTGGCTATCGTCTGGCTAACATGGTGCTAACACCCCAGAGAAAGAGACAAGCGAGGGGGGTAGGTAAGAGTAGCATGCGAGACAGTCAGTCAGACAACAACTGCTTTCCCTCTATCATCCCAGAACTGGGTTAGCTAGCCAGGGAGGTAAGAGGCTATCTTGTAATTATAATAATAAATTAGAGCTATTCTTCTTTTCCTTCTCTTTTGTTCTGATTTTATTTTAAAGCAGAGGTTGTTTTTCCACCTCCAGATTTGTGGTGCGATATTGGTACGGTCTTTTGGCAGCTCTGCCTGCAGTCATATAGTGCAGAATGCTAGTGTGATGGTGTATTGCAGAAGGCTGCTAAGGGGAGAGTTTGCCTCTCTGCAATATTAATGAGAAAATGGGTCATGCATTTTTAACCAT